>NC_041019.1:17701258-18041258 GCF_004193775.1 Glycine soja
TACCTCCTTACACTCCTCCTTAACCATAAAGGTGTTCTGCTCTTGGGGTAGATCTCTTCACTAGAAATTCTTCCCCTTTTGCTTCTCACTTTTACTAGAGGAAAGGTAGAATAAGTAGCCTCATTTGGCTACTATAAATGTCTTGGCCCCTCATAAATCATGGTTTTCTGGTGGGGCATTGAGAAGTAATGTGTCTCTTCTCCAAGACATTAATAGCACTTCAATGGAGCTATCTTCTCTTGCATACAGCTTAAGGCGTTTGCTTTTCTATTGCTTCCCCTTATCGATGCTTGGCCTTAGAAGGTTTCACCCCTAAGATCCTTGACCCTTGGTTTTCCTTTGATAAGAGTTGAGGGCCATAAATTTTGATAGTAGACTTCCTTTAAGTGTTGCTTAACCTTTTCTCCCATCTAAATTAGCCTCTACATGTCCCTCCCATGGAAGTATGGGAGTTTAATGTTAAACTCTTGATGGCTTCTTTCATTTTCTCTCCATTATGGGAGTGAAGGTCTAAGATGTGACCTATGCTTCCTTCATAATAGTCACCGAAGTCTTCACTTAGGCTCTTGCAATATATAAAGAGTTCGACTACTATAGGAGAATGTTTTTATCTTTTCATTTCTTACGATTATATTTTCTTCTCTTCTTCACCCATTTATATTTCTCCTCATCTTGATTATTTCTTCCCATCTTTTTGTTACTCTTTTTCTTTTTCTCTACTTTTTTCTTTCCACAAATTAAGGGATCTTCAACATCATCAAATTATACAAGGGGTCTTAGGATAGAACCCTCACCATTGACCACTAGATGAAGAATGAAGATCATGTTGGGTTCCTAGAGTTATGGTTCTTTCTTGTTGGGGTTGAAAACAAAAGGTAAAAATAAACTACTTGGTTGAAACTAGCTCAAATAAACACTAAAAGAGGTGTGAAAGATAAGGAAAAAAACTAATTGGTAAAAAAGCAAGCTATCTAGGCGGTTATGACAATGGAGGCGTTAAAGAAAATATACTTGAAATAAGCAAAAATTAAGTGCAAGAATGCAAGACTAGGAGCGATCCTAGAGTGTTTGGATGATCATTAAGGTTCCCAACAAAAACACCACTATCACGTAAGGGGGAGATTGCCTAAAAATGTATTACACACAAATGAAAGTAGGTGTGACCTAGCGGAGCTCCCAAACTCTTCCAATGAAGGCCTTTTTGTTTACAAAATATGAAAGCAAGCAAATTGTCAAGTTACACAATTACAAAAGACAAAAAGTCCCTACATTGTGTGCTATTTCTCTCGCTTATTAGTGATTTTCAACTATCAAATTTGGCAAGTGCTTCATATAGTCGCACAAGATATTATGCTTCTTAAGGTTGCTACAGGACACTATGGTCTTGACTCAATCTTTCAATATTGTGAATCGCAAATCCTCCACTTTCTAATTACCTGTATATTTGGAACTCAAATAAACTGACGAAGGAAAAAAGAGAACAAGCAAATAACACAAAGATCAAAAAAAAAAATTAAAGGCTAAACAAATAGAAGTTATTAACAAGAACAAAGGCCAAAGGATTTATCAACACATTAAAGCATGTTGGAAAAAGGCCAAAAAAAGCGAAGCTCATACGACTGCACAGAGAAACTAGAATGGTCTGTCTGATGACTGATAGAGTAGAAAAACTCTAAAAAAAAAGACTCAATAAACTATAGTTGGGACACTTGTTTTGACTATAATTTTTCGATATTGAAATTATTTCAGGACTAGGGATTGGTAACAAATAACAGGTCAACCCAATTATACGAACAAATTTGAGCACAAACAGCAAAGCACAGTTCCTTTCACTTTCCCTTTTTTCCTGGACATACCACTGAAATTTTCTGCCAAATTGTGACCATTTTCTTATTTTTATCCTTTAATCCAAATCGTGGTTTTTTTTTATAATTTTGGTCCAGACTGTTAGAAATTTCAGTAAACGTTCAGCTCAAAAAACTGTAGTGACCCCATATCAGTAATTCAATACCTGAAAAAATTACGTATGTTCTCGAATGGCTGGCCAGCACCAGCGATTCAACCAGAATAATAGTAATGTTTATGTTGAGCTTAATGGCTTGGTAGTTACAATTGGTTGTTATCTTTATGCGCAATTATCTGATAACGACAATAAATAGTATGAAGACTTAATTTTTATCTACAAATCCGCCACAACTCAAGCAACCACAATCAACTTACTCATTATGAGACATACATAGTAAGCAGTGCGTATACCACATAGACTAATAGGACAAAAAAAAAAGGTTCAAGACAAGGACTACTTCAGGAATTGATCTCTAAGTAGAAGAAAGATTTATTGAAACTATATTAAACATGATCGCGCATTTAGACTTCACCACACAATATAAGTAAGATAGGCTAAAGAATTTGACTAGATCGATCATCGGCATCGGCAACTCCACATATAACACTAATAAAATTCATTTCAACACAATATAAAAAATCAAAAACAAACTTAGGAACATAAGGACAATACTAAATGAAAACATGACATTAAACAACAATAGATTTAAGTATTTACACTTACGGATTATGTTAGTTTTTTTTTTTTTCTATCAATATTTGAGAACAAAATTTAGATCTAAACGTTCAGCTCAAAGAATAATGAATGAAATGAATAGACCTAAAATCAACTTAACAAAAAACAAGATCAAAGAGTAGTTCTATGCCAAAATTTTGACACCATAGGAAGATGCAGAGAACATATGAATAGTATAGACATTTAATAAGTGGTTCAAGCTATAGATTTGTTTAATGTTAATATTCGGGTTTTTAATCTACTCATAAACAGGCACCAAACATACAAGTACATCCATAGACGAAGATATTATATAGTGGAAAAATAGTAGAATATTCTATGAGAGAACATTGGTAATTAAAGAAAAACCGATAACAAATAAAGATAAGGATGCAAAAGATATCACCTAGATGAGGCATTCTACATTGATCACATTTGATCACATCTCCTTTTGGACCTTGTAGGTCAAGATCTTTATCATTTCCATTCAATGGATTCTCCTGCTTTCTGGACAATGATGGCAGCGTGGAATTGGAGGAGAGAGAAGAGATGAGAGGAGATTGTCTCATTTTCAAGGTAGAAGATGCGTCTAGAAGATACCTCACACTACCATAGGGAGGCCAATGTATAAGAGACTCTTCGGAGGAAGAAGGAGATGCAATGCAAAGAGAACTGCAGGGAGGAGTTACTAGAGTTCACGCAAATTCTGTTCATTGCTCTTAATTGCAGCTCTCTCACGAGAAATCTCGAGGAAATTATACTCATGATCATTTACAAACAATTCCATCCATACCAAATTATCATATATAGAGGTCATGCACCACAGCACTCATGAGTTTATCTCTAGTAGACATACTGGATTCTCTAGAAACACAACACCAGAGGGAGGTGAGGATATATGCTGACAATTTCACTTGATTTGAAATTGGAAGGAACTCGGTGGAGCGCCCCAGAACTTTGGAGCCAAAAACGTAGTCACAGGTAGTATAAGTAGATCAACTTAGGTGAGGATGTTGATACGAGATTTAAAAATGTGTACCAGCCACAATTTGCACCATAGTCGAATTCCAGATAAATATTTCTGAACTAAGAGCGTCCTTCTGGTTTCTAGGATGGTCATCTGAAGAATGAAATAGGCACTGAACAAGCACATCTGGATACCAACAAAGTGGGTCCCACATAAATGTTTTTGTGCCTGATGTCAAGAAAGATGTTCCAACATCTTCCGCTCCAAATGCTGAAGCACTCCCTTCACCCAGTGAAGAGGGATCAACTGAGGAAGATGATCAAGCCGCAGAGGAGACTCCTGCACCAAGGGCACCAGAACCTGCTCCAGGTAACCTCATTGACCTTGAAGAAGTAGAATCTGATGAAGAACCCATTGCCAACAGGTTGGCACCGGGCATTGCAGAAAGGTTACAAAGCAGAAAGGGAAAAACTCCCCTTAAGAGGTCTGGACGAATCAAGACTATGGCCCAGAAGAAGAGTACTCCAATCACTCCTGCCACATCCAGAAGAAGCAAGGTTGCTATCCCCTCCAAGAAGAGGAAAGAAATTTCCTCATCCGATTCTGATGAGGATGTCGAACTAGATGTCTCAACATCTAAGAAGGCCAAGACTTCAGGGAGAAAGGTGCCTGGAAATGTTCCTGATGCACCATTGGACAACATTTCATTCCACTCCATTGGCAATGCTGAAAGGTGGAAATTCGTGTATCAACGAAGACTGGCCTTGGAAAGAGAACTGGGAAGAGCTGCCTTGGATTGCAAGGAGATCATGGACCTCATCAAGGCTGCTGGACTGCTGAAGACTGTCAGCAAGTTGGGAGATTGCTATGAAGGCCTAGTCAGGGAATTCATTGTCAACATTCCCTCTGACATATCAAACAGAAAAAGTGATGATTATCAAAGAGTGTTTGTCAGAGGAAAGTGTGTTAAATTCTCCCCTGCTGTGATTAACAAGTATCTGGGCAGACCTACTGATGGAGTGATAGATATTGCTGTTTCTGAGCATCAAATTGCCAAGGAAATCACTGCCAAACGAGTCCAGCATTGGCCAAGGAAAGGGAAGCTTTCAGCAGGGAAGCTAAGTGTGAAGTATGCAATTCTGCATAGGATTGGAGCTGCAAACTGGGTTCCCACCAATCATACTTCCACTGTTGCCACAGGTTTGGGTAAATTTTTGTATGCTGTTGGAACCAAATCCAAATTTAATTTTGGAAACTATATCTTTGATCAAACTGTTAAGCATTCAGAATCATTTGCTGTCAAATTACCCATTGCCTTCCCTACTGTATTATGTGGCATTATGTTGAGTCAGCATCCCAATATGTTAAACTACACTGACTCTGTGATGAAGAGAGAATCTCCTCTATCCCTGCATTACAAACTGTTTGAAGGGACACATGTCCCAGACATTGTCTCGACATCTGTCTCGACATCAGGGAAAGCTGCTGCTTCAGGTGCTGTGTCCAAGGATGCTCTGATTGCTGAACTCAAGGACACATGCAAGGTGCTGGAAGCAACCATCAAAGCCACCACAGAGAAGAAGATGGAGCTAGAACTGCTGATCAAAAGGCTCTCAGAGAGTGGCATTGATGATGAAGAAGCAGCTGAGGAAGAAGGAGAAGCAGCTGAAGAAGAAGAAGAAGCTGCTGAGGAAGAGGAAGATGCAGCAGAAGAGACAGAATCCGATGATGATTCTGAAGCCACCCCATGATCATCAGACCTTTAATTTTGTTTTTCACTGTTACTAGATATAGGGGCATGTCCCTTTTGAACAATTCATTGTTATTGGTCTGTAATATTTGCACTTTAATTTCATGCGTCCTACTTTTGCCAAATTTATGTCTAAAAAGGGGGAGTAATAGTATTATGCTTGCTATTATGCATGATTTTGAGTAGTAGGATACTATGTATGATGTATGGCAGTAGGATACGATGTATGCATGATTCATAACCTTGAGGGGGAGTTGTATGACGTTGAGGGGGAGACTGCTGCTGCTGATGATGACTGATGTAAGCTACTAGAAGATGCTGCAGTAGGAGCATGAAGACAGGGGGAGCAGATAACGGATGTCACATGAGATGTCTTGACATCCTGGAGAAGACTAGTAGCTGATAGAAGATGATGCAGTAAGCATGGAGACAGGGGGAGCAGTAGCAGAAAGCTGATGTCACGAGAGATGTCTTGACATCCTGGAGAAGACTTGTAGATTTGCAACTTGAAGAATTTCCGCTGTGCTTGATTACTCTGATAATGGAAGTTGCTGATCCCACTTGCATAACTGCTCGTACCTGCTCAGGAAGTGTCTAAGTATGTTTTAGACAAAATTTGCCAAAGGGGGAGATTGTTAGTGTTTAGCTCTACTGAGCTTTAAAAGATTGGCTAAGATTTTGTTAAAACATAAGCACTTAGACAATGAAGGAAAGCTGGAGTTGCTGCACATGATGTCCAACGTTATGACAAGGAATAAGAACGGGCTGCACAATGCACAAGGCAAGATAAAATGTCTAATGAAGAATTGAAGTTGAAGGATCCACGATGTCGGATACAATGTCCTGACATCCTGCTCGAAAACACTGGAAGTGCTGTACAATGCAAGATAAAAGTCAAGTGAAGCATTGAAGCTGCAGGATCCAAGATGTCGGATACGATGTCCTGACATCTGGCCCGAAAATACTGGACATATAAATCTGTTATATCTTTAACAGATTATTGTGCAGTTAGCAAGAGATTAGAAGATCTATCTTTAGGAACGAATTAAAAGATCATTATGGTTCGAATTTCAAAGTAGAAGAGTTCGTTCAGGGATTAAAGATTAAAGATTAAAGATTCAAACTAAAAGATCAAAAGTTATCTTTTAGTTCTTTAACTGCAGATTTTCAGGAAGAAGATAGATCTCCTCCAGCATCAAGAACTTGCAGCCCAGAATCGTACACGGCTATATAATCATGGAGGCTGCACGAGTTCTGGACCAAGTCCGGGATTGAAGAGTTATTTTGTGAGTTTTAGGACTTGAGTGTTTTTGTGAGCCACCTTGATGGTATACTAACATCAAGTGTTGGACCTGAGTGTGTAGAGTTGATCTCTTGTGTCTAGAGTTGATCTCTAGTGTGTAGGGTTGATCCCATTTGTTCAGAGTTGATCTCTGGTGTGTCTTTGAATAAATTGTAAACACAGGAGTGTGAGTGAGAGGGAGTGAGCAGAGGTTCTCATATCTAAGATTGGGTCTTAGGTAGAGATCGCACGGGTAGTGGTTAGGTGAGAAGGTTGTAAACAGGGGTTGTTAGACCTTGAACTAACACTATTGAGAGTGGATTTCCTCCCTGGCTTGGTAGCCCCCAGATGTAGGTGAGGTTGCACCGAACTGGGTAAACAATTCTCTTGTGTTATTACTTGTTTAATCTGTTCATACGGACACACATAAACTGCATGTTCTGAAGCGTGATGTCGTGACATCCTGTACGACATCTGTCCCCTGGTATCAGAATTTCACTTATAAACCACATAATTTAGTTGTTTACACTAATAGTTTTTTAGATCTTAATTTTATATTATTTTATTACTTAAAATATTATATAATATTAAAAAATATAAAACCAGTTCAACTACGATTAAACCATTAAATTTTGAACATTCCTTCATTGGTTCAATTACCTACTCAATTTAAAAAATGTTAGTCATTATCAAATTAGAATTAGAGTCTAACATCAATAATCTACAAAGTAAAGGTTTTCTCTAAAGGATTATGAAGATTAGGTAAAACTCTAATTCTGATTTAAGAAACACACAAACAATACTTATAAAACTATGTTTAAGTTTTGTCTTTGAACTAGTTTGGACGAATTTGAATGAATTGCTTTAAATTGATTGTTGATTATGAGTATAATTAAGTGTGCATTGGTGACAACTTTGTAGTTTTGAGGTCTCATGTTGATGATAGTGTTGTTGGAGAAAAAGAAGAATGCAACAAAGAAAGATGCAAAAAAAATTATTTCTAAATTCAGGTGATTAGTACTTATACAACACTGATAACTATCTATTTATAACAATCAGTTTTCCATAAAAATAGAAAAATACAAGTTGTTCTCATTTTCTAATTATAACCATACTCCGCATTTAACCTTCTAACTATTTGAATAACTTTCTAACATCCCCCTTTGATTCAAAAGCTTAGAAGCAAACTACATTCTGTAACTTTCTCAACACTTTAAATCTTTCAGCCTTGAATGACTTAGTCATTATATCAGCCAGTTGAACTTTTGACCTACAATTCCTTAGTTTAACTATGCCTTTACTTACTTGATCTTTGAGGAAATGAAATTTAGTGTCTATATGCTTGCTTCTTCCATGAGATATTGGATTCTTGGCCAAATCTATAGCTGATTTGTTGTCTACAATTAGTTCAACAGCTTCATCCGAAGATACTTTCAATTCATTAATCAGGGATGAATGCCAAAGTGCTTGGCAAGCAGCTGAACAAGATGCAATATATTTTGTCTCACAGGTTGATAATGCGACCACTAATTGCTTCTTTGAGTTCCAGGATATGGGAGAGCCAAAGAATAGAAATACCTGTCCCATAGTGCTTTTCCTATCAACCAAATCTCCACACCAATCTGAGTCTAAATAGGCTACAAGATGTAGATTATCATCCTCTTTGGTTTGATGATGGGAAATGATTCCATATCCCAATGTTCCCTTTAGATACCTCATGATCCTTTTAGCAGCTAGCAAGTGTGATTGCCTAGGGTCACTCATAAATCTGCTCACAAGTCCAACATTGAATGTGATCTTTCGTCTGCTATGACAGATGAATCTTAGACTGCCAACAATTTGTCTGAACAAGGTTCCATCAACTGAGGCTTCATTCTCACCTTTTGCAAACTTCAAATTCACCTCTGCTGGAGTTTCTATTGGGTTACAACCCCACATGTTAAACCTCTTCAAAACATCTAAAATATACTTCTTTCGGTGCATGAAAATTCCATGTTCAGTGTATGCAAACTCCAATCCTAGAAAGTATGATAATGTTCCCAAGTCTGTCATTTCAAATTCCTTCTTCAAATTCTATTTTAGTGAGTCAATCCTAGTTGAGCTTCTCCCAGTAAGTAATAGATAATCCACATACAGACAAATGATAAGAATTTCAGTGTGTTTCACAATTTTTATGTAAACTCCATGCTCAGCAGTATATTTCTGAAAGCCAATATTGTGAAGAAAAGTGTCGATTCTCCTGTTCCAAGCCCTAGGTGCCTATTTTAACCCATATAATGCCTTCCTCAGCTTCAAAACTTTGTGCTCATTCCCCTTGCATATAAAACCAGGAGGTTGTTGTCATACCCTAATTTCGTCCGGGGACCATCTGTTTGTTGGGATGCGACCCTCGTTTGACCACTTCGAGGTACTTGGCACCCATCGTTAGGCAATCCGTGAAGTTCCGTAACATGCCAGAAGTCAAAAGGAAGCATTGTTGCACAATCTGTGAAGTTCCGTGACATGCCGAAAGTCAAAAGGAAGCATTGTTGCACAATCCGTGAAGTTCCGTAACATCCCGGGAGCCAAAAAAGGGATGATTACGTAATCTGTAAGGTTCTGTGACATTACGGAAAGAAAACAAGTATCATTATGAAATTCGTAAAGTTCCGTAACGTTACGGAAAAAGAATCACCAAAAAAGGCAAGGGTGTATTCAGTAAATAGGGGGTACAAATAGCAATCAGGCCCACTTGGGCCTTCCAGGAAGTTCCCTAGAAGACGGTGCCTTCTCGAGGAAGCAACCTAGCTCGCCTGGGCGAGCTGGGTGGCAAGCTTTTCCTTCTTTTCCCTATAAATAGGGGAAGAAGGGAAGAACAAAAAGGTTCAACCCTCCTGGTATTAGAGAATCACTTAAAATTAGTGAGAAAAATTGTTTCCGTGAAGAAAATCCAAGCCGAGGCGCTTCCGTAACACTTCCGAGACATTTCCGTGGGTGATTTCGCGAGGATTTTCCACCGTTCTTCGACGTTCTTCGGTCTTCAACCAGTAAGTTCCTGAAATCGAACTTTTCAATTCATTCTCTGTACCCTTAGTGGTCCTCATTTGTTTTGCGTGTTTTTATTTTTATTTCATTTACTTTCCGTATCCCCTTTTGACGTGCTTTAGTCATTTATTTAAGTCATTTTCTCACCTAATCAAAAATAAAATAAATTTTCATCGATCATTCATAGTGTAACATCTTTTAATTTCTTTTAAAATGAAATCCGACCGTTCGGTCATGCCGTAACAACGTTTAAAACCAAAAAAAAAAAAATATAATAATAAAAAAATATCTTTTAGTAAAATAATAAAAAAAATCAATCGGACGTTTTTCTTTGGAATTTTTCTTTCTTAATCGAATTGACTAATAGCCAAAGTGAAACTAAGGCTAAAATCAATTCATAAATCAAACTTTTGTCATCACCTAAAAAACACATTTAAATGTCCAACGCCTTGAAATGGTCTTTTCCGCTTTTATTGGTTAAACATAGATTTCTAAAAGCCTAAAATCAGCATGTAGCTTTATTACCTCTTTCAAAAATAAAGAGATCATTAATGGTCCAATGTCTTAATGTTTTCTCTCCTTTCAAAAGAATCGAAAGATTGTTTAATGGTCCAACGCCTTAAATGACCTTTCATTCTATAAAAACATATTTTTGCAAAAAAGGATAAAAACAATTTAACCAACGTTTGATTATCGAAGAACTACGTAGGTCTGATTTCCTTATCACAATTGAGAAATACGTAGGAGCTAGGGAAACACCCTCGTCGACCATAAAAAGATAAAAAAATATATAAAAGGCATAAAAAGGCATAGGAACGTGAAAAAAGGGAAGATAACATAAATGGAAGTCATATTTGCACATTTGATTAAAGGTTTCCGTCTCTTGTGACGGATGTGTGGGGGTGCTAATACCTTCCCCGTGCGTAAATACAACTCCCGAACCTTTCACTTAAAGTTCATAGACCACGTCTTTTTCGGTTTTTCCGACGTTTTCCTCAAATAAACGTTGGTGGCGACTCCGCGCGTATTCCTTTCTTGGAAGATGCACCCGTGAGCCCTCGCGTCGCCCTCCCGCCGAAGGGTAGGTTGCGACAGTTGGCGACTCCACTGGGACTATTTTTAGAGAGTTAGGCCATTTAATCTTGTGCAATGTTTTATCATGATTTCTCCTTGGTTGGTTTCCCTTTATTTCTCTTGTGTTCTTGTATATAACTCTTGGATGCCTTTAGTGTATTTTTTGTATTCATAAGATAAATATTTATTCATTTGATGCACACAAACAGCAACATTATTTGCACACACGGTGAGTTGAAAAAGGGCCCTATACCCGGGTTCGTGGGAACATAAGGAGTGGAGGTGAATCTGTGATCATGCTAGGTCTTCGACTTGCTTGATTATAGTGAACCCTCATCTAGAGTTTTTCTCTTTGATAACATATTGTTGCTAGTAGTCCCTACTGCTGCAATATGTTCTTCAAAGGGGATGATACCTCTAGAGACCATCAAGAAGATATGACGACCTTGGGAATTATCACTAAAAACCCCTTTTAGCTCCCTCCCATGTAGGTCCCTAAAATAGGGGAACGGAGCAAACACGCTGCGTGCCATTTTTCACACTGCCATGCATGTAGTCCTAAGTGTCATGTACCCCTTTGCTTATATTTGTTTGTGAATATTCTCGTACTATGTACATCCCCGTGTTGTGCCTTTCGCATATGCATCATACACGGGTTCTGTCTTGATCCCCTCTCTTTGGCAAACCAACGGAGGGTCTGTGTCACCTTCTTAAATACATACGTCGGGCACCGTGCTACCTCAAGACGTTGTATCTAAGAAGGAGGCAATTTCCCGGGCTCCCGTATTCATAAATTGCATCTGAATCATATGCATTTCTTCATGCATTCATCCATTCCACCCATGATAGATGTTGAAGTTTTGATTCGCACTGGGTTTTTGTTTCACTTTAGTAAACATGGGAACAAGTCAAACTGGCAAAAGGTTTTATCAAGTCAAGATTAAGGGCCTAGATATCACCAGCATTAAGGAGTTGGGGCGGTTGATGGGACCTCTCCAGATGCAAGCCTTCCGCAAAGCGTACGAAAAGATCTTAGATTTGACCATAGTAGAGATATCCACAGAAGCCATTGTATCACTCACCCAATACTATGACCAGCCCTTGAGATGCTTCACGTTTGGAGACTTCTGATTAGTAGCGACTGTTGAAGAATTTGAGGAGATTCTAGGATGTCCTCTTGGTGGAAGGAAACCGTATCTTTTCTCCGGATTTCTTCCCTCCTTGAGCAAGATTGCAGTTGTGATCAGGGATTCGGTGAGAGGATTGGATCATGTAAAGCGAACTCGAAACGGCATAGTGGGCCTACCACGGAAGTACTTAGAAGACAAGGCGAGGGATATGGCGAATCAAGAGGAGTGGGTCCCGTTTATGGACATATTAGCATTGCTAATCTTTGGGGTTGTCCCCTTTCCAAACGTGGACAGTTTGGTGGACCTAGCCACAATTGATGCTTTCCTTGCATATCACCATAGCAAAGAGATCCTGGTGGTAGCTATCTTGGCGGACTTATTTGACACATTTGACCGAAGGTGCGAAAAGAGTAGCGCACGAATCATCTGCTGTTTACCCACTCTTTGTGTATGGTTGGTGTTGCACTTATTCCAACAAGACATAAGGCATCCATGTCCGCTTCGAAGCCATCGCTCGTGTGTCGAAAAGAGAAGAGTAGATTGGGACCAACACTTGGCTGGGATAGGAGGCAGAACAGTCAACTGGTTTCCACGATGGAAGGAAGGAAAGGAGGGAGTTCTCTTCTCATGTGGGGACTACCCAAACATTCCATTGATAGGGACGAGGGGTTGTATTAACTACAATCCCGCACTTGCTATAAGACAGTTAGGGTACCCCATGAGGGGAGCACCGGCGGAAGAAAGCCTGTCTCCTTTCCTTGTGAGAGATTTCGGAGCGCAAAGTTTCAAGGGTATACAAAGAGTCCATAAGGCATGGGAAAGCCCATTAAGGAAAGATAAAGAACTTAGGGGCATTCGTAATGGCATCATCGGTGGTTATCATGAATGGCTGAAAGTTTGTACACGAGGGTTAGATTGGCTCTCCAAGTTAAAGATTATCAACGAAGAGAACTTCGAAGCTTCGGAAGAGGATGAAGAAGTCCGAGCTCTAAAAACAGAACTAGGAAAAGCAAGACTTGCCAAAGAAAAATTCAAGTTGGTCGCTACAGACGTCCAAAAAGAGTGTGCCGAGTTACGAGAAGAAAATACAGCTACCGCAAGAGCCCTTGAACAAGAAACCAAGAGGGCTTGCAAAGAAGAGCATGGCCGAGACAAATTTCGTGGAGCTTTATGGGGCAGCAACAATGAGCTCGAGCTTCGAAGGGGAGAGAGAGGCCAATCACGAGCGCATAGCATGGTCTTAAAAGAGGAGTTAGCTGCTTGCTCAAGGTCCAAGAGAAGCTTGTCTCAGCGTTTATGCGAGACAGAGACCAACATGTTAGCCATTGTCAGCAAGTACCAAGAAGAATTAAATCTAGCCACGGCCCACGAGCACAAAGTGGTGGACGAGTATGCCCGAGTGTACGCGGAAAAGGAGACTAGAGGAAGGGTGATCGACTCGTTACATCAAGAGGCAACAATGTGGATGGACCGATTTGCTCTTACTTTGAACGAGAGTCAAGAACTTCCCCGATTGCTAGCCAAGGCCAAAGCAATGGCGGATACCTACTCCGCCTCTAATGAAATCCATGGACTTCTCAGCTATTGTCAGCATATGATAGACTTAATGGCCCATATAATTAGAAACCGCTAGGAAGTTTGTATTGTCACTCAGATCTTGACTAGTTATAAACTTTTTGAATAAAATGAGTTTATCTCGCGTTTTTAATCCAAAGATCAGTGCGAATCAAATCACTCCCGCATTTTATCTCTAGCATGCATTCATCGCATAAGCATCTCTTCATGGCATCATAATGAACATATCGTTCCTGCATTTGTCCGTTATCATGTTCCAGCATCACTTTTTGCATGAGTCATTGCATCATCATGCATATGCGTTCAACATACTTTTTGTTCTACAAACTGCATACCTTTTGTTTTCATGTTCGCTCATGCATAATCCTTGTGTTTTCCTCTGCAAAACAAAAACAAAAAAAGAAGCGTGAAAATTCACACTACATTCTTAGTTGCATGTGTTAGGTACCATGAGCCAACCATGTTGGGATCATAAACCCATTTCTAAAAAAAAAAACAACAAAACAAAATGATTGAGCATGGTACCTAATGCGTTGCTAACTAGGAAATGGTGTTTCTTCGGGCATCTCAATCTCAACATTACATTTTCCATGCATAGCATACGTATTCCCGAGTCTTTCATCTCTATGAAATGTTGTCGAAGTATTGGCGATCAGAATTGCCATTCCTTGGATTACGGGGTTGAACCAAGCTCATGCTTTTACGAAAAGGTTCATCAAGTCAAGTTGAAGTATGGAAGTAACCATCTTGCAAAAATTGGGGCAAAAGATGGATCAGGTTACATCGCTGCTTCATCTACTGCCAAACACATTTAGGACTGTTGATGTCCTTGTTACTTCCAGTTTCACCTTGACAAAGATGTCATGGACCATGTTGAAAATCTAAATTGATTCAACCCCATGTCCTGCGTAAAAATTCGCAATACTTCAACTATGGATCATTCACATACATCCATGCTTTTCATTGGTTGCATTGTTCATTACATTCTTTCCTTGAAAAAAAAACGAACTTAATCATTGTTATAAAAAAGAAAAGAACATGCTTTCCGGTGCCCTTACCGAACCCGTGCTAGTGCTAGAGTAATGGGTAAAGTAGAGGAGGCGCAAGAGCAGATGAAGGCCGACATGGAGGCCATGAAAGAGTAAATGGCCACAATGATGAGCATGAAGAAGATAATGGAAGCCAATGTGGTTACAGTTGCCGCTACCAGCGCTGTTGCTAAGGTGAACCCGATGCCCCCATCTGGCCTTAACCAAATGAATCATCCAACCTCAGATATGGTAGGCAAAGATTTGGGAAGTACGGGCGGCCCCCATTATGCGTAAATTCTAAACAAGCATGTCTTTCGACCATATGGCTTGCCTCCCAACTATACACCACCCAGTGTGGCATAAATTCCCAATGAGGATGTCAATAACTCCACTCTCATACTCATTGAAAGCCGACAACCTCATCATACACATGTCTCTTAAACCGTGGGGGATACACATGAAATGCCCCACCACAATCTAGCGAACTTTGAGCCTTGCCTCGGATATGCCACTGAAGGGAAAGCAGTTGGTGGTATAGCCATGCCAAACACTTTGGAGGGCCCTTAGTTTCGCCCATAACCACAACCCTTGCATTTTGCGGTGGAAAGAGCCCCTCCTACTATGGCTGAAAAGGGAAAGTTTGATCATATAGAGGAAAGGCTCAAGGACATTGAAGGAGGCGAAGATTATGCCTTTGCTAACCTAGAAGAGTTGTTCCTAGTACCCAAACATGGTCATTCCCAAGTTCAAGGTGCCGGACTTTGACAAGTACAAGGGGACTACTTGTCCCAAGAACCATCTAAAGATGTATTGTCGGAAGATGGGGGCATACGCAAAAGATGAGGAACTACTGATACATTTCTTCCAACAAAGTCTTATTGGGGTAGCTGTTACCTGGTACGCTAACTTGGAACCTTCTCGAGTCCACTCTCGGAGGGACCTAATGGTTGCCTTCGTTAAGCAGTATCAGTACAATTCTGATATGGCTTCGGATAGGATGCAACTATAGAACATGTGCAAAAAAGAGCATGAATCCTTCAAGGAATATGCCCAAAGGTGGAGGGATCTGACAGCTCAAGCAGCGCCCCCAATAACAGAGAAAGAGATTATCACAATGATAGTAGACACGTTACCGGTGTTCTACTATGAAAAATGGTGGGTTACACACCTTCAAGTTTTACAGATTTGGTCTTCGCCAGCGAAAGGATCGAAGTGGGTCTGAAAAGAGGCAAATTTAATCATCCTGCTTTGATGAATGAGAAAACTGGGGCAAATGAAGAGGGTGAGGATGAGGGAGAAACCCATGTTGTGACTGCTATTCCTATACGGCCAAGTTTCCCACCAACCCAACAATGTCATTACTTAGCCAATAACAACCCTTCTCCTTACCTACCACCCAGTTATCCACAAAGGCCATCCCTAAATCAACCACAAAACCCACCTTCCACACAACCAATGCTAAACACCACCTTTAGCACGAACCAAAACACCAACCAAGGAAGGAATTTTGCAGCAAAAAGCCTGTAGAATTCACCCCAATTCTGGTGTCCTATGCTAACTTGCTCTATTATCTACTTGATACTGCAATGGTAGCCATAACCCCTGCTAGGTTTTCTCAACCTCCATTTTTCAGAGGATACGACTCGAACGCAATGTGTGCTTATCATGGAGGAGCCCTGGGGCATTCCATTGAGCATTGTATGACCCTGAAGCATAAGGTGCAAAGTCTAATTGATGCGGGCTGGTTGAAATTTGAGGAGAATCGCGTATGAGTCCTGACATTGACAAGCGACACCACACATGGGGAAATTTTGAAAGCTGTTGTTAAGTGTCTCTAATGACTCATCAGGATTTCCAAGTTTATGCCATTATTGTAAACCACAATTACAATGCTAAAATGGATGAATTTGACATCCTTGTCTCTCTCATCCTTTCACAAACACATCTTTGCTTATTCAACTTCCACCGGAATGTGAGTGTAAGCCATTAGTTTGTTTGCTCAAAGCAACCTGCGCTCCTGAGTGTTGACTTCCAAGATCGTTCAATCAGAGATTACTTGTCCTGCACGTTGGTGGGGTGCCGTAAACAATGAGTAAAGCAGAAAAGTTCAAAAAGAAAAAAAAAGCATTTGATTGACTGTGTTTTCAAGTAAAAATATAGACATTCATGTGACCTCATTTTATCATTCCAGAAATTTTGTCTTTTTAGAGAGAAGTGAGTTATCAAGAATAGGAGTCATTTGACTTAATCCATCGATTGAAATAATCCTTCAACTATTTCTCGTCCTTGGAAAATTCTTTTTGCAAGAATCAACTGCTTATTTCATTCTTCCTTGCTACTAGGTTGTGAAAACAAAGATGGATACCTCAGAGCCCTATACTGGGGCAATGAGGGGCATCGTGCATGAACCTCAAGTGAACCTAGGGGCAGATTAGAAGTTCTCACCCAATAGGTTCCCAGCTACAAGGTCATGACGAAAGATAACAATTGGTACCTCAAAGCCTTACACTGGGGCAATGAGGGGCATCGTGCATGAGCCTCAAGTGAACATAAGGGCAGATCAAAAGTTTGCACCCGTCGATGTTTTTAAACAAAAAAAAAGGGGACAAACCCTAGAATTTATATGGATTGATTAAACGTCAAATGGCTCCATTGCCGTCACTCCAAAATGGTCAAGTGACTAAATCAAACAGAACATACACTCTGAGGGAGTTCCCGGAGAGATTTGCAAAAGATAGGATAAGGTTGCATGAATTATCACCTCTTTCAAAAGGACAGTCAATCTGTGTTTTCCAAAAAAATTAAATTAAATCAAAATCAAAATCACAAAATAGGGAAAGAATTTCATTGTACAACTTTCCATTGCATTGCATTGTTTCATATGAAGTCCGCATTTACCAAATTTCACGACAAAGGTTGCATGCATCTGCATCCCTAAAAATCATGTTAACTGCATAGATTTCCTATATCTAATGTCCAATCTTTTGAATTTGGGATGATCGGCCCTCTCAATGAGTCAATCTCTTGCTTTCTCATAAGGGTGGACCCTTGGGTACTAGTACCCTCGTCTTCAGAGGGCTGCTCACCCTCGCCTTCAGAGGACTACATGTCCTCGCCATCAGAGGGTTGCACGCCCTCGCCTTTAGAAGACTACACGTCCTCACCTTCAGAGGACTACATGTCCTCGCCTTTAGAGGACTACACGTCCTCGCCATCAAAGGGACGCATGCCCTCGCCATCAGAGGACTACACGTCCTCACCATCAGAGGGCTACACGCCTTCGCCTTCGTAGGGCTACACGCCCTCACCTTCCGAGGACTACATGTCCCCACCTTTAGAGGACTACACATCCTCGCCTTCAGAGGATAACACGTCCTCGCCTTTGCCTTCGTAGGGCTACATGCCCTCACCTTTAGAGGACTACAAGTCCTCGCCTTCAGAGGACTACATGTCCTCGCCTTCAGAGGACTACACGTCCTTGCCTTTAGAGGGCTACACGTCCTCGCCTTCAGAGGGCTACACGTCCTCGCCTTCAGAGGGCTGCACGTCCTCGCCTTCAGAGGACTACACGTCCTCCACTTTAGAGGACTACACGTCCTCGCCTTTAGAGGGCTGCATGCCCTCGCCTTCAAAGGGCGATAAGTCCAGAACTTCAGAGGGCTACACGCCCTCGCCTTTAGAGGGCTACACGTCCTCACTTTCAATGGGCTCCATATCCACACCTTAAGAGAATTTAAGGTCCTCTGCCCTTAAATGCATAACCGAGACTTGAACTCTCGGTTAAGGGGCCAGTAATTTCCTTTTATCAGTTCCTGGGCCACCCCCTGATCCTAGAGGAGGGTCAACTATGCAAGTACAACCAGAGGAGGAGGCTATCGCGCAGCTACTGTGCATACCGGGACAAGATTTCACCCGTGCCACTGCAAAGGGACGAGTGCGGATCATGCGAACCAACATGACCACTCTTACACAGATATGGATGACGTTGCTACTTAGCAACATTTCGTCCAACGAACACAATGCCGATCTCCCTCTGCGGAAGTATTAGTTGGTCTGTGTCGTCCCGACATAGGTAAGTATGCACATCGCTCAACTGATTTCTGATACCATCTATTGTTTGCAGGGATCGCACCCACAAAGACACCCAGTGGACCCGGAGAAGTCCAATAGGGCCCTGGGGTTTCCAGCTCTGGTTACGGGCCTCTGTTAGTCCAACAGGGTGCCCGTTCCCCCCAACAAGATCACGCCATCATGACATAGGTAAGTATGCACATCGCTCAACTGATTTCTGATGTCATCTATTGTTTGCAGGGATCGTGCCCATAAGACACCCAGTGGACCCGAAGAAGTCCAACAGGGTCTTGGAGTTGCCAGCTCTGATTACGGGCCTCTGTCAGTTCTACGGAGTGCCTGTCGCCCCCAGCAAGGTCATCAGGCCCCCTACTAATCGAGCTTTCATCAAGAAGTACTGCACCCCTAGGCAGGCGCAGGGCGAGACACCATAGCAACCTGGGGATGGCCGGTAGCGGGGAACAGATGCACTGCCACCACCTCTAGAGTTCACCTCAGCTCATCCACAAAAAGGTTAGAGCGTTGCCTACGACACATGGCCGACCAATAGGCGACCAAGTCCAAAGCGAAAGGTAAGCAAAAGTAATAGGTCCGTGACCGACAAGTCATCACACGTCCAGCTCAAGACGTTAAAGAAGCGCTACTAGGAGGCAACCTAGTACCTTTTAAATCTATGCTTGTTATTTGATCATTTTTTTCCTCAAGTCATAGTAGGACACACCTAGTTGCTCATGATCCTAGGAATTTAAATAAAACAAGCACAAACTCATAAGGTAGTCATACCTCACAAAATATATGTATGTGTGTTTAGTTAGCAAGATACCTTGGATATGCATGTATATAGCAAACATACCTCACAAAATATATATATATATATATATATATATATATATATATATATATATGTTTAGGTAGCAAGATACCTTGGATATGCATGTATATAGCTAAAATATCTCACAAAACATATATATGTATGTTTAGGTAGCAAGATACCTTGGATATGCATGTATATAGCAAAAATATCTCACAAAACATATATATGTATGTTTACGTAGCAAGATACCTTGGACACGCGTGTATATAGCAAAATACCTCACAAAAATATACATATGTTTAGGTATTAAAATACCTCATGGAAAAAGAAAAAGAGAGAAAAAAGAAAATAATAATAATAAGTTGTCTAGCTAGAAAACAACATGCTTGTGAAAGGAGATAACTTCCAACTTTTCTTTGAAAAAAATTCATTGATCATAACCAGTTTTTGAAAAAAAAATGTGTATACACTTGAAGGATGAACGCTGTGAAAGTTTTCCCGAACACCCAAAAATAGACTCGGATGAATGCACAAATTGATAAAAGAACATATTTTGGAAACACTGGGTTGACTAAAGTAGAGAAAATGAATTATGAGCCCTAACATCACGTGACCAAAAAATTTTCGACACTTGAGTGTCCACATAGGTGCATGCATGACTAGTTTTGCATAAAATTTCCAAATCATCATTGTTGCATTTGTGTCATGGAAATAATGTGGGACATCCCCTTTTTATCCCTGAACCAGACCAACACCCTAACATATATCATGTCCATCCGTTCTACATGCCTTGAGCCAAAGTCCCAACTCACCATAAACCTTGCCCTCAAAAGAAACCAAAAAAGAAAGAAAAAAAAAGGAAGAAAAGAGAGAAAAGGAGAAAGTTCCCAATCAAAAATCGGAAGAAAGCAAAAGAAAGAAAATTCCCGATCAAGGATCGGAAGAAAACAGAAGAAATATGTAGAAAGGTCTTTGGACCAGACAACATCTGAATAATACAGAGTTGTCACCAAGTAAACAAAAGAGAAAGGAAACCACGATCTAAAGTGGTCCCCTCCCTTTGGTTGCCAACCAAAATCCCGTGCGTCGGTGACTTGTTCGCTTCGCACTAAAATAAACAGAAAAGGAGGAGAAGGCCAAGAACACTCAAAGCCAAATTCCCCACAAAAAACAAACCATTCTCGAGGAAAAGTCCTATTGATCCATGATCACGCATGTAATCTTTTATTTGATAGGAAATGATTTGCAAAATCAAGTCTTGACATATCTATGGTTCGAAATTAGGATGAAACACTTACCTGTGTGAGATTGATATACTTTGAGTGATTTTCTTCTATTTTTGTTGAACCCAGTGTTTCCTTTAAATGGTCATTTAGAAGCGAAATGCTAAACATCCAAGATCTCATTTATGGTTACGAGAAAATTTCATCAGCATGCTCTCCTTCCCCAGTAGACACATTGTTTTTCATCCAAAAAAGCATATGTTGCTCTGATCAGTTGGGAGTTTTGTCTCTTTACTAAAGCATGTTTGCATTTTAGTGAAGAAAACACCGAGACTATTTAAGTCTCCCAGTTATCCAAAACTACGTAAGTTTGAGTTCCTCGTTGAGGACACGTAGGAGCAAGAGCCTCGCTTTTGTCAGCCGCCCCACAATCTCTGTCATACTGACCCTGGGGTCATGTGACATGCGGAGACAAATTATGGTGATTCTGCTCACCTTTTCGCCATTCAAACACAGTCATGTTCGATGACACGCAGAGACAAATTATGGTCATTCTGCATCTTTTGTCATCCAGAGGCGACGGGCCTGATGACACGCGGAGACAAATTATGGTCATTCCGTTCACCTTTTCGCCATTCAGACACAGTCGTGTCTGATGGCACGCAGAGACAAATTATGGTCATTCTGCGTCTTTTTTCATCCAGAGGCGGCGGGCACGATGACATGTGGAGACAAATTATGGTCATCCGCACATTTTTGCTATCTATAAGACTCGTTGAGTGATAAACGCACAGAGACAAATTATGGTCATTCTGCGCCCTTTGTCATTTAGGAGCAAGCAAGTTGAGTGATAAAAGCGCAGAGACAAATTATGGTCATTCTGCACCCTTTGTCATTCAGCAGCAGCGAGTCGAGTGATAAATGCGCAGACACAAATTATGGTCATTCTGCGCCCTTTGTCATTCATATTTCGCAAGTCGAGTGATAAACGCGCAGAGACAAATTATGGTCATTTTGCGCCCTTTGTCATTCAGATTTCTCAAGTCGAGTGATAAGCGCGCAGAGACAAATTATGGTCATTATGCGCCCTTTGTCATTCAGGAGCAGCGAGTCGAATGATAAACACGCAGAGACAAATTATGGTCATTCTGCGCCCTTTGTCATTCAGATTTCGCAAGTCGAGTGATAAACGCGCAGAGACAAATTATGGTCATTTTGCGCCCTTTGTCATTCAAGGACAGTAAGTCGAGAGGTGGGCGAAGACAAATTATGGTCATTCCCCACACCTTTTCGCCATCCAGAGGCGATTGTGTCCAGTGGCACGCAGAGACAAATTATGGTCATTCTGCGCCTTGCCACCCAGGCCCGATTGTGTCCGAGGGCACGTAGAGACAAATTATGATCATTCTGCGCCTTGTGTCAACCAAGAGGAACGAACTCGGCAGTATCAAGATGATGTTGGTCGTTCGATACTGATCATTTTCGAAATTTTTGCAGGTTCTACTGGCAGGGAGATTGACTGGCCAAATGGTGTTTCACTCGAACGAAATTAGTGTCTTATCTTTACTTCCCTTTTATCTCCAATAAAAGACAAGTAAAGAGGGGCAACTGTCATACCCTTATTTCGTTTGGGGACCATCTATTTGTTGGGATGCGACCCTTGTTTGACCACTTCGAGGTACTTGACACCCATCGTTAGGCAATCCGTGAAATTCCGTAACATGCCAGAAGTCAAAAGGAAGCATTGTTGCACAATCCGTAAAGTTCCGTGACATGCCGAAAGTCAAAAGGAAGCATTGTTGACAATCCGTGAAGTTCCGTGACATGCCGGAAGTCATCTTCTCCTTCTTTTCCCTATAAATAGGAGAAGGAGGGAAGAACAAAAAGGTTCAACCCTCCTGGTATCTGAGAATCACTTAAAATTAGTGAGAAAAATTGATTCCGTGAACAAAATTCAAGCCGAGGCGCTTCCGTAACGCTTCCGAGACGTTTCCGTAGGTGATTTCGCAAGGATTTTCTGCCGTTCTTCATCGTTCTTCGTTCGTTCTTTGACGTTCTTCGGTCTTCAACCGGTAAGTTCCCGAAATTGAACTTTTCAATTCATTCTATGTACCCTTAGTGGTCCTCATTTGTTTCGCGTGTTTTTATTTTTATTTCATTTACTTTCCGTACCCCCTTTTGACGTGCTTTAGTCATTTATTTAAGTCATTTTCTCACCTAATCAAAAATAAAATAAATTTCCACTGATCATTCGTAGTGTAACATCTTTTAATTTCTGTTAAAATGAAACTCGACCGTTCGGTCATGCCGTAACCACGTTTAAAACCAAAAAAAAGAGGCAAAATAATAATATAATAATCAAAAATATCTTTTAGTAAAATAAAAAAAATCAATCGGACGTTTTTCTTTGAGATTTTTCTTTCTTAATCGAATTGACTAATAACCAAAGTGAAACTAAGGCTAAAATCAATTCATAAATCAAACTTTTGTCATCACCTAAAAAACACATTTAAAGGTCCAACGCCTTGAAATGGTCTTTTCCGCTTTTCTTGGTTAAACATAGATTTCTAAAAGCCTAAAATCAACATGTAGCTTTATTACCTCTTTCAAAAATAAAGAGATCATTAATGGTCCAATGCCTTAATGTTTTCTCTCCTTTCAAAAGAATCGAAAGATTGTTTAATGGTCCAATGCCTTAAATGACCTTTCATTCAATAAAAACATATTTTTGCAAAAAAGGATAAAAACAATTTAACCAACGTTTGATTCTCAAAGAACTACGTAGGTTTGATTTCATTATCACAATTGAGGAATACGTAGGAGCAAGGGAAACACCCTCGTCGACTATAAAAAGATAAAAAATATATAAAAGGTATAAAAAGGCATAGGAACGTGAAAAAAAGGGAAGATAACATAAATGGAAGTCATATTTGCACATTTGATTAAAGTCTGTCGTCTTTTGTGACGGACGTGTGAGGTGCTAATACCTTCCCCGGGCGTAAATACAACTCCCGAACCTTTCACTTAAAGTTCGTAGACCAAGTCTTTTCTGGTTTTTCTGACATTTTCCTCAAATAAACGTTGGTGGCGACTCCGCGCGTATTCCTTTCTTGGAAGACGCACCCGTGAGCCCTCGCGTCGACCTCCCGTCGAAGGGTAGGTTGTGACAGTTGCAGAATAAACACATCTTCATCAAGTGGTCCATTGAGACCCTTGGCAATTTTTCCAACTAGCCAAGGCAACAACTAACCTCACAATCTCAAGTCTGGCTAAAGGGGAAAAAACCTCTGTGTAATATGTTCCTTCCTTCTGCATGAAACCCTTGGCTACCAATCTGGCCTTATATTTTACAACTGTTCCATCTGGTTTGAGTTTAACCTTAAAAATCCACTTGACACCAATATGAGTCTTGTTCTGCGGTAATTCTACCATTTCCCAGGTTTGGTTCTTCTCAATACTCCTTAATTCTTCTTCCATGGCTAATCTCCATACCTCACTTACAATAGCTTCATCAAGATCAATAGGTTCCGCATCGGCCATGAGTGCAAGGTGCTGAACCAAGTCACCATCACCAAAAATGGCATTATCAGGATAGAGTTGATAATCTAAGAGTCTTGAGGGGAAAATTTTGTTTCTTCTAGGTCTGTTGTTTACAATCTACTGCTTAGTATTCAATGTACCCTGTGTGGCTTCTTTTCCTAAGTCAATTTCTTCCCAATCAAGTTGTAATCTTGGAATTGTTTTAGTTATGGACTGTGGTTCACTCCATGATTTTGATTCATCAAAATAAACATCTCTACTAAAGAGAACTTCTATAGTCTTGGGATTGTACAACTTGTATGAGCCTATAGAGTTATAGCCTACAAAGATCATTGGTTCACTTTTATCATCATGCTTTTTTCTCTTTTGGTCTGGAACATGTTTGCAACACAATGAACCGAAGATTATGAAATGTTTGACTGAGGGCTTCTTCTGGAACCATTGAGTTCAGCCTCTTGGTGGGACATCTATTAAGGACATGGGTAGTGTAACATCCCAATTTTTCGTAAATAAATTTAAAAAGCTTTTTAGTAAAATAAATAAATAAATAAATAAATATAGAGCAAATAATAGACTGAGTACCCTAGGTATAAATAGTTATGTTAAGTCAGTTGCCTCTTTTTGGCCTCATATTCGTTTTTCCCCTTCTCCTCTCAAAACCCTTTCTTTTTCCCGCAGCCCACCAAACCTGTCTCAGAAAAACGCCGATCTCGAACCCGTTCACCGTTGGATCGTCGTGAAATTTGAGTATCATGTTCGCAACCCAATTCCGAACATTCTAACCGTTGGGAATTTCAAAATCATATCTGAGCTTAGAGGAAAACCCTTCGCATTGTAGCATTTTAATTTCCCGCAGAAACCCAAAACTGTCTCGGTAAAACTACAATCCCGGTTTCGTTAGCCGTTGGATATTCATGAAATTTGGGTATGTTGTTCGAAATTCAATTTCTCACGCTTCCACCGTTGGGATTTGCGAGATAATATTTGTGGAGGGAGAAAAAGGAATCGCATGAAGACAGTACAAGTGGAGGTTTCAATCTCTTCTCCGTCTCTCTGACGTTTGAGAATTCTATCGGAGCAGTCAGATGAATAATTGAAAGAATTTCAGGGAACCGCTAGAGATGTTGCTATCGCTGGCTGAAGACACGTGAGTCCGCTCAGAGGTAAGAGATGAGTTTATCGCAATTGGGGATTAGAATGAACATGTGTAGGGATCCTTAGAGAACTAAATTTGGGTTTATTTTGGGATGTTTATTGAATTATAATTTTTCTTTATGATTATGAATACAATATTATTGTGTTCTATGTACCAATTGATGTCCTGATGAGAATTGATTGATAAACTTGAGTGCTCTTGATATCTTTGTGTTAACCCATGATTTTGATTAATTGATTTTGATACAATTGTGAGGAACTATTTCAGAGGTTTTACGTTCCATGTTGTGATAAAATCTTTTGTATAAATTGTTATGTTGAGGTTATGAAATGATGATTCAAACTGTGAGTATGTGATAAATTGAACATGTGACGGATGATGAAATACATGTGTATTGAGATGAGATATGTGTATTGAGTTGTGAACTATGAACTGTGCAATCACACAATTGTAAGACCCTTTAAGGGCGACGAGTATTGTGATGGGATCCACTGTGGGAACCCGACGAGTTAAAATGATTTTGAAAATAATTGAGTAGATGTGTGTATTGCATAGTTCATAGGTAAAGTGTATATGATTCATGAGGTGTGATAACATGTTAAATTGAGATTATACCATTGTGATTGGGATTAAGTGTATGTGATAAATTGAGTATGTATATGATTGAGATATATATGTGCATTGAGTTGTGAACTATGAATTGTACAATCACACGATCATAAGTCCCTTCAAGGGCGACGAGTTAATGCTAAGTCCCTTTTAGGGCGACGAGTTGATGCTAAGTCCCTTTAAGGGCGACGAGTTAATGATAAGACCCTTAAAGGGCAACGAGTTAAAATTATTTTAAGAACAATTGAGGAGTCGTGTGTTTTGTACAGTTCATAGATAGAGTTTGTGTGCTAAAATGATTTTAGGGGTTGGACCTAAATCAGGAGGGAGAGGCCCTGACGGACTCTTCGGAGTGTAGGCCTTGGGGGTCACCGGGTTTGAGTGCTCCTTTAAGCCTATGTTGATCCCATATGGTTGGAGCATTCTCGCAAAACATCGTGACCCTGACTGGTCTCCCTATGATCTTACTTAGTGAGAGTGACCTGACAAACCCATTGTGTGGTGTGTCTTGTTATGTACTCCTAAGCACCCCAGGGTGGTTTTTCACTGACATGGGACCACATTGCATATAGGCTTGAGTCTTAGCATAACTGTCGCATACGCTTGCTAATTGTTTATTATGAAATTGATGTGTTATTATGTCTTGATCGGAGTGTGTGATTCCTGTGTATAATGATTGATGATTGAAAGGTGTGATTGATGGATGAAAAGTGTGATTGATGAATGACAAAGTGATGAAATAATATGAGATATGCTAAGTAAATTGTATTTGACTACTATATATTGTGTTGTTTCTCTCTAGTAGTTAGCAATGTGATAACTCACTCCCGGTTTGTTGTTTGTGTTTGAATCCTGTGATGATCTTGAACTTTGTGTTCGGGGGAGCAGATGAATAGGTGGATGACTATGAAGAACCTCATGCTAGAGGACACGGGAACACCACGCTCTGATAGGATGTGACATTAGGATATAAGTTCTATATCAATTGTACGAAACTTAGATGGCCTTCTTTGAGCTGAAATGACTTTATTATTTATTTGGACAAGTTTGAATATGATGTAGAAGAAAGTGAATGTGAGTCTTTTATCCATTTGAAAGGCTTGTATTTAAAAATGTTTTAAAAATACTTTTAATTAATATTTGAATTTTTATTCCTTTATTAATATATATATGTGAGGGGTAGAGGGTGTCACAGGTAGCAGTCATGGCTGCTTCTCCCCAAAAGTTATGTAGGAGATTTTTCTGTTTAAGCATACACCTTACCATGTTCAATATAGTTCTATTTCTTCTTTCCACTATCCCATTATGATGGGGAGTGTAGGGGGCAGTAACCTCATGCACAATTCCATGCTCCTTGCAAAAATCTTCTAGCTCACTAGAATTGAATTCTCCTCCTCCACCAGTCCTCAAAGTCTTGATGCATTTTCTTGACTACTTTTCTACTAAAGCCTTGAATCCCTTAAAGGTATTGAACACTTCACTCTTGACCTTAATCAAGTAAAGCCACATTTTTTTGCTAAAGTCATCCACAAATGAATCAAAATACCCGTTTCCTCCTAAAGATGGAACATCAAATGGTCCACAAACATCACAGTATATAATGTGTAGAACATCATTAGCCTTGGACATGGTGTATGACCTAAAAAATGTTTTGGGTTGCTTGCTGATCAGGCAATTGTCACACACTTTCTTTGGAATCACAATTGACGAGAGACTAATTACCATGTTTTTTTATCTCAATAGGCTTAAATCTTTAAAATTCAAGTGGCCTAGTCTTAGATGTCATAACCATGAGTCATCAAACAATGTAATAGCAAAGAAGCATTGAGGTTCAATAGTATTCAGATTTACCTTAAACGTTTTATTTTTGGCCAATGGGGCTTTCATAATCATTTTCTTTGTTGTATCATAGACTTCCAGAGATCCATTACTCATCTCCGTTGAAAATCCCTTCTCTAGGAGCTGACCCATACTTATCAGGTTACTCTTCATCCCAAGAACATAGAGTACATATGTGATCATTGCTTGTCTTCCATCTAGTCTTCTAACAGCCACATTCCCCGCTCCTTCAGCTTGTATAACTCTGTTGTCTACAAACCTTACTTTACTTTTCTTCATTGCATCAAAATTGATGAGCTAATCCCTATGTCCAGTCATATGGTTTGAGCATCTAGAATCTATGTACCAGGTTTCATTATTATGAGATTCTGAATTGATAATCATCATCAGCATCAAGGGTTGTTCTTTAGAGTTTGCTTCATTCTCTTCTTTGGCCATATGTGCTTGATAATCACTGTGTGACTGATTCCCCCTGTGATCTATGCTACTTGGTGGGACTACACACTCTGTTGAAAAGTGTCCAATCCGATTGCAATTGAAACATTTGATTCTTTTCCTGTCAATTGTCTTTTTCTTTTTTTTCTCTCCAGTTACTGAAATTCCCTTTTCTGTTAGAGCTTTTTGGCTGATCTTCTTCATTCTTTCCTTGTTCTTGATTTTGTGTGTTTCTTTTAAAGCCACTTTTGAAATTTTTCCCACGTCCACGACCTCTAAAATTACCTTTGGAATTATTGCCTACTCTAATTGATGTATGAGCCTGTAATGCCTGATGATCCCCTGGCTTCTTTGTTTCTCTTTCAATGAGCCTCTGTTCATGTGCTTCAAGAGAACCTTGAAGTTCTTCTACTGTTATTTCCTCAAGTTTCTTGGATCTTCAATGACTACAACAATGTGGTCAAACTTGGGATTAAGAGTTCTCAGGATCTTTTCTACAATTGTTTGGTTTGAAATCTTCTCACCACAGTTCTTCATAGCATTTGTGTGAGTGATGATTCTATTGAAGAAATCAGCTATCTTTTTATTGTTCTCCATTTGCATCAATTCATATTGACGCCTCATCATTTGTAGTTTCACCTTCAATTGTTCTGCACCCTCATTACATTTCTCCAAGATCTTCCATGCTTCTTGTGAAGTTACAACGCCTGCAGTCTTCTCAAAGTGTGCATCATCTACACACTGATGAATCAAGACTGTAGCTTTACAATCTTTCTTCTTGTTTTCTCTGTAAAGGGCTTTCTGTGCTTTTGTAGAGCCTTCAGTGATTATGAGATTTCCTCAACAATTTCAGCCACTTCTTGATAACCCAGAATTGCCTTCATCTGTACACGTCATCGATCCCAGTTCTTGCCATTGAGGATGGGAAGATTCGTAGAAAAATTCGCACCAGTTGATCCCATTTCTTCTGTCCCTTAACCGAGAACCTGCTCTGATACCAATGTGGAGAAAAAAAAGAATGCAACAGAGAAAGATGCAAAAAAAAAAAAAAAATTTGTTTCTGAATTCTGATGATTAATACTTATACAACACTGATAACTATATATTTATAATAATCAATTTTCCGTAAAAATAGAAAAATACAAGTTGTTCTCATTTTCTAATTATAATCGTACTCCGCATTTAACCCCTTAACTATTTGAATAACTTTCTAAGAAGTGTTTGTAAGTTATTGTATAAGGTTAGCAACATGAGATCTTATTTGAAAATCCTTTTTGTTTATTTTATTAGGATGCTAATAGTTAGATTAGGAGAATAGTTTGAGAGTAAAAATTCAACAACTTCTAAAAAAAACCAACAACTTTTTTCTATATTTTATGGTTTCCTAATTTATTTGCTATTTGATTATTTTGATAATAAATTTGATGGCCCTACTCAAACTAATTCAAACATGATCGATCGGATTATTTTAAGTTGAATTCATGAGAAAAAACTAAAACCTAAATTGATGTAAACTGACTCAACCGTATTTAGCTCTAGTTTTTGGGTAAAACATTAAAAAAAGATATATGTTAATATAAAATGTTGCTTAGGATATCAAAATTTGAAGCAAGGCTAGGGTGGACCACCTTGATAGGTGGCCCATGGTGTCATAGATCAGAAGCGTTTGATAGGTAGACTAGAAGCGAAGGAGCCATGATAGGGTAGATTAGAAGCATTAGAGGAATCACGTCGTAGATTAGGAAGGAGGTCATGAAGGACATCTTGGTTGTTATTATTTAGCTTCCTCGAATCATTGCTCTCCACTCCAAGGAACAATTCCTTAAGATCTTTACACTCAGCGGCTTCCACCTCAACTTCCTCATTGTTTATGCCGACAACACTGCATGAGCTTGCGACATTGCCAATGCCAAGCTCCATGGTTGCACCTTTCTCAATGCACCCTGCTCGTCGGTTCTTGAACCTCCACCGCCCATTTATTGTCTCTCGACGGGGACAAGGCAACTATGGCCATAGTGGTTGAGGAGAGAGATCACGACGATGGTGGTAAAGATGTTGGAGAAGGGTGACAAGCAAAGGTGGTGAAGATGTTGGGTTTTGAATATAATTCAGTGGGGGAAAGTACATGATATTGTGAGTTCATGTCATCTAAAAAGATGGTGCACCAACGGCAGAGCTTGCCAAAAAAATTTAGAGGGACCAGAGTAGTAAAGATTATAATGAATAAATTAAAAGTAAAAATCTAATTTTAATCCCTAAAATTATTTTTGAAATGTTGGTTTTAATTCACATAAAATTTTTATAGGTTTTAAGTCTCTGCATTTTATTAAAAGTGGTGTAGTTTAGTCTTCATTAAGGACTAAAAACATGTGATTTCTTTTGTTGTTAAAAAGTAGGTATTAAAAAATATGATATAAGGATTAAAAATGCATAAATTTTGATATGGTTAAAACCAACATTTTGAAATATTTTGAGACACTAAATATATATTTTATCCTAAATTAAATGTAATAATTTTGATAATATCATATTTGATCAATGATCGTGAGGGTTTAATAATAACTTTAGGATCTAATTTGACGGTCATGATAAAATTTCTAATTAAAAAAGTCATGTGACCCTCTCTGTCGTCCGTTTTCTCTATTTCAGACACATTTTCATACACATTCCAATTATTTTAACAATACCCTTCCAATTTTCTTTCATACAATATATGATCAATTTCAGCAATTTTAGACATGTGCCAGAATCGGAAGACAGGAAAAATCTAAATAGTCGTTAAACGATGATATCTTCTTTAATTTCCAATAGAAATTTCATTGTTTAGTTACAAATAGCTGAGTAATTAGGAGTAATAATGGAGAGGAGGGAAGAAGTTGTTCCTTTCTTATATATATATATATAATATTCTTTGTAAAAAGTTTGAGGGCCATGGCCCCCTCACCCTCAACTAAAATCCGCCTCTTTGGTGTATACCATAAACTATCTATAAAGGTGATCCATGATAGTTTTCATCCAAAATTTAGTGTTCAAAAAAGCATTTTAGCCGTATACTAACGGTGAAGGTGAGCAGAAACATATTTTTCTTAATTATTCTGATTTTTTTTTAGTTTACCAAATAACAATCAAGTGACAATGAAAAAAATTAAACATACATCTTTCTTTTCCATCTCACTTTCATCTCATTTTTATCTCTCTCTCTTTCTTCATTATTTATTATGTGATTGTTACATTAATTATTTTCTCTCTATCTCTTTTTTATTTTCACCCATACATCCCAAAATTGGAGTGTACATTAATATCACCCAATGACAATAGGTAGACCAATGGCATAGACCGAGCACCCTATGCCCCATTGTTTCACAGTCCCACTTCAGAGACAGACAAATTAAACAACAATCCCCCAACACCCAACGAATATGACAATTCATCCTCCCTCTCTTACCGGCCGCACACATCATACACCAAACACAAGCAATTAAAACTAATTGCCTAATTACCTACAACCTATTCATTTTTGTGCCAGGAATCATAATCATATACACATACATTTCAATAATTAATCAATCTATATCCCTCTTCTAAATTCCAACCCTTCAATAATACTAGTATATTTCCAACTTTACATGCAAAAATTCAATCAATACCACATTTAATTAACCACTCCGTTCAAGCAACACTGCTAATGCTATCCCCACCACCGCCAAAATTCTCATTAGAAATAGGTGGCTTGGATACCGAAAGCTTCAGCGACAGCGACTTCCCATTCAAGTCCAACTCTGCCATCTTCGACGACTGAGGCACCGGCAGAACCGGTTTCAACCTAGTAGATGGCGCCGCCGCTTGTTCCTCTTCCTTCTCCGGCCACGGTTCCATCACCTTCATTTCAACACGCGCACGCGTGAACACAAGAAAAAATTAACAAAAATTAAATTAAATTAAAATTAGATCCGAGAAATGAAATTGTTGTTAAGATCCTATTCACTCGATTCGTTTTTAATTGTCCGACTTCTTTTAAAAATATTTGTGCCAATTGGAGATTATATTCATTATTTTTTTCAATTATATAATTACTTATTTCTTTATCTTTAATTAATTTATACATACATTTATTACCAAGGTGAAAAAAAAGATAAAATTGAAAACCCAATAATTATTTAATAGAATAAAAAAAGAATAAATAATTATTTTTGTCCCTGAACATGTAATTCGCTGACAAATACATTCCTAAGTGATGAAAATATAAAATTTAATCCCGAAAATATAAAAAGTACAACAAATATAACTAACCGTTAACTTTCGTTGTCACTGTTTATAAAATAACTTACGTGACATAGATTGACAAATTTGTTATTGAAATGATGGTCAATGTGACCATATCTAATTGCTAGCATAAAGACATATGATATTTATTTGACTTTTTTTCTTCCCACTCCACTGACAAATACACCTCTTAAGATAAAAATATAAAATTTAGTTCCCGAAAGTCCTTGTGACAAATATATCCAAATATTAATAGTAGATTATGACTAATTATTATAATTTAAAAAAATTTATAATGATTCGACAATTTTTTTTTTACAAACTCATAAATTAAATTGAGTCTAAAACAAAAAAGAATATTCATTTTGTAAAATATAAATAATTCTTTTCCACTCTCATGCTTGATGAAAGATTTAAGTAAAAAAAATACTTATTGTAAAACATTATAGTTAAATTAGATCCATGAATAATATTTAGAAAAAATTGTAATTGTAATGACACTTTCAATTTGTAAAAATCACTCACCTCCTTTTAAATGATTTTTTTTAAGGTTATGATTTTTTAAATGACCAGTCAATAAAAAATAATTGTGTATGATTTAAATTTTTTTTTAAATCAACAAAATTTTATTATAATTTATAATTTGATGTCATTGCATATACTAATAGACATTCATATTTTATTATGAAAATTTATAAAAAAAAAATAATTAAATAAATAGTGTTTGATTAAATAGAAACAACGATTTTCTCATCGTTTTACACTAATTTTTTTCCTGTGATGATATAACATTTATTCAAGATTTAACAATCAAAAGATTGATTTTTTTTTAGTTGGAGAAAAGTAAGAAGAATTCGGCAAAACAATCAAAATTCCCTTTCATTGGTAATATTTTATGCATGTCTCAATCGTTGATGGAGCTTAAAAACCGGAGACAGACACTTGTAATATAACTCTCCCAAAATTTTATCCCAATAATTATAAATTTTTCAAAATTATAATAATTAGTCACAACGATATATTTGTTGCACTTTTTACATGTTTGGGAACGAAGTTTTACATTTTCATCTTTCAGGAAACATTTTTGTGAAAAAACGAAAAGTAAAAAAAAAATCATATGACAAATATATTCCTATGTTGACAAGTAAGGATAACCATGCAGACAGTTGAGACAAATTCATTCCTTTATGTCAAGTATACTATTTTATTCACGGTGATGAGACGAATAATATATTTGTCTATCTTTTACCCTTTTGAGACTAAATTTTGTATTTTCATTTAAAAGATGTATTTATCAACAAATTACATATTCAAGAATAACAATAACTATTTAGCAATAAAAAATATATTGTCCTTCTTAATTTCTATAAAATAACATTATAAGATAAAAAATAAAGAAGGAAGATAGTAACAGAAGTTACCGAGTTGGTGGTGATGTCGAAGAGACTAGATCTCCGGCGGCGGCGGTTCTGCCTGTGGCAGCGGAGGAAGTACTTCTGAGCATGACTAGCAACCTGTGTCGGGGTTCGAGTCATCACGAAGTTTCTAGAAATTCCTCTCCAATTTCCTTTTCCAACGTTCTGTAATCCCAACAGGAACAACCTGTGTTCTTCCTCCGTCCACGGAACACCTAATTTATTCCTAACCAATGTCAATAACTTAACAATGATATTAATAAATTAATTATTATTCTGCCCCCTTACCTCGTTTGCGTTCTCGGGTGTGACGGGAGGGATGAACGACATCGTCTGAGGCGTACCCTGCGTTGGGATCGTGCGGTGGTTGAGAGTCGTATTGGGAGAGATTGTTCATGCTGGCGCTCTTCCTTAAGGTTGTAGGGTTATTATCCGATACGGTGAGGCGCACGCCGAAGAGCATGATCCCGTCCTTCTCTGCGGAACACATTTTTTATTTATTTTTTATTTTACTCTCACGCAAAGAAGAAGAAGATCGAGGAGAATACTCTATGAATGTTGTTGTGTGACAAGAGAAGAGACAGAAAAGAAAGAGGGGGTGAGAGTGACGTTGGAGAGGGTGGGATTTGGATTTAGGTTTCAGGGTTGGTTTGTTTCTCGCTGGCGCTGTCCTTCACGTGCTCATCAGTTACTACTCAGACAGTGTTATTGGCCAATGTAATTGCTTTTTATTTTAAATTTTCAAAACGTATGTATACCTCCTTTATGTTCTAGATATGGGTTTTACATATATATATATATATATATATATATATATATATATATATATACATTCGTACATTGTGGAAGATTGAATTGAAACGGTTCTAAAAGGGAAAAAAATTGTTTCAATCAAAAGAGGAAAAAAAGACGGTTTTAAAAAAGTATGTATACCCTCCTTTATCATTTAATTTATTTAGTTTAAAATTTAAATCTTGTCTGATTTTATCGAATCTAATTTTAAGCCAATTGTGTTTAGTCCGTTTTAGTTTTACTTTTTTTTATAAAGTATTAAAATATATGATAAGATATATAATAATCATAATAAAAATCATTTAAAATACCAAATATCTTTGGTATAAATATAGTTAATATTAATAGTGATATAATTGTTTAAATATGATATCACATAGTTGATAAATTATCTTTGTTTCCTTAAACATGTAATCATAGGTTGGATTCGTATTATGGAGAAAAAATATGCTGAAAAAAAATTAATCCTTAAATAAATTTTAATACCTCTAAAAATTAATCCTTAACTTAAAGTACAATAATATTCTTAAATTAAATATTAGAAAAGAAAGGATAAAATGAACTTTTAGTCCAATTTTTTTTATGTTGAATGCTAATACACAGCAAATGGGATGAATATTAGCATTTCTCAGGTATATATAATTCATATATATATATATATATATATATATATATATATATAATTGAATAGTTACAAATAATTTTTTTATTCAATATATTTTTTATAAATAAATATAAGTTATGTGATAGTTTTATAAATATATAAAAAATAAAAATATAACATGAGTGATATTTGTAAATTTATAAATAAAATTTTATATACATATTTTTTGTTTAAATTAAATTAAATCAATTTCTAAAATTAATTTGAAATCCAAACGAATAAAAAATTGTTTTTTTTTATTTGTTCAGTTTTTTTAATTCAATTTGATAGGGTCATCAACACATTTATTTAGATTCATTACTATCTTGTCTTATACTTAACTTTATTTTTCTTTATTCTCCTTTTATTTATCCCATCATTTATAATAATGGCTGTTAACTTTTATTTCCTTATATATGTTTTATCGCCATATCCTTTTTCCTTCCGCCCATTCACGCCACAAACGAACTATATATTTATAATTTTTCTTCAGATTTAGATTTTGATAAGTATTTTGCTTTTCTTTTCTTTTATATATATATGACTCCAATCAGACCAATCTCTTATATGAAAATATAAAAACAATTAATAACAACATTGAATTATGATTTAAAATAATAAATAGTTGAAATTAAAATTAAAATTTAATATAATTATTAAATCTGTAAAAGCTGTAAAATAAATCACGCTCAATGTAATTTGAATTGACGCGGGATTAATGGCAAAGGTATAATGTCTATTGAATTGTCCGTGAAGATGTGTTTTTTTTTTTTTTTTTTTTAATGAATAGGCAAAATGCCCAACCAGCAATTAGAACCCCTTAAGGAACACAATGGAACTTACAAGTAAGAAGATGTTGGAAATCTCTCCACTATATAAATATGGGCTATTCAGACATTATAACAAACAAGCAAATGGGGTCCTTTAAGAATAATAAGGTGAGAGAGTTTTTTTTAATCATCTTCGAATGCTTAAGAAATATTGTAAATCTCATTGGATGATATTAAGATTATTGTAATTCTTATAATGAAGATATTTTTTTTAGACTTGATCCCATGATTTTTTTCCTTTCATATTGAAGGGGACGTTGAAAATTTCTTAATGTTATTCTACTTCTTTTACTCTCATAATTTATTTTTTGTCAATCTTAATCACATAGAGATAAAAATTTATTCTTGATATTTGAGAGAAGTAAAGAAGAAACAATCTCAAACTAACCGAATAAGACCATCTAAGGATAAACCAAAAATTAGCCAATCTATTCGCTACTTGATTCACTTCCCGCAAACACATGCGTCTAGCTAACAAAACTGTCATCTCGTATGTAACAGTCGTACCAAAAAATGCGAGTAAAGGGAGGAACAGAGAATTTTATTACTGAAAAGCAAGGATCTCAACAGAATCCTACAATTACAGAGACAACAATGGCAAAAATGGATGATAGAAAAAAGGAAGAACATATTCCCAAAGGAGAAGAGAAATGACATCACGCAAATTCCATGCCTTACTCACTCCCACATTTTACTATTTATTCTACTTCAAGGACCACACATACTCGGCTAGCTTGGAGTTGGTTATTTTGAGCCTTGTGCTACGCCTCTCTCCTCCTAGTTCTGCCACGTGTCCCCCTGTTTGGGCCTTACTTATTCCTCCTTCATTGCCTCTTGTTGTTGCATTTGTTACATTACCTTCCCCTTTAAGAGAAACCTTGTCCTCAAGGTTGAATTTAGGAAAAGCTCGTTGAACAGCTGCAGTATCCTCCCATGTATCTTGATCCTCATCTAACCCTTCCCACTTAATGAGATATTGTTGCACTTGTTGTTGATTTCTGAGAAGAACTCTTGTCTTTAGGACAACTTTTGGTTGTAAAAATGGTCCAAGTTCAGAATTTGTGATAGGTAGTGGTACATAAGGATGTGGATGATCCCCTTTACACAACTTCAATTGGGAACAATGAAAGACTGGATGAATTCGAGCAGATGGAGGTAAAAGGAGCTTATAAGCTACCTCACCAATTTTCTCAATCACATGAAATGGTCCAAAGTACTTAAGACTAAGTTTTTGATTCTTTCTGATAGACACTGAATGTTGCCTATAAGGCTGTAGTTTCACCAACACCATATCACCAATTGCTAGCTGAAAAGGCTTTTTCTTTCATCTGCATATTTCTTCATGTGTTGTTGTGCTCTCTGCAAGTTCATCTTCAACTTATGGAGGATAGCATCTCTTTGCACTAGTTGTTCCTGAACACTATGAGGATCTTGATTACTGATTGAATATTTGATTAATGGAGGTGGCTCTCTACCATAAACTGCCTTGAAAGGAGTTATGCTAGTGCTGTGATGAAAAGAGCAATTATACCAAAATTTTGCCCAAGGCAACAACTTATACATTCCTTAGGATTCTCAAAGGTAAAACACCTTAGATACATTTCAACACATTTGTTCAAAGCCTCAGACTGTCCATCTGTTTGAGGATGCTAAGCAGTGCTTAATTTCAAGGTTGTACCACTCAACTTAAACAATTGTTGCCAAAACTGGCTAGTAAACACCTTATCCCAGTCTGAAACAATTGTCTTGGGAAACCCATGCAACTTCACAATAGTTTTCATAAACAAGTTAGTAACTTGTTTGCTATTAAAGTCAGATTTCAAACTGGACAGATGAGCATATTTAGAAAGTCTATCAATGACAACTATAATGACAGTATGTCCAACGGAAGGAGGAAGGCCAATGATGAAGTCCATGGCCACATCGTCCCAGATTTTGTCAGGGATGGGTAAGGGCTCTAACAACCCAGAAGGTAATGATGTATCATGCTTGGCTTGTTGGCACATGAGACATTTTTGGACAAATTCCTTAATGTCTTTCTGCATACCACACTAGTAGAATTGGGATGCAATCCTCTGGAAGGTTTTGGTGAAGCCTGAGTGTCCACCAAACAATGTACTATGGAACTCATACATAATCTTCTGCACTAAGTCATGCCCTTTTGGTAAAACCAAGCGACCCTTCCAATACAACAACTGATCAGACACTGAATAATTGGGATTGGGAGGACTATTCTACAAACAAAGTTGCATAATTGTGTTGAGTTGTGTGTCTTGTGCCAAAGCTTTCTTCAATTCCGAAATCGATTGCCATTTCGGTTGAGATCTAGCCATCATAATTGATCTGGAAAGAAAGTCAACAACTACATTCTCTTTTCCTGGCTTATACTCAATTGTGAAATTATAACCCATCAACTTATGTATCCAATTCTGTTGCTCAGGAGTGTGCACAACTTGATCAGTTAGTGATCTGAGGCTCTTTTGATCAGTCCTAATGATAAATTTGTGACCAAGTAGGTAGTGTCTGAATTTAGCTATGGCTGCCATAATAGCAAAGAATTCCCTTGCATATGCTAATTGTTTTTGCATTCTCGCAGTCAATTTGTTTTTTGAAAAATAAGCAATAGGATGGTGCATTTGACTCAAAACAGCACCTACACTAATTCCAGAAGCATCTATTTCTAAGGTGAATGGTTATGAAAAATCTGGTAAAGCCAAAACTGGAGCCTGTGTGATGGCCTTTTTGAGCTTGGTGAAAGCTTCATTTGCTTCAACTCCCCATATAAAATTATCTTTCTTAAGTAGCTCAGTCTAGGGTGCAACTATCACTGCATAAGATTTAATAAATTTCCTGTAATAGCCAGCAAGTCCAAGGAACCCTCTCAACTGCTTAATAGTAACAGGAGTTGGCCATTGTAACATTGCTTGCACCTTATCTTTATCCATTGCCAATCCTTGACCTGAAACTGTATGTCCCAGGTAATCTACCTGCTGTAATCCAAATGAGCATTTGGAGAATTTGGCATACAACTGATTTTGTTGCAGCAATTGAAGAACTAGCTCTAAGTGTGATAAATGCTCTTTCCAAGTAGTGCTATATACCAATATGTCATCAAAGAAAACCAAAACAAATTTTCTAAGATAATCTTTGAAAACATCATTCATGAGGCTTTGGAAAGTGGCTGGGGCATTAGTAAGCCCAAATGGCATGACCAGCTGATCGAGGCCGTACCCGAATCAAATAAACATTAAAAATGCAGTATCTAGGAAGTGATCCTAGGTCGTCTCCCAACGAGCAATGGTCAACCAAACGTTCATAACAGATAGTAATAAAACAGTAACGAATTTGGGGAGTTGTTTGTTTTTGTAAATTAAACAGCAAGCAAATTTGAATTAGAAAATAACAAAATTAAAACATGTTGTTTCCCCTTGATTCATAAGCAAGTCTCTTATCCTAGGTTACGAGAATTTATCCTTAATCAGTTCAACCACTTAATCCAACCCTAAATTAAATTACTAAGCGAAAATTAACACAAGGCTGCCAATATGTGATTAAGCAACACATACACCAATTAATAATAAACGAAATTGATCATTAAGCATGAACGTAAATTAAGCGCAGAGACAAATAATCAAGCACTAAGCATGCATGGATTAATAGCAACAAATACAGATTAATTGGTGAAGAGGAAAAACTGATCAGAATTCAATAGTAATAACAAAACCTCAAAGAGAGCTGTGCTTGATCCTCAAGAGAAAACAACTTTGGAGACTTAGCCTTCCATTAATCAGCAAAAAACAAAATTGTAGATTGAAGCAGAAACGAAATTGCAGAAAACGAATTTTATTCTACGTGAATAGTGTGCATGAACTATAATAATAACTGAAATTCTAAAATCATAGAATTATTCTCCTCTTCCAAAAAAAAACTCCCTAAACTAAAACCCTGATGCTTTTATATAGGTTGTCAGCCCCAAAGCTTACAAATCTATTTTAAGTCCAAACCCATAAATAAAATAAAATCTGGACAAGATAAAATAAGATTGGATGAAATAAAATCTGGATAAGATAATATTAGATTGGATGAAATAAAATCAAGATGAAATAAAATCTGGATAAGATAAGATTTGATAAAATAAAATTGTCTGCTCTCTTCAAGTCTAAGCCCAATTCTGGATTCAAGCCCAATTGCTTATAATTCTCCTGAAATTAAATTAAAAACACAAAATTAGTCAAGTAGGCCCAAATGATAAAACTGTATAATTAATTTGACAATTAAGGCTAATCAGTAATTAAAATGGTGACAAAAGGGCTAAGAAATAGGAGAAAATAATGACACATCAAATCCCCCTACACTTAGCCTTTTGCACTCCTGAGCAAAATCAAAAAGCAAAGCAAGTAACAAATCCAGAGACATTAAAGAGAAACAAACAAACACAAAAACAATTACATATTTCTCAATGAATCTCAAGGAATGAAAGGAATGAGCAACATCCAACACGTAGAGAGTTAAAAAATCAAGACAGTCATGAAAATTATCCAAGCATCTCAAACATGGCAAGATAGTCAATCAGCTCAAGAATGAAAAGTGATAAAGCCTCATGAGATATGCACTCTATCTCTCAAGTGTCTAGGCTACTGTTTACTCTTAGAGCACCCATGAAAACAAACACCACATAGACTTGGCAAGACTCTAAAATTGACAACCACATCACAATAACATGCATATGAGGATCAAAAGGTCTTTTAAGGTTGTAATGGGGTCAAGGACAAGGTAGAGGAAAGTATGAGATAAGTAGCTAAAACCCCAAAGGAATAGAGGAGCAATGGGGAATAAGTGAGAACTAAGAAAAAGTAGTAAACCCCAAAACCAAAATTAAAAATTAAGCATAATAAGTAAACCCAAAACAAAGTCAACCAAGTCCTCAAACCAATCCAAGTCTTCAAACCAAGACCTCATGTATTCAACTTCATTCTTTTTCTATTTTTTTTTGAACGTGAATAGTAGCAATTGAAAGCAATTGAAAAATAAAGCAGCAATTAGGAAATATATGTATATACATCAAGCATGGCCAACAAAAACATATCATCCAATGAAACATATTCCCCACACTTATTTCCAAAACAATTCCAAAGCTCCAAAATTCCTTAAGGGGTGAGATCATGGTTTTTCACTTAAGGCTTGTAATGCGCTTCAAAACAAAGAAAGGGGAACATAGGCTCAAAGGGGCTATCAAGGGAATTAATTCAAGGTAGGCTCATTTGGCTAGAGGCTTATAAGAACAAAATGCCTAAATCATCTCCCAACATGCATGTGAAGCAAGAAGTATCAACAAGAGTCAAGCCAAGGCTATTATGCAAGCAATCAATGGGGAAAAACACACCGAATAAAATAGATGATGATGGCTCAAATTCTCACCAAGGGTAAATCTATCACTTCCAATTCGAACTTTCAAAACTAACTTGACATGCAGAGAAAAACAAGGATTTCAATTTACAAAATGCCAAGAAACTCCTATTTCAAAAACAATTACCCATTACCTGTACATAACCTATAATTCAAAGAGAAACATGCAATGTTGTACATAAAACCAAAATAACAAAATTAACCTAGAAAACCTAAAAAAATTTAACTAGAAAACCCAACAAAATTAATCTAGAATACCCAACAAAATCAACAAAATTAAAGAACAATCTCCCCCATTAAACAACACATTGTCCTCAATGTAGCACAATCATAAGATCAAGAGCAATCAAAACAATCAATAAAATTGGACAAGTGCAATAAAAGTAAAGAAGGAGACAGAAAAAAAAAAAAAAGAAAGGAGGTCTCCTCCACCACTACATCCACTAAGGAGGGATTATTTGTGAGGAATGGTTTCAGCCGGTGTCCATTGACCTTGAAGCTCTTATCTGTGGATTCACTTTTGATCTCAACTATACCATAAGGAAAAACATTAGTCCCCACAAAAGGACCAATCCACTTTGACCTCAACTTACCACTCATGTTTCCGAGCCTAGAGTTATACAATAAAACTTTCTATCCAACCACAAAGTCCTTCTTAGCTATCAAGCTGTCATGGAACTTCTTGGTCTTCTCCTTGTAGAATTTGGAATTTTCATAGGCTTCTAAACAGATCTCATCTAGCTCACTTAGTTGCAACTTCCTTTCCTCTCCAGCCTGATCAATAGAGAAGTTGCATGTCTTTACAGCCTAGTAGGCTTTGTGCTCTATCTCTATAGGAAGATGACATGCCTTGCCAAAGACAACCCGATAAGGAGACATTCCTATAGGTGCTTTGTAGGAAGTCCTATGCGCCCAAAGAGCATCATCCAGTCTGGTGCTCCAATCCTTTCTGTTCGGCTGCACAATCTTCTCTAAGATCCTTTTTATCTCCCTGTTTGAAATCTCAGCCTGCCCATTAGTTTGGGGGTGGTAAGGTGTGGAAATTTTGTGCACGACCCCATACTTTTAGAACAAGGCATACATGGATCTGTTACAAAAATGGGTGCCTTGATCACTAACGATGGCTCTAGGGACTCCAAACCTGCAAAACATATTAGATCTAACAAAATCCACAACAACCTTAGCGTCGTTTGTTCTGGTGGGTTTGGCTTCCACCCATTTTGAAACATAATCAACAGCAAGGAGAATATAAACAAAACCAAAAGAGACAGGGAAAGGCCCCATAAAATCTATACCCCAGACATCAAACACCTCACAGAATAACATGGGTTGTTGAGGCATTTGCTATCTCCATGAAAGTGAGCCACCTGCTGTCTGACAAGGCTCACAAGTGCTACAGATTCTCCACGCATCCTTGAAGATGGTGGGCCAATAGAAACCGCAGTCAAGCACCTTGCGAGCTGTCCTCTGTATGCCAAAATGACCACCTAGTGCAAAAGAATGACAGAATTATAGGACCGAGTCGATCTCATGGTCTGGAATGTATCTCCTACTAACCTGGTCACTGCACAACTTCCACAAATAGGGGTTATCCCAAATATAATGCTTAGCATCACTCTTAATTTTATCATTTTGAGCTTTAGATGCTAAGGGAGGAAAAACAAAAGCAACCAAATAATTCACAATATTATCAAACCAAGGAGTGGGGAAGGAATAAGAAATACTATACAGAATGTACAAATGGTCATCTGGAAAATCATCCCGAATGGGTGAGTCCTTAGACGCATGCTCAATCCTACTCAGGTGGTCAGCCACGAGGTTTTGTGCACCGCTCCGATCACGGATCTCCAAATCAAACTCTTGGAGCCAAAGCATTCACCTGATCAATCTAGGCCTTGATTCAACCTTCTTCAACAGGTACTTTAGAGCTGCATGGTCAGTATAAACAATAACACGAGTACCAAGCAAATATGAACGAAATTTCTCAAGAGCAAAAACTATCGCTAATAGCTCCTTCTCTGTGGTAGTGTAATTTTCTTGGGTAGCATCCAAAGTTCTAGAAGCGTAGTCAATCACCCAAGGCATCTTATCAATCTTTTGAGTAAGGACAGCCCCCAATGCGTAATTGGATGCATTGCACATTAGCTCAAATGGGGCTGTCCAATCAGGTGCCTGAATGATAGGGGTGGTAGTCACCGCACGCTTAAGGCAATCAAAAGCTTCTTTGCATCGGTCATCAAAATCAAACTCCACCTCCTTTTGCAGCAGATTGGATAGTGGAAAGGCCACTTTGCTAAAATCCTTGATAAAACGCCTATAAAACCCTGCATGACCAAGAAAAGAATAAACCTCTCGCATGCAAGAGGGGTAAGGAAATTGTGAAATAACAGCTATTTTTGCAGGGTCTACCTCTATGCCCCTACTGGAAATGATATGTCCTAAAACTATACCTTATTCTACCATGAAGTGACATTTTTCAAAATTCAGCACAAGGTTAGTTTCAATGCATCTATTAAGAACTCTATCCAGACTATCCAAACATGCATCAAAAGAGGATCCATAAACAGTAAAATCATCCATAAACACCTCTATGCAGCTCTCTAAAAAATCACTGAAAATGCTAAGCATACACCGCTGGAAGGTACCAGGGGCGTTGCATAGGCCAAAGGGCATCTTCCTATAGGCAAAAGTGCCAAAGGCATAGGTGAATGTGGTCTTTTCTTAATCCTCAGGAGCAATATGAATTTGTAAATAACCAGAAAAACCATTAAGAAAACAGTAATGAGACTTACCTGCCAAGCGCTCAAGCATTTGATCAATGAAAGGCAGGGGAAAATGATCTTTTCTGGTTACCTGGTTCAGCCTCCTATAATCAATGCAGACTCGCCAGCTGTTCTGCACTCTAGTGGGGATGAGCTCATCCCATTCATTCTTAATCACTGTGAGGCCTATCTTCTTAGGAACCACTTGGACTGGACTCACCCACTGGCTGTCAGAAATGGGGTTGATGATTCCAGCTTGTAAGAGCTTGGTCACTTCCTTTTTCAGCACATCTAGAATGACGGGGTTGAGTCGCCGCTGTGGCTGCCTCACTGGCTTAGCTCCATCCTCTAAAAGTATCCTATGCATGCAGGTAGATGGGCTAATGCCAGGAATCTTTGCTAAAGTCCATCCAATGACTTTCTTGTGCTTCTTGAGAACTAGCAACAATTTCTCCTCTTGCTCAGCAGCAAGGGAGGTAGAGATGATCACTGGAAATTTTTCCTTGTCCTCCAAGTAAGCATATTTGAGGGTTGCTGGTAAGGGCATCAACTCTGGTGTGGGTGGTGGCTGAACAGTGGGAGGAACCAGGGTAGGAGAAGAAGAAGGTTCCTCAGCCTGTACCTCATAAAGCAAGTCAGGAGTATATGTACTTCCTGCAACGTGGTTAGTGAATTCTGACTCTAAAAAATCAACATCAAGAGGTACAACACCCAGAAAATCAGAACCAGACTCAAATTGATATTCATTCTCAACATAAAAATAAGATACAGGATCAAATTCAAACTCAGATTCAGATTCAATGCATAAGGAATGACAAGTATGTAGATCAGATAAAAATGGATGTTTCCTACCATGAAGAACAAAATCAAATCAAACATATAATCATCAATAATCTGATCAATTATCTCAGCACAAAAAATAGAATGATCCTCAGATGGATGTTTCATGGCATCAAGAATGTTAAAATGAACAACAATATCACCAAATTTCATAGACAATGTGCCAGCATAAACATCTATCTTGGTTCGGGCTATTTTCATAAATGGCCTGCCTAAAATAATTGGAACTGAACCATGGGAAAATCCCTCTTCCATATTAAGAACATAAAAATCAACAGGAAAAATAAGTTCAACAACTCGAACAAACACATCCTCTATGAAACCTGCGAGGTAAGCAACACTTCTATTTGCCAAATGAATCACCACATCTGTAGATTGCAAGGGTCCAAGAGATAAAGAATTAAAACTGGACAGAGGCATGACACTAACTGATGCTCCTAGATCTAGCATGGCATTCTCAAATTTACTGTTCCCAATAATGCAAGGTATATAGAAAGTACCTAGGTCCTTACATTTCTCAGGAATGTGAGGAACAAATTTACCTGTCAATGCTGACACATTTCTGCCCATGCTAATCCTTTCATTGCCTTTGAGCTTCCTTTTGTGGGTGCACAACTCCTTTAAAAACTTGGCATATCTTGGAATCTTCTTGATGGCATCTAGCAGAGGTATGTTCACCTCTACTTTCCTGAAGGTCTCCAAGATCTCCTTTTCCGCTTCTTCCATTTTTTTCTGTGGAATTGCTCTAGGTGGGAATAGAAAAGGGATAGGAGGCTGTGTTAAGTCAGAATTACTAGAAGAAGGTCCACATGCATGAAAAATTTTGTTAGGAAGCTTTCTCTTTTGTGCAACTATCTCATCCTCTTTTTCAGGTGTAGAATGAAGCTTGACAAGTTCAGGTGCAGGTGCTGCTACTGGTGGAGACACTTGAATTTGGTTGCCAGACCTCAAGGTGATGGCACTCATATTTTTCGAATTCTGCATAGTTTGTGAAGGCAATTTGTCAGAATTTTGGGACTTAGCTTGGTTCAACTGAGTAGCCATCTACCCCATTTGATTTGTCAGACTCTGAATGGAGGCTTTTGTCTCTTGCTGAAATTGCATATTTTGGATGGTCATTTGCCTCACTAACTCTTTTAAGAAAGGTTGAGGGGGAGCCTCAGTTGCTTGTTGTCTTTGTTGTGACTGATGTTGTATTGGAGGAGGAACATATGGCTTGCTTGGACCAGCAACATTCTGGAAAGGAGGGACAAGCTGTTGTTGTTGTTGTAAAGGACTTGCCCATCTCAGATTTGGATGATTTCTCTAACCTGGATTGTATCTATTGCTTGAAAGGTCATAATTATTCTGCTGTTGTTGGTTTTGTTGCTAAGGAGGTCTATTATAAATGTTTGCAGCATAAGCTTCAGGTTGTTCATTGGCTCCAAATTACTGCAAAGAAGGATAGAGATTTGTATGGTGATCTACAGAAGAACATAGACCACAGACTCTTGCAATAGGTGTAGATTTCTGATTCATGGCAAGCTGAGTTACTAGGTTGACCAAGGCATCATGTTTTCCCTCAAGCTTTTTATTTTCAGTAGATGAAGATGAATCTGTGGCGACCTCATGGACTCCTCTAAGGACAATAGCATCATTTCTTGCACTGAATTGTTGGGAGTTGGAAGCCATCTTCTCAATCAAATTCCTAGCCTCAACAGGGGTCATATCACCAAGAGCTCCACCACTGGCAGCATCAATCATACTTCTCTCCATGTTGCTAAGTCCCTCATAGAAATATTGAAGAAGAAGTTGCTCAGAAATCTGGTGGTGAGGACAGCTTGCACACAATTTCTTGAATCTTTCCCAGTACTCATACAAGCTCTCTCCACTAAGTTGCCTGATGCCTGAAATGTCTTTTCTGATGGTAGTGGTCCTAGATGCAGGGAAGAATTTCTCCAAGAACACCCTTTTAAGGTCATCCCAGCTGAAAATGGACCTAGGAGCAAGGTAGTAGAGCCAATCTTTTGCCACTCCCTCCAGAGAATAAGGAAAATCCTTTAGAAAGATATGATCTTCTTGGACATCAGGGGGCTTCATGGTGGAACAAACAATATGGAACTCCTTAAGATGCTTATGAGAATCTTCACCTGGAAGACCATGAAACTTGGGCTGCAAATGTATTAGTCTAGTCTTGAGAACATATGGAGCACCCTCATCAAAATATTGAATGCACAAGCTTTCATAAGTGAAATCAGGTGCAACCATCTCCCTAAGAGTCCTCTCACGAGGTGGAGGTTGAGCCATGTTCTCAGTATGAAAATTAGTAGTCGAATGCTCAAAACCAGAATATTCAGAATCACCAGCAACAGAATACTCAGAATGCTCAAAATGAAAAAAATGACGAAGATGCACACTATGCCTAACTAATCTATGAAAGGTTTTATCTATTTTAGGATCAAAGGATTGTAAATCACCTGGATTGCCCCTAGTCATGCACTATATGCAGCAAATAATGTGTTTCTCAACAAGCACCTAACAAGGGGGTGAAACTACAGCTATACTCAAACGATATCCAAATGAGCTGAAATTTTGCAAGGAACACCCTAAAATCATGAAAAGATAGCACAAAAAATTTCAAACAAAAATTCAAATTCTAACTATAAAAACTTCCTAAGGAAAGTTTAGAAAAATAAGACAATAATACTAAAAAAATAAAAAAAAAACTTAGTAAACGGATGATTTTTCAAGTTTAAAATGGCAACGGACTTCAGGTTGGTTGCCATGGCATGGGAAATTTTCTTCTACCCCAAATGCATATATAATAGTAGTCATTTTGATAACCGGAGCAAAAGTTATGGCCGTTTTAAGTTTTGCTAAACACAAGTCCCCAAAATTTTTGCCTCTCTCAAATTCAGTCACACCAAGTGCTTCTGGTATTTTTCACACAAAATATGGACCAAAAGAAACTACTACACAAAAAATCAGCCAAAACTAACAACTCTAACTATCAAAACAAAAATCACCAATTAAATTACAAAATCAGTCGCTAAACACTGTTCACAACATTACACAAAAAAATCAGCATTACACAAAATCAGTCTCAATTTTGTGAGCAACTGAAATAGGGAAGCGCTAAACAGGGGACACGACTGAAATGCAAAACAGAACACTACACAAAACAAAACAACACACACTCACACACTAAACAACAGAGCTAGACTCAAAACAACTAAACACTATTATGAACCTTTGGACCACTGCTCCTCGACAACGGCGCCAAATTTGATCGAGACCGTACCCGAATCAAATAAACATTAAAAATGCAGTATCTAGGAAGTGATCCTAGGTCGTCTCCCAACAAGCAATGGTCAACCAAACGTTCATAACAGATAGTAATAAAACAGTAACGAATTGGGGGGGGGGTTGTTTGTTTTAGTAAATTAAACAACAGGCAAATTTGAATTAGAAAATAACATAATTAAAACATGTTGTTTCCCCTTGATTCACAAGCAAGTCACTTATCCTATGTTATGAGAATTTATCCTTAATTAATTCAACCACTTAATCCAACCCTAAATTAAATTACTAAGCGAAAATTAACATAAGGTTGTCATTATGTGACTAAGCAACACATACACCAATTAATCATGAAAGAAACTGATCATTAAGCATGAACGTAAATTAAGCACATAGACAATTAATCAAGCACTAAGCATGCATGGATTAATAGCAACAAATACATATTAATTGGTGAAGAGGAAAAACTGATCAGAATTCAATAGTAATAACAAAACCTCAAAGAGAGTTGTACTTAATCCTTAAGAGAAAACAACGCTGGAGACTTAGCCTTCCATTAATCAGCAAAAAACAAAATTGCAGAAAACGAATTTTATTCTACGTGAATAGTGTGCATGAACAATAATAAAAACTAGAATTCTAAAATCCTAGAATTATTCTCCTTTTCCAAAAAAACTCCCTAAACTAAAACCCTGGTGGTGTTATGTAGGTCCTCAGCCCCAAAGCTTACAAATCTGTTTTAAGTCCAAGTCCATAAATAAAATAAAATCTGGACATGATAAGATAAGATTGGATGAAATAAAATCTAGATGAAATAAAATCTGGATAAGATAAGATTAGATTGGATGAAATAAAATCTAGATGAAATAAAATATGGATAAGATAAGATTTGATAAAATAAAATTGTCTGCTCTCTTCAAGTCTAAGCCCAATTTCGGATTCAAGCCCAATTGCTTATAATTCTCCTGAAACTAAATTGAAAACACAAAATTAGTCAAGTAGGCCCAAATGATAAAATTACATAATTAATTTGACAATTAAGGCTAATCAGTGATTAAAATGGTGACAAAAAGGGTTAAGAAATAGGAGAAAATAATGACACATCACCAGCCATTCATAGTGTCCTTGGTGAGTTCTGAAAGCAGTTTTGTGTCTGTCCTCCTCAGCAACAAGTATTTGATGACAACCTGATCTCAGGTCAAGTTTGGAAAAATAGTTAGAGCCATATAACTCATCAATGAGTTCATCCACGATGGGAATTGGAAAGTTGTCCTTAATAGTGATGGCATTTAGGACTCTATAATCTGTACAAAACCTCCATGTTCCATCCTTTTTCTTGACCAAAATAATAGGTGAAGAAAATGGACTTGTGCTAGGAGTGATAATGCCTACTGCAAGCATTTCTTGGACCATAGTTTCAATATGCTGTTTTTGACTATGAGGATATCTATAAGGCCTCACTTTCATTGGCTTGGCATCTTTGATCAGGGGAATGGCATGATTATGAGTTCTTGAAGGAGGTAATTCAATAGGGACATTAAAGATACTTTTGTAATTGTGCAGTAACATTACCAATTATGGCTCCATGTTCTCAGGTAAATCGAGCCATTTATCCTGAGGCACATCCTCCTGTTTGTACTGCAATGTAAAGACTTAAGCTATAACATGAGTATTGTGCATTCTCCTTAGATGATAAAATTGAGCAAGGCTAGGTAATTGTGGTTGATCACCATGTAGTGTTACAAACTGGTTGTCCTTGTAAAATTTCAAGGTAAGTTTGCAATAATCCGAAATGTGGGGACCCAATGTGGCAAGCCATGTGGCTCCAAGGACCAAATCAGCACCAGAGATTGGAAGGAGGTACACTGGCAATTGGAGGGGATGACCCTAGACCATGACTTCCAGCTGCTTCACCAAACCTTCAGCAACTAATGAATTCCCATTTCCAACTAGGACTTGGAAATTTTGGAGCAATTTCAATTGGAAGTTTCAAACACTTAGCAATTCTAGGCTGTAAAAAATTATCTGAGCTACCACTATCAAGTAATATTTGTACTGCCATGCCACTAATTGTACCACTAAACTTCATAGTTCCTAGACCTAAGGAACCTTTTAGTGCATTGTAAGATAAATGATGGTCCAAGCTCAAGTTTCCCAATGCTTCTTCATTCACAGTAAAAGGATCTGGTTGCAACTCATCATTGTCATCATCATCCATTTGTAATAGTAAGTATTGCCTGTTAGGACACCTATGGGAAGAAGTGAACTTCTCATCACAAGTGTAACATAGACCTTTCTCTCTATGAATCTGCATCTCAGCTGGTGACATTCTTTTTATATTTCCAGATTTTTGGGCATTTGAATTGTAATTTATAGGAGTAGGAAGTAAGGGAGGTAGGCTTGTGGATTTGATGGACTGGGAAGAGGGTAGGCTTGTGTTTAAGTTTGTGTTTAGGCTTGTGTTTTGGGCACAATTTAGGTATGAATTTTGGAATGGTTTGTGTTTAGGTAAATATTTCTCTTCAAATAACTTGGCCAATGAGACACAACGAAGTAAGGTGGCAGGAGATTGGGCTATTACATCACGTTGAATATTAGGTTTGAGTCCTCCAACAAAACAATCAATCAGAGCCTCACTAGTAACACCTTGTACTCGATTTGCAAGAGCAATGAATTCTGTATAATAATCATGCACAGACCCTACTTGTGATAGCTTAAACAACTGAGATCTAGTACATTCATAAGAGGATGGACCAAATTCCAGTTCTAAGGCACGAGTAAATTCAATCCAAGACTGAAAAGGTGTAGCTCTATTAGTCATTTGAAACTAGGGAACTACCTCTTTCTATGTGAATTGTAGCAATCGTGAGACGTTGAGGATCTGGAGTATTGTAGTAGTCAAAGAACTGCTCTGCCTTGAAGATCCATTGGAGCACTTCAGATCCGTCGAAATGAGGAAAATCGAGCTTCACATTACATACCTGGAACCGTGGATGTGGCAGATTGTGGTTCTCACCGGAACCAGAATTCAGTTTCAATAATGACTTTACCGCAACTTCCAAGGACTCAAATCGAGCTTTGTTGTCTTTTTGATCAGTCTCCAACATTTCCAAAACCCTATACATGTTCGTAGAAAGCTCTTTCAAACGTGTATTATTGACCATTGTAGAATGAAAGCACCAATGTAACAGTCATACCAAAAAAAGGTGAGTAAAGGGAGGAACAAAGAATTTTATTACTAAAAAGCAAGGATCTCAACGGAATCCTGCAATTATAGAGACAACAATGGCTAAAATGAATGATAGAAAAAGGAAGAACAGATTCCCAAAGGAGAAGGGAAATGACATCATGCAAATTTCATGCCTTACTCATTCCCACATTTTGCTATTTATTCTACTTTCGGGACCACACATACTCGGCTAGCTTGGAGTTGGTTATTTTGAGCCTTGGAGTTGGTTATTTTGAGCCTTGTGCTACGCCTCTCTCCTCTTAGTTCTGCCACGTGTCCCCCTGTTTGGGCCCCACCTATTCCTCCTTCATTACCTTTTGTTGTTGCATTTGTTACATCGGATAACCTCCTCAATATTTTGCACAATACAATAACAAGAGTGATGAGGAGAGAACCCATTCGTGAGAAGTTGAATGGCAACTAGGGAATCTGATTTCACAAAGAAGATTATGTATCCCCGGTTCCAGGCAATCGACAAACTGATAAAGATATGGACCAAAGCTCAGCATGAATAATCGAACAGAAACCAACATTATGAGCATAACAAAAAAGGACATAACCATTATGGTCTCTAAACACCGCCCGCAATAGCCTTTTTAGTGTCTAGTTTAACCGATCCATCGCAATTTAGTTTGAAATAACCAACTTGAGGACAAATCCATCTAATATTAGAAATAAGGGCAACGACTTTGTTGCTTTTAATGCTCAACTCTACTGCCTCCACTTTGGTGACGGGTTTGAATGGCAATTTCCATAGGTTGCCTACTATGGCTTTCCAAGATGAATTTGTTTCTAACACACCAAATCTTGTCTATAGCTACAACAAAGGTGCATGCCCACGTTGAGCCGTAGACAGAGATATCCGTATTAAGGTTTGTCAAAAGCCAATCCTTTGTATCTTGCAAAAAGAAGTTCTAATGCAAGGAGGCTGGAAGCAGAATGTACCAAACAACTCTGGCAACTCCGCAGAAATGAAGAATATGGTCAACACTTTTAGTATCATTTCCACATAGATGGCAAGATTTATCCAGCGTTAAATGTCTTAAGAACCAGGATTCATTAGTTAAAAGCCCATTGATTGCAACTTTCCAAAGCAAGGCTCTAATTCTTTCTGGGCCACTCTATCCCCAGATAGCAAGATAAAGAGAATCTTCAATAAAAGAACCATGTTCCGTCAGGTTGTTGTACTTTGATGCCACTAAAAAGGACCCATCAGAAGATCCTGACCATGACACTGGAGTTTGGACCTCTAGAAATCTTAGGAGGGGGATAGCACGAATAACATCAATAGTCTGCGAGTTTAGGAATTGAGCTAGCAACGGTAAGTTCTAGTTCCCATGATTATCAACATACTCACCCACATTTTAATTCCTATGCTCCATAGGTCTAGTGGAAAATTGCTTTGTCCAAATTAAAGCCTACCTTGAGAAGGAACCCAAACGCTCTCCCAGAAACTCTAACATTGTTCCCATCCCCAATATTTCAGCAAAGGTTCTTCTGTACCTCAGGCCAGGTTTTACAAAGGCCCCACCAGAAATTAGTCTCAAACCTATTACAATCAATATCTGGGATCAAAGATTCTCCACAGTGATACTTTTCTCTGATTATTCTGACCCACAACGCATCCTATTCGAACATAAGCTCCACCCGCTCTTCATCAAGAAGGCTAAATTGAAATTTATGGATTCTTTAAAGCCCAAGCCTCCCATGCCCTTGGGCTTACATAGCTCCTTCCAAGCCACTCTATGAATCTTTCGATGATTATCTGAATCTCCCCACACAAAGCTTATGCACTTTTTGTCCATTTCTTTGCACACCGATTTAGGAACGACAACAGATTGCATTGCATAATTTGGCAGGGCCTGGATAATCGATTTGGCTAGAGTGATTCTCCCCGCAGAGGAAAGTTGGCGAGATTTCTAGGCAGAGAGCCTCTGATCCACTTTCGAAATAATACACTGAAACGTGCTGGTAGAGACTTTGTTATGTGGAATGAGGATACCGAGCGGTACTTCCCAAGATCATCTGTGAAACTGAAGCCCAGCCGCTGGCTCAATTGTCTCCTCTGCCACCCAATTTTTTTGGAGAAATAAATGCTGGTTTTTATCTTGAATCTTTGTTTCGAGCTTTTACAAAATAAACTCAGAATATGACAGATAGTCTCAGCTTGGTCCTCCGAAGCTTCAGTAAAGACGAGAAGGTCTTCAGCAAAGGCTAAATGAGTGAGTTTAGGAGCGTTTTTAGCTAACTGAATTGGCCTCCAGTAACCAGTATCAAAAGCAACCTGAATGAGATGAAAAAGTCTTTCTATACACAAAACAAACAAGTATGAATATATGGAATCACCTTCTCTAACACCCCTCGTGGGACAGAATTCCTCCAAATGATGAGATAATTGTAATGAATTTGTGCAAGTATATTATTCATCTGACAAGTAATAACTGATTGTATCCCATAGTTTTTACAGAATGAAACCCCAAATAAATAAATAATAAACAATAGTTGTGTCTGCTAGCATTAATTATATATGAAATTTGTTAACTTGCATATTCTTATTTTTTAACATGAATGCGTTAACAGGATATAACTAAAAATTATCTTAAATATATCAATAATGTAACATACTAACACGCATATACTAAAAATAAGAGTAAGTATGTTAACAAATGTTACTAGAATATGTTACTAGAATTTGTTAAAGTACTTAATCCTATTCTTTAGTATGAATGTGTTAACAAGTTATGATTAGATATGGTCTTAAAATACACTAATGACATAACTTGTCAATATAAAAAATCAATCCGGATTTGAATCTTAGATCATTTTGTTAAGGGACATAAGTCACTATCATTTATGTCAATTGTCATTATTAATGGATTAGATTTAAATTATTTTTGGATAAAATCAAAATCATGCACCACTTTAATTAAAATTAATATTATTATAAGGTTATTAATGGGTAGGATACAGGTGGCCCCAGAAGGTAACAAAAAAATAACAAAACGGTGGGTGGATTGGAAAAACCTAACAATCAAGATAGGCCAAACCATATTAAGCAAATTGATTAAACATTTTGATCTTGACGTTGAAAGTTGTAAGTTGTGAGTAATATATATAAGTGGTGGAAAATGTCAGCGCCTAAATGGAAAATACATAATTACATCTGTCCAAGGAGCAATAATTTGAATTTATTTCAAATAATAATGTAATCAATTAACGTTACTTCACAAAAAAAAAAAAAATCAAAAAGAAGAAAAGGTAATGGTGTTGAAGTAGGGCGTTTTGTGCACCATGAATTAGGCATATCCGAGGTCCCTTTCATGGAAAACTTGGTTGTTAATTTAGTACTATTTAAATAATTTGCACTTGCCTTTTTATTAATCATCCAAAACTAAAGGTGTGGGTTTAGTTATATAGGAATAGCGAACTTAGACCCCACTTTTCCTTCTGATAACCTCAGCCATTCTATGTGGCCAAGGAATTGCTTCGTTTCCCTTCGATGGATTTATTGATGACAACTTTTATATTTTTTTTTCTTCAGATTTTTACGTCTTCAACTCGGAAGAGAGTGGCATTATTTTTTTTAATAGAAGAGTGGTATCATCGTATTTGATGTATGTATCAGCAGCAGTTGCAATTGACACGAAACAAATATATATACGTTGAACCGCAAAATAAAAAAAATCATTCCGAGATAGGAAATTTGTGTAATAATCTTTGTATGTACTTTTTTTTATGTATTTTAGTGGGCAATCTATCCCAGATGAGTCTCCAAATGAAATAAAAAGGTAACTACATAAGAAAAGTGCAATCACATTAGCCTTGTTGGCGCTAAAATATTAGCTATCGAGAATATCTACTATTGGTTGATTCAGTCAATGACCATTGACTGATGTAAGCTCCATCCAAATGGATTTTAGCTTGATCAAGGAACAAAGGACCAATCAAGGAGCATCCATAAGGAGGGAAAATCAAAAGCTTGAAGGAGTAAGAGCAGTTTCCTAGCATCAGGCATGTCTGAACCACTCTTAAAAACATGGGGAGTGAGAGGTTATTTGATGGAAAACAGCTATCACCTAACAAGCCCTTTAAATATGTGAATTTTCAATGTAAAATGGATCCCCCGAACAATCTAATTAAATTTATCCTTTTAGTAATTTAATCTCACATTTATAACTTTATTTACAACTTTGTTTACTGCTTTTCTTTTAAGTTGTCAATCATTTATAGCTTTTCTTTACCTCAATTCCTCTAGGAACACTTGAGCATAAAAATCTCAGGTTCATGATTACAAAGAAGCTCGTTGGATTGAACAATGAACCCAATTGAAGAACAAAATCTCTTTCTCAAGCCAATCGGTCAAGTGAAAATCACCCTCTCGTGATTAGACGTTTCCATGGCTAGTCAATCACAAAATTCACACCAATATAAAATTGGCACCTCCAATGAGTGCCCAGTTTCCCCTAAATTGAGGTTTCCCTCACTCTCATCGAATCACCCATGGCTTATGCAACTGCAATCAGGGTGAGACTTCTGAACGAATGCTTAGGTTGAACAACTCTCTCAATTACTTGACTCTGCGTAGGATTGAAACTCTACCAAAAACTCTTATAATTAAATCAATTGTACTTACAACACAGTCTAAAGTATCAGTCCACTATCTGCATCTTTAATTAGGTATCCTTGTTTAGTTAATTTTTCATAAAAGAAATTAGATAGAAGAACTCAATTGAAAAATTTAAAAGTTCAAAGGACCTAATTAAAAGAAAAAAAGTTCAAAGACCTAATTAAAAGTTTAGTCAAGGTATCAGAACCCGCAAAATAATAAAACCAAAAAAAAAATATAGTGATGAAAACAATTATTTCACTAAAATTAAACTAACGTAAAACACACTTAAATCATAAACTGAGTTTAAAAAGTGATTCTTCAAAATATTAATGTTGTGTTTGATTTGAATTATTTTGGATTCAAAAGTTAATTTAAAATTAAAATAATAATTTTATAAATAAAGTTAAAAGTTGTTTGATAATTTACAATTTATTTACACTTAAAACCAATTTCTCAATATTTTTAAAAAACTAAAATTTCTATAAAGAACATTTTCTCGTTATAAAGCAACTTCCAAGATCTTCACATGCATTCATGTACCAAGTCTCCAACTTAAAAAAAATAATTTGTAATATTTTAGTTATTTTAAACTGAATATGATTGTAATAACAAAGATAAAGTGGAAAATTAGGGGAACTGAGAGATGAAATGGAAATCTTTCTTGTGTGTCCTTTATTATGGCAATGAGAACAACGTCTACTCTTTTGGCCATATTTTTTCTTACAAGGAGCACCTTTGGTCTTAACCATGACGGGATCACGAATGATTATTGAAGGAGTACTTTGCTCAGCATTAAGATCACCTAGTGCTTCTATTTTAGCTGTAAGTTTATAAATTTCTTCAGTTATCTCTTAAAACTTATCCCAATATTTTGCAAAAACTCCACAAAAGCCTGAATTGAGCACACATAATCTTCCGTAGCTGACTTTGTCCATCGTTTGCAAATCAAACTACTTAGAAGTAACACCCCATGTTTCGTAAAACAAATTAAAAAGATTTTTTAGTTAAAAATAAATAGAGTTTTAGAAAAATGGTGAGATTTTTATAATTAAATAAATAAGAAGAAATAATTTTATTAAAATAATAGTTTGAAGGAAAATAAAAATGATATTTGATTTATTCATTTGATAGAAAATAAAATAGTATTTCTTTATAAAATAATAAATAAAGAAAAATAGAGTAAATAATAGGCTAAGAGTACCCAAGCTATAAATAGAGATATGCTAGATCAGATTTCAGACTGACAATAGTCTCTACGCTTCTTCTTCTCAATTTCGTTTTTCCTTCTCCTCCTCTAAAAACCTTTTTTTTTTCCCGCATACACTCCAACATGTCTCAGTAAAATGACAATCTCTGACTCATTAACCATTGGATCGTTGTGAAATCTGAACAAGAGGTTAGGAACTTATTTCTGCACAGACCCACCGTTGGGATTTTTAATATAATGTCTTGGTAGAAGAAATGTCCTTCGCATCGTAGCTTCCGTTTTTCCCGCATATACCAAAACTTGTTCTATTAAAACTATGATCACAGACTTCTTAACCGTTGGATCTTCGTGAAATGTGGACACCAAGTTTGTAACTCATTTCCGCATATCTTCATCGTTGGGATTTTCAAATTAATATTTGGGGAGGTAGAAATACGCATCGCACACTGACAGTGTGATGGCTTCGATCTCTTTTCCTTCTCTCTAACGTTTGGAAATCCTAGTAGAGCAACCAGAGGAAAAACTTGAGGAATCTCAAGAAACCACTAGAGATGCCACTATCACTGCCAGAATACACACGTGAGCTCGCTTAGAGGTAAGGGATAAGTTTATCGCAATTGGGGGTTAGAATGAACATGTGTAGAGATCCTTAGAGGATTAAATTGGGGTTTATTTTGGAATGCGTTTTTGAATTATAATTTTCTTTTATGATTATAAATATGATATTGTTGTATTTGACGGACCAATTGATGTCCTGATACGAATTGGTTGATAAAATTGGGTGCTCTTGGTGTTTTCGTATTTTTTACCTATGATTTTGATTCATTGATTTTAATATGATTATGTGAAATTATTTGAGGGGTTTTACTCCCCATGTTGTGAGAAACATTTTTGTATATGTAACACCCTGAAATATTAATAGTTATCAATTGATGTTTAATTGTATTTATCTTGTTATTTGACTATATGGTTGACTTGAATGATTTGAGGTATGACTTGAGTTAGTCGTGTATGAATTTCTTGATGTGGATGCTGAGTTCTGTGGAGTTTTGTGAACTAAGTTGAAATTATGAGATTTCAGAATTTTCCCTAACCTATCTCACTAAAATTGAGATCCTAGATTTGTTAACCATTGGATCATCTTCAAATTATTTTTGGATCTTCCTAAGACATATTTCCAAAGTCTGACCGTTGGGATTTGGAAAACAACAACTTTTGATGTCTCGCTAAGAGAGAAGGGCGTGCTAAGCGCAATTCCAACCAGAGAGGGAATTGCGCTGAGTGAGCAGGGACGCGCTAAGTGAGCCATAGTGTAGTGGAAGTTGCGCTAAGCGTGAATTCTCACGCTAAGCGCAAAAAGTGGGCTCTGGTTTAGCGAGATGAGCTCGCTAAGCGAGATTTGCAGGTTATAAATATATTCTCAGCGTGAAAAACATGATTTTTCACTCTCCTCTTCTCCAAAACGCCACCCAAACTGTAAAACCTCATTTTCCACCACCCAAGACTACCGGTGGCCGCCGTGAGCCGTCGTTGCTTGCCGTTGAACCCCCACACCAAGAGGAACACTTTAATCGGAGCGGAATCCTCAGAATCCTCCTAAAAGATTCGGTGGAGAAAATCCGCCAATCCTCCATTTCATAGTTTCTTTGAGGTAATCTTGATTTCTAAATCCTTCTCCTAGTTAGTTTGAGTTCATCTTAAAGTCTCTTGTGTTCTGGGTACTGTAATAGAGTGTTTTTACACTTCCTTTGAAAAACCCTAGAGAATGAGACATTGTAAAAGTTATCTTTTATAACATTGATGTTATTTTTGTGACTTTCACTAAGCCTCGGTCACATTGGCGTGATTAGAATTTCAAAATGATGTTTCCTTTTAGTAAAATCCGAAACACCTTTTAGCCCTTATGTTTTGACAGGGGTATTTGACTCTGAACGTTGTTATTAACTTTGTTCCTAAAATCTATACTAAATTTCCTTCAATTTGGTATATAGAACCTCACGTTTGGACTGACGAGCGTGAACGAAGGGGACTTTTGAGCAACGCATAGAGGAATTGAAGGAGAGCTCGCAATAGGTGAGGGGAGTTCATTATAGTTACAGTTTTTAATGCCATAGTTAGGGGTCAGGGAACCTAACCATGGGGATGTATGCTTGTCCCTTTTTCATGTTGGTTTTCAAGAAAAATAATGTTTTTGTCTAATGGGATGCGACATATCTATCATTGCTTAATAACCTTAGTGTTAGACTTGTGTGGTCCGAAGACCTGGGAAGTGTGAATCTCAGGCTTGAACTATAGATGTATGTATAAGTGGAATGTGACTTACTGTTGATGTTGATATGATGTCATGAATTGATATGAGGTGATGTTGATGTTTGTGATGATGTTATAGATGAATTGTGTCAATATGAGTTGATGATATTATTGATGATTATGTTAATATGAGAAGATGTTGTTGTTATTGATAATGCCATTGAGAATGAAATAACGTTCATGTTGAGAGTAATGCCGAGACGAGATGCTGATGATGTTGAAATTACATTGTGATGATGCAAGTTGTGTATGTACATGGGGGGGGTGTTGACCTTGTCGGATGTCCCTAGTGGGGGGGAATAGAGTGGTTAGAGAGTCTAAGCATCTCTTGAGGGGGATGGCTTAGGATCTTTAATCTATCCTTGGTCAGTGTGCTTGATGATGCCATGTTTCATACGTTGCATGTTGTGTGTGTACATGGGGGTACATTGACCTTGTCGGATGTCCCTAGTTGGGAAAATAGAGTGGTTAGAGAGTCTAAGCATCTCTTGAGGGGGATGGCTTAGGATCTTTAATCTATCCATGGTCAATGTACTTGATGATGACATGTTTCATACGTTGGATGTTGTGTATGTTCATGGGGGGGGTGCTTTGACCTTGTCGGATGTCCCTAGTGAGGGAAATAAAGCGGTTAAAGAGTCTAAGCATCTCTTGAGGGGGATGGTTTAGGATCTTTAGTTTATCCATGGTGATTGCACTTGATGGTGCCCATGTTTCGTACCTCATTTGACACAAAAATAGTGTAACTTGGCCAGTAAGTACTTGTAGTTTCTCATGAGGAGAAATACTTGTACTAGGGGGTGTGTCACTTGGTTTGGAACTCCCTTAAGACTCAGGCTGATCACCATGGGGGGGGGGGGGGGGGGAGTTGCCTGTGCACGGCGGGGTGGCCTCGACAATTACTGCCTAGTTTTTTCCTAAGTGGGAGTGTTGTGTGGACACACTTAGGCTATTTCCTTGAGGATGGTACCACATTGTATTTGAGAGTTGAGGTCAGGTGCATGCATTATACTGAGCATGATTGTTTGGAACGATGGACTGATGATGATTGTTGTTGGGTATGTGTTGGACTAGTAAATGTTTGTGTGCGCTTATGATATTTGTTAATGTTTTTTGTTTATAATGAACTCACCCTTGCATTTTGTACCGTGTGATTGGTACCTATGATGATCACGAATCCTTGTTCGTGGGAGCATAATGACAACAGTAGAGGACGAGGAGTGAGATTCTTCTGTAGAGCCGACATGATGACGTTGGGATTATTTTGGGAGAGAGTTGTGTTTTGTTAATCAACTCCTCCATAGTTGGTTCTATAATTCTTTTGTTGATATGAGGATGTAAATCACAAATTTATTTATATGTACGAACAAATTTACCTTTAATTTTGTGAACGATGTGTACTGCACTACTATACCCATGTGTATGTATTTGGTTAAGTAATGATGTGTTGTCTAAGAGTGTGTATGTATGTGTATATATTGTGGAGTTTAGATTTACTATAATATTTTTTATATAAGCAAATTAACAAAGTTTCATTAAAAATCTAAAATTTTCTCGCATTTTGAGTGATGATATCGTGACGACGAGGCAGATTGTTACATTAGTGGTATCAGAGCAGGTTGAACCTTTTGGCCAATGAGTTGTGAGTCTGCTATGTTTTTCTGTGCATTCTTTGGTTTCCTTGTTGAATACTTGATGTTTGTTGTTTTCTTTTGGAACTTATTCACTTTGTTGTTCTTCCATATGTTATAGAGATTTGATTGTTGTAGTCATAACATGTTTGGTTTCTTGATGTCTGGTATACCATGAGTTTCAGTGTTGTGTCATGAGTTATCAGACTGACCATATGTATAACTTGTGAAGTGCAATGGGATGATATGGCAAGCGATTAGGAAATACAAGTGATAAAAAGTGAGTGTTAATGTCTCGAGAAAGGACTAATGATAATTGTGATTTTGTGTTGCTTTATTTTTCTTGTGTGTATTCTTTCCATGCCTCACTTCTTGGTGTGTATAGGGAGTGATGGCTGGATGGAATGATCATGCGATAGTGGGTGCTCTTCAAGCCTTAGCTCAGGCTATAGGGAATTCAAATAGGGGAGAAGTTGTTGGGGCTGTTGAGTACCAAGGGTTGGACCACTTTCAATGAAACAATCCACCTGCTTTCAATGGAGGATACAACCATGATGGTGCTCAGAATTGGATAAGGGAAATTGAGAAAATTTTCTGAGTGATGGCATGTCCAGAAGGGAAAAAAGTTTCTTTTGGTATATATACTCTAGTGGAAGAAGCTGAGTATTGGTGGGAGAATACTCGCCAATGCCTAGATGCTGAAGGTCAAGAGGTGACTTGGGATGTCTTCAAGAGGGTGTTTTTGGAGAAATACTTTCTTGAGGATGTTACGAATAAGAAAGAGATGGAGTTCTTGGAGCTCAAGCAGGGAAACATGACTGTAGCTGAATATGCAGCCAAGTTTGAGGAGCTGGTGAGGTACTTTCCCCATTATCAAGGGAGAGATGGTGAAAGTTCCAAGTGTGTGAAGTTTCTGAATGGCTTGCGACCTGATGTAGGCTCCATTGGAGCTTGTAGGCCTAGGATCTTCTTCATCAATGGATTCCTTTGCTTCTTGGAAGATGAATGGCAGCGGAATGGAGAAGGAAGAGAGAGATGAGACGCCACTTCAAGGAGAAGATGAGTCTAGAAGAAGCTCACCACCATAGGAGGCCATGGATAAGAGCTTGGAGGAAGAAGGATATGAATAAAGGGGGAGGAAGAGAAGAGCACGAAATTTTGTGCTCTAAAAGAGCTTTGAAATCTGAAGTTTAATTTTCAAATGATCAAAGTTGAAAAATTGCACATACATAACCTCTATTTATAGCCTAAGTGTTACACAAAATTGGAATGAAATTTGAATTTTAATTCAAATTTCACTTGAATTTGAAATTGAATTTGTTGAGCCAAAATTTGGAGCCAACATTTCTCTAATTATGATTAGTGAATTTTAGTTATGATTCAGCCCACTAATCCAAGATCAATTCCAAGATTCTCCACTAAGTGTGCTTAGGTGTCATGAGGCATGTAAAGCATGAAGGACATGCACAAAGTGTGACTATATGATGTGGCAATGAGGTGTAGTAAGAAAATGTTCACCTACCCCTCTAAAATTTAATTGGATTGGGTTTCTACCAATTCAGTTAAATTTATTTCCCAACACACACATCAAATATTCACTTAGTGCATGTAAAATTACAAAACTACCCTTAATACAAAAACTAGTCTAGGTGCCCTAAAATACAAGGGCTGAAAAATCCTATATTTCTAGGGTACCCTACCTACATTGTGGAGCCCTAAATACAAGGACCAAATATAATGACATCCTAGTTTAATATGTACAAAGACAATTGGACCCATCCTTGGCCCATGGGCTCAGAAATCTACCTTGAGGTTCATGAGAACCCTAGGGCATTCTTCAGCAGCTCTAGCCCAATCTTCTTGGAGCCTCTTGCTCATGGCTCTAGTGATTGGTCCCTTCTTAGGGAGGATTGCATCATGACCTGAAGTGAAGCAAGCTGTGAATTACTAGGGTGTCCGTCAGTTTCCACTCTTGGTTAACATGTGCCGAATTCGGGATGAAGACTCTCATGATAGAGCAAGCTATTATAAGAGTACAGGTCCAATGAAGAACAAAAAGAATGGACCTCAACATCGGGGAAAGCCGTACTCGACCCCTCCCAAGCAATATGGTAACCGCCCCAACAATCAGAGGACTGCTACAACGGGGTTGGTGGGGGGTAGTGGTAGCAAACCCAATACTTTCCCCACTCAAATCACTTGTTACAGATCACTTGGTTAAGTAATGGTGCGTTGTCTAAGAGTGCGTATGTATGTGTATATATTGTGGAGTTCAGATTTACTATAATATTTGTTATATAAGGAAATTAACAAAGTTTTCATTAAAAATCTAAAATTTTCTCGCATTTTTGAGTGATGATATCGTGACGACAAGGTGGGTCGTTACAATATAAATTGTTATATTGAGATTATGAAATGGTGATTCAAATTATGAGTAAGTGATAAATTGAACCTGTAATGAATAGTGAGATACATGTGTATTGAGATGTTGTGTGCATTGAGTTGTAAGCTATGAATCGTACAATCATACGACTATAAGACCCTTTAATGGCGACGAGTTAATGCGCGACGAGTATTGTGATGGGAACAACTGTGGGGACCCGATGAGTTTAATCACAAGCGCGACGAGATAAAATTATTTTGAGAACAATTTAGGAGTCATGTGTTTTGTACAATTCATAGATAGAGTCTATGTGCTAAAAAGTTTTCTGGGTTGGACCTGAATCAGGAGGGAAAGGCCCTGATGGACTCTTCAGAGTCTAGGCCTTGGGGGTAAATACACCCGATTTGAGTGCTCCTTTAAGCCCATGCCAATCTCACATAATTGGAGCATTCTCGCAAAACAGTATGACCCTTACTGGTCTCCCTATGACTTTACCTAGTGAGAGTGACCTGACTTACTAGTGTGTGGTTTGTCTTGTCATGTACTACTAGGCACCCAACGAGGTTTTTCACTGACATGGTACCACATTGCATATAGGATTGATTCTTAGTGTATGTGTTGCATAACACTTGTGTATTGATTGATTTAGTGATATTGTGTTTTGATCCTTGAGTACGTGAATGATGTGAAAATGAATAAGACGTGTTGTGTTATGATGTTACGCAACAAAGTGGTGGAATGACGTAAGCTATGTTTAAGTGAGTTGTATCTCATTTATATAATATGTATATCTATGTTTTTATGTTTCTCTCTATTAGATAGGAATGTGATAACTCACTCCCCGTGTGCTATTTGTGTTTGAATCCTGTGATGATCTCAAACTTTATGTTCGTAGGAGCCAATGGTTAGGTGGATGGGTATGGAGAACCTCATGCCAGAGGACGCGGGAACATAATGCTCTGATAGGATGCGACATTGGGGTATAGGTTTCTATATTAATTGCATGAAGTCTTGGACGACCTTGTTTTGAGCCGAGATGATTTTATTATTTATTTGGACAAGTTTTATTATGATGTTAGAAAAGTGAATGTGAGCCTTTTACCCTTTTGAAATGTTTTTATTTAAAAGTGTTTTAAAAAATTTTAATTAATTATGATTTCTTATTCCTTTTATTATCTGTACATATATGTGTGGGTAGAGGGTGTCACATTTAGTGGTATCAGAGCAGGTCAAACCTTTCGGTTGGTGTTATATGCTTACCATATTTTGGTGTGCACTCTGTGTGGTTACTTATGAGTACTTTTGTTGAGCATGCTTGGATTATTATTTGTATTTTCTTCTACATGATTAAATGAGATCTAATAATGCTTGTGATTTGCCTTGCATCCTTAATGTTTGCTATACCATAATTCAACTGTTGAGTCACGAGTTATGAGACTGGCCATCTCTATAATTTGTGAAGTGCGGTAGGATGTCATGGAAAGCCTTTAGGTGATACAAGTGGTATGGAAAACTTGATGTGTGTATTAATGTCATCAAGAACCTTGAACCTGCAAGTGTGTTATGAATGAGTGTGTTTAATTGATGTGTTTACATGTGTTGGCTAATCACTTCTTTTCTTTGTGTTGGCTTCATCTTCAATTTTATGGAGACTAGTTGCCAATACAGGCTTAGTGAACTTATACTTAAAATCAAAAGTTAGTTCATTATGTCTCTATTGTTTGATAGCTCTCTCAAAATTATGCATGCACTACTACAAAAGTGGCTTTCCACGTTGCGGTATCTACATCGGTTATCAAAAAACCGATGTAGTACATGATGCGGTGGCATTTTTGCAATTAATGCCAACTATATTATGCCGTTAACGACGGTTTTTATAAAACCTCCTTCACGGTTTTTTAATCACCCATCTTTGAAGTCATGCGATTTTAATTTCATATATTTTCACTTTCAAAGGTGCACCTTGTTGAACATGACTACTATGCCTTGTTGAACGTACGTCTGCATTTTCACCAAGACCTGCACAGTGCCATAAGCTCTGTTGTCACCTCGTTCCCTTCGTTGTGACCTTGATAGTGTGCTACAAGCTCCGTCGTCGTTCGACACTCCCAAGGTCTCGATAGATAGCGGATTCCCCTTCACTCTGTCGTGGCCTGTATTGTTTCCAGCTGCCTCTGGCCTTCATTTAGTAAGCACCAATATTTGATTCATGCTCCTAAATTTAATTTCTTGTCTATTAATGCTACCTTATTTCAGTGTATTTCATATTATGAATTTGTGTTTGTTTAAACCCTAAATCTACTTAGTAGAAATTCCTTTTTCGTAGAAATCCCTTTTTTACCTAGTAATCATCATGCCTAAAGAATGAAAAGGATCCTTATCTACATTCTCTTACACTTAGCTAGTGTTAGTGCTTAGCTTTACTGAGTTTTAAAAGATTGGCTAAAATTTTGTTAAAACATAAGCACTCAGACAATGAAGGAAAGCTGGAGTTGCTGCACATGATGTCCAACGTTATGTCAAGGAATCAGATTGGGCTGCACAATGCACAAGGCAAGATAAAATGTCAAATGAAGAATTGAAGCTGCAGGATCCACGATGTCGGATACGATGTCCAGGACATCCTGCCCGAAAATACTGGACACATAAATCTGTTATATCTTTAACAGATTAATGTGCAGTTAGCAACAGATTTGGCGATCTATCTTTAGGAACGAATTAAAAGATAATTAAAGTTCGAATTACAAACTTGAATAGTTCGTTCAGGGATTAAAGATTAAAGATAAAAACTAAAAGATCAAACTTTATCTTTTAGATCTTTAAGTGCAGATTTTTCAGGAGAATGATAGATCTCATCCAGCGCAAGTTGTTGCAGCCCAGATACGCACACTGCTATATAAACATGAAGGTTGCACGGGTTCTGTACCAAGTCCGGGATTGAAGAGTTATATTGTGAGTTTTGGGACTTGAGTGTTTTGTGAGCCACCTTGATGTCACCCTAACATCAAGTGTTGGACTTGAGTGTGTAGAGTTGATCTCTATACTGTGTGGAGTTGATCTCTTTTGTTCAGAGAGCAATCTCTGGTGTGTATTTGATTTAATTGTAAACACGGGAGAGTGATTGAGAGGGAGTGAGAGGGGTTCTCATATCTAAGAGTGGCTCTTAGGTAGAGGTTGCACGGGTAGTGGTTAGGTGAGAAGGTTGTAAACAGTGGCTGTTAGATCTTCGAACTAACACTATTTTAGTGGATTTCCTCCCTGGCTTGGTAGCCCCCAGATGTAGGTGACGTTGCACCGAACTGGGTTAACAATTCTCTTGTGTTATTTACTTGTTTAATCTGTTCATACAGTCAAATATAATCTCCATGTTCTGAAGCGTGATGTCGTGACATCCGGTACGACATCTGACCTCTGTATCAGAATTTCAATTGGTATCAGAGCAGGCACTCGAAATCACTGAGTGAGATCTAGGGAGATAAATTCTGATGAACATGGAGAAAGAAGGAGGACCAGTGTACAGACCACCAATTCTGGATGGAACCAACTATGAATACTGGAAAGCAAGCATGGTGGCCTTCCTCAAATCGCTGGATAGCAGAACCTGGAAAGCTGTCATCAAAGGCTGGGAACATCCCAAGATGCTGGACACAGAAGGAAAGCCCACTAATGAATTGAAGCCAGAAGAAGACTGGACAAAAGAAGAAGACGAATTGGCACTTGGAAACTCCAAAGCTTTGAATGCTCTATTCAATGGAGTTGACAAGAATATCTTCAGACTGATCAACACATGCACAGTGGCCAAGGATGCATGGGAGATCCTGAAAACCACTCATGAAGGAACCTCCAAAGTGAAGATGTCCAGATTGCAACTATTGGCTACAAAATTTGAAAATCTGAAGATGAAGGAGGAAGAGTGTATTCATGACTTCCACATGAACATTCTTGAAATTGCCAATGCTTGCACTGCCTTGGGAGAAAGGATGACAGACGAAAAGCTGGTGAGAAAGATCCTCAGATCCTTGCCTAAGAGATTTGACATGAAAGTCACTGCAATAGAGGAGGCCCAAGACATTTGCAACATGAGAGTAGATGAACTCATTGGTTCCCTTCAAACCTTTGAGCTAGGACTCTCGGATAGGACTGAAAAGAAGAGCAAGAATCTGGCGTTCGTGTCCAATGATGAAGGAGAAGAAGATGAGTATGACCTGGATACTGATGAAGGTCTGACTAACGCAGTTGTGCTCCTTGGAAAACAGTTCAACAAAGTGCTGAACAGAATGGACAGGAGGCAGAAACCACATGTCCGGAACATCCCTTTCGACATCAGGAAAGGTAGTGAATACCAGAAAAGGTCAGAGGAAAAGCCCAGTCACAGCAAAGGAGTTCAATGCCATGGGTGTGAAGGCTATGGACACATCAAAGCTGAATGTCCCACTCATCTCAAGAAGCAGAGGAAAGGACTTTCTGTATGTCGGTCTGATGATACAGAGAGTGAACAAGAAAGTGATTCTGACAGAGATGTGAATGCACTCACTGGGAGATTTGAATCTGCTGAAGATTCAAGTGATACAGATAGTGAAATCACTTTTGATGAGCTTGCTATATCCTATAGAGAACTATGCATCAAAAGTGAGAAGATTCTTCAGCAAGAAGCACAACTGAAGAAGGACATTGCAAATCTGGAGGCTGAGAAAGAGGCACATGAAGAGGAGATCTCTGAGCTTAAAGGAGAAGTTGGTTTTCTGAACTCTAAACTGGAAAACATGACAAAATCAATAAAGATGCTGAATAAAGGCTCAGATATGCTTGATGAAGTGCTACAGCTTGGGAAGAATGTTGGAAACCAGAGAGGACTTGGGTTTAATCATAAATCTGCTGGCAGAATAACCATGACAGAATTTGTTCCTGCCAAAAACAGCACTGGAGCCACGATGTCACAACATCGGTCTCGACATCATGGAACGCAGCAGAAAAGGAGCAAAAGAAAGAAGTGGAGGTGTCACTACTGTGGCAAGTATGGTCACATAAAGCCCTTTTGCTATCATTTACATGGCCATCCACATCATGGAACTCAAAGTAGCAGCAGTGGAAGGAAGATGATGTGGGTTCCAAAACACAAGACTGTTAGTCTTGTTGTTCATACTTCACTTAGAGCATCAGCTAAGGAAGATTGGTACCTAGATAGCGGCTGTTCCAGACACATGACAGGAGTTAAAGAATTCCTGGTGAACATTGAACCTTGCTCCACTAGCTATGTGACATTTGGAGATGGCTCTAAAGGAAAGATCACTGGAATGGGAAAGCTAGCCCATGATGGACTTCCTAGTCTGGACAAAGTACTGCTGGTGAAGGGACTGACTGCAAACTTGATCAGCATCAGTCAGTTGTGTGATGAAGGATTCAATGTAAACTTCACAAAGTCAGAATGCTTGGTGACAAATGAGAAGAGTGAAGTTCTAATGAAGGGCAGCAGATCAAAGGACAACTGTTACCTATGGACACCTCAAGAAACCAGTTACTCCTCCACATGTCTATCCTCCAAAGAAGATGAAGTCAGAATATGGCATCAAAGATTTGGACATCTGCACTTAAGAGGCATGAAGAAAATCATTGACAAAGGTGCTGTTAGAGGCATTCCCAATCTGAAAATAGAAGAAGGCAGAATCTGTGGTGAATGTCAGATTGGAAAGCAAGTCAAGATGTCCCACCAGAAGCTTCAACATCAGACCACTTCCAGGGTGCTGGAACTACTTCACATGGACTTGATGGGGCCTATGCAAGTTGAAAGCCTTGGAGGAAAGAGGTATGCCTATGTTGTTGTGGATGATTTCTCCAGATTTACCTGGGTCAACTTTATCAGAGAGAAATCAGACACCTTTGAAGTATTCAAGGAGTTGAGTCTAAGACTTCAAAGAGAAAAAGACTGTGTCATCAAGAGAATCAGGAGTGACCATGGCAGAGAGTTTGAAAACAGCAAGTTTACTGAATTCTGCACATCTGAAGGCATCACTCATGAGTTCTCTGCAGCCATTACACCACAACAAAATGGCATAGTTGAAAGGAAAAACAGGACTTTGCAAGAGACTGCTAGGGTCATGCTTCATGCCAAAGAACTTCCCTATAATCTCTGGGCTGAAGCCATGAACACAGCATGCTACATCCACAACAGAGTCACACTTAGAAGAGGGACTCCAACCACACTGTATGAAATCTGGAAAGGGAGGAAGCCAACTGTCAAGCACTTCCACATCTTTGGAAGTCCATGTTACATTTTGGCAGACAGAGAGCAAAGGAGAAAGATGGATCCCAAGAGTGATGCAGGAATATTCCTGGGATACTCTACAAACAGCAGAGCATATAGAGTATTCAATTCCAGAACCAGAACTGTGATGGAATCCATCAATGTGGTTGTTGATGATCTAACTCCAGCAAGAAAGAAGGATGTCGAAGAAGATGTCAGAACATCGGGAGACAATGTAGCAGATACAGCTAAAAGTGCAGAAAATGCAGAAAACTCTGATTCTGCTACAGATGAACCAAACATCAACCAACCTGACAAGAAACCCTCCATTAGAATCCAGAAGATGCACCCCAAGGAGCTGATTATAGGAGATCCAAACAGAGGGGTCACTACAAGATCAAGGGAGATTGAGATTGTCTCCAATTCATGCTTTGTCTCCAAAATTGAGCCCAAGAATGTGAAAGAGGCACTGACTGATGAGTTCTGGATCAATGCTATGCAAGAAGAATTGGGGCAATTCAAAAGGAATGAAGTTTGGGAGCTAGTTCCTAGACCCGAGGGAACTAATGTAATTGGCACCAAGTGGATCTTCAAGAACAAAACCAATGAAGAAGGTGTTATAACCAGAAACAAGGCCAGACTTGTTGCTCAAGGCTACACTCAGATTGAAGGTGTAGACTTTGATGAAACTTTCGCCCCTGTTGCTAGACTTGAGTCCATCAGATTGTTACTTGGTGTAGCTTGCACCCTCAAATTCAAGCTGTACCAGATGGATGTGAAGAGCGCGTTTCTGAATGGATACCTGAATGAAGAAGTCTATGTGGAGCAGCCAAAGGGATTTGTAGATCCAACTCATCCAGATCATGTATACAGGCTCAAGAAGGCTCTCTATGGATTGAAGCAAGCTCCAAGAGCTTGGTATGAAAGGCTAACAGAGTTCCTTACTCAGCAAGGGTATAGGAAGGGAGGAATTGACAAGACTCTCTTTGTCAAACAAGATGCTGAAAACTTGATGATAGCACAAATATATGTTGATGACATTGTGTTTGGAGGGATGTCGAATGAGATGCTTCGACATTTTGTCCAACAGATGCAATCTGAATTTGAGATGAGTCTTGTTGGAGAGCTGACTTATTTTCTGGGACTCCAAGTGAAGCAGATGGAAGACACCATATTCCTCTCACAAAGCAAGTATGCAAAGAACATTGTCAAGAAGTTTGGGATGGAAAATGCCAGCCATAAAAGAACACCTGCACCTACTCACTTGAAGCTGTCAAAGGATGAAGCTGGCACCAGTGTTGATCAAAGTCTGTACAGAAGCATGATTGGAAGTTTACTATATTTAACAGCAAGCAGACCTGACATCACCTTTGCAGTAGGTGTTTGTGCAAGATATCAAGCCAATCCCAAGATAAGTCACTTGAATCAAGTAAAGAGAATTCTGAAATATGTAAATGGCACCATTGACTATGGGATTATGTACTGTCATTGTTCAGATTCAATGCTGGTTGGGTATTGTGATGCTGATTGGGCTGGAAGTGCAGATGACAGAAAAAGCACTTCGGGTGGATGTTTCTATTTGGGAAACAATCTTATTTCATGGTTCAGCAAGAAGCAAAACTGCGTGTCCCTATCTACTGCTGAAGCAGAGTATATTGCAGCAGGAAGCAGCTGTTCACAACTAGTTTGGATGAAGCAGATGCTGAAGGAGTACAATGTCGAACAAGATGTCATGACATTGTACTGTGACAACATGAGTGCTATTAATATTTCAAAAAATCCTGTTCAACACAGCAGAACCAAGCACATTGACATTAGACATCACTATATTAGAGATCTTGTTGATGATAAAGTGATCACACTGAAGCATGTTGACACTAAGGAACAAATAGCAGATATTTTCACAAAGGCATTGGATGCAAATCAGTTTGAAAAACTGAGGGGCAAGCTGGGCATTTGTCTGCTAGAGGATTTATAGCAATTACTGTTATCTGAACGTGCTCAAACGTTAATAGCGCGTTCTCTACTGGGCCAAGACAAATTCGACCGTTGCTTCACACGTCCCTTTACATTCCTCATTCAAACTTATATTGTCGTGGTAATCCCGTCTTCAGCATTTCCCAACAGCTCTCAGAAATTCACGAAACCATTCCAAAAGCTCTGCTTCTCCATGGCTACCTCACCAAAAGAAACTTCATCTCCTGGTTCACCCTCTGTACCATCATCTCCATCATCCACCAAAGCACCATCAAACCAGGAACAACCTGAATTCCATATCCAACCCACACAAATGATTCCTGGTCAAGCCCCTGTTCCTGAGAAACTAGTTCCCAAAAGACAACAGGGAGTGAAGACTTCTGAAAACCCTAGCCTTGCAACAAGTCCTAGGGAAGTAGACACGGAGATGGATAAGAAGATCCGCAATATTGTGAGTAACATTCTGAAAAATGCTTCTGTCCCTGATGCTGATGAAGATGTTCCAACATCTCCGACCCCAAATGTTTCTGTCCCTGATGCTGATAAAGATGTTCCAACATCTTCCACCCCAAATGCTGAAGTCCTCCCTTCACCCAGTGAAGAGGAATCAACAGATGAAGAAGATCAAGCCACAGAAGAGACCCCTGCACCAAGGGCACCAGAACCTGCTCCAGGTGACCTCATTGACCTAGAAGAAGTAGAATCTGATGAGGAACCCATTGCCAACAAGTTGGCACCTGGCATTGCAGCAAGATTACAAGGCAGAAAGGGAAAAACCCCCATTACTAGGTATGGACGAATCAAAACTATGGCACAGAAGAAGAGCACACCAATCACTCCTACCACATCCAGATGGAGCAAAGTTGCAATCCCTTCCAAGAAGAGGAAAGAAATTTCCTCATCTGATTCTGATTATGATGTCGAACTAGATGTTCCCGACATCAAGCGGGCCAAGAAATCAGGGAAAAAGGTGCCTGGAAATGTCCCTGATGCACCATTGGACAACATCTCATTTCACTCCATTGGCAATGTTGAAAGGTGGAAATTTGTATATCAACGAAGGCTTGCTTTAGAAAGAGAACTGGGAAGAAATGCCTTGGATTGCAAGGAGATCATGGACCTCATCAAGGCTGCTGGACTGCTGAAAACTGTCACCAAGTTGGGCGACTGCTATGAAAGTCTAGTCAGGGAATTCATTGTCAACATTCCCTCTGACATAACAAACAGAAAGAGTGATGAGTATCAGAAAGTGTTTGTCAGAGGAAAATGTGTTAGATTCTCCCCTGCTGTGATCAACAAATACCTGGGCAGACCTACTGAAGGAGTGGTGGATATTGATGTTTCTGAGCATCAGATTGCCAAGGAAATCACTGCCAAACGAGTCCAGCATTGGCCAAAGAAAGGGAAGCTTTCTGCAGGGAAGCTAAGTGTGAAGTATGCAATCCTGCACAGGATTGGGGCTGCAAACTGGGTACCCACCAATCACACTTCCACTGTTGCCACAGGTTTGGGTAAATTTCTGTATGCTGTTGGAACCAAGTCCAAATTTAATTTTGGAAACTATATTTTTGATCAAACTGTTAAGCATTCAGAATCTTTTGCTGTCAAATTACCCATTGCCTTCCCAACTGTATTGTGTGGCATTATGTTGAGTCAACATCCCAATATCTTAAACAACATTGACTCTGTGATGAAGAGAGAATCTCCTCTATCCCTGCATTACAAACTGTTTGAGGGGACACATGTCCCAGACATTGTCTCGACATCAGGGAAAGCTGCTGCTTCAGGTGCTGTGTCCAAGGATGCTTTGATTGCTGAACTCAAGGACACATGCAAGGTGCTGGAAGCAACCATCAAAGCCACCACAGAGAAGAAAATGGAGCTGGAACGCCTGATCAAAAGGCTCTCAGACAGTGGCATTGATGATGGACAAGCAGCTGAGGAAGAAGAAGCAGCTGAGGAAGAAGAAGAAGCTGCTGAGGAAGAAGAAGATGCAGCAGAGGATACAGAATCAGATGATGATGATTCTGAAGCCACCCCATGATCATCAGACCTTTATTTTTGCTTTTTACTCTTACTAGCTATAGGGGCATGTCCCTTTGAACAATTGATTGCTATTGGTCTGTAATATTTGCATGCATTCTACTTTTGTCAAATTCTGTCTAAAAAGGGGGAGTAATAGTATTAATAGTATTATGCATGATTTATGATTTTGAGTAGTAGGATACGATGTATGCATGATTCATGATTTTGAGGGGGAGTTGTATGATACGACGATGTATGCATGATTCATGATTTTGAGGGGGAGTTGTATGATACGATGTATGCATGATTCATGATTTTGAGGGGGAGACTGCTGCTGCTGATGATGACTGATAGAAGAAGCTACTGTAACTACGAGTAGCTGATAGAAGATGCTGCAGCTAGAGCATGGAGACAGGGGGAGCAGAAAGCTGATGTCACGTGAGATGTCTTGACATCCTGGAAAAGACTAGTAGCTGATAGAAGATGCTGCAGTGAACTGCTTCACAGCAGTAAGAGCATGGAGACAGGGGGAGCAGAAAACTGATGTCACGAGAGATGTCTTGACATCCTGGAAACGACTTGCAACTTGCAGAATTTTGGCTGTCGCCACTACAGATACCGCTGTGCTTGATTACTCTGATAATGAAAGTTGCTGATCCCACTTGCATAACTGCTCGTACCTGCTCACGAAGTGTCTAAGTATGTTTTAGACAAAATTTGCCAAAGGGGGAGATTGTTAGTGCTTAGCTTTACTGAGTTTTAAAAGATTGGCTAAAATTTTGTTAAAACATAAGCACTCAGACAATGAAGGAAAGCTGGAGTTGCTGCACATGATGTCCAACGTTATGTCAAGGAATCAGATTGGGCTGCACAATGCACAAGGCAAGATAAAATGTCAAATGAAGAATTGAAGCTGCAGGATCCACGATGTCGGATACGATGTCCAGGACATCCTGCCCGAAAATACTGGACACATAAATCTGTTATATCTTTAACAGATTAATGTGCAGTTAGCAACAGATTTGGCAATCTATCTTTAGGAACGAATTAAAAGATAATTAAAGTTCGAATTACAAACTTGAATAGTTCGTTCAGGGATTAAAGATTAAAGATAAAAACTAAAAGATCAAACTTTATCTTTTAGATCTTTAAGTGCAGATTTTTCAGGAGAATGATAGATCTCATCCAGCGCAAGTTGTTGCAGCCCAGATATGCACACTGCTATATAAACATGAAGGTTGCACGGGTTCTGTACCAAGTCCGGGATTGAAGAGTTATATTGTGAGTTTTGGGACTTGAGTGTTTTGTGAGCCACCTTGATGTCACCCTAACATCAAGTGTTGGACCTGAGTGTGTAGAGTTGATCTCTATACTGTGTGGAGTTGATCTCTTTTGTTCAGAGAGCAATCTCTGGTGTGTATTTGATTTAATTGTAAACACGGGAGAGTGATTGAGAGAGAGTGAGAGGGGTTCTCATATCTAAGAGTGGCTCTTAGGTAGAGGTTGCACGGGTAGTGGTTAGGTGAGAAGGTTGTAAACAGTGGCTGTTAGATCTTCGAACTAACACTATTTTAGTGGATTTCCTCCCTGGCTTGGTAGCCCCCAGATGTAGGTGACGTTGCACCGAACTGGGTTAACAATTCTCTTGTGTTATTTACTTGTTTAATCTGTTCATACAGTCAAATATAATCTCCATGTTCTGAAGCGTGATGTCGTGACATCCGGTACGACATCTGACCTCTGTATCAGAATTTGAATTGGTATCAGAGCAGGCACTCGAAATCACTGAGTGAGATCTAGGGAGATAAATTCTGATGAACATGGAGAAAGAAGGAGGACCAGTGTACAGACCACCAATTCTGGATGGAACCAACTATGAATACTGGAAAGCAAGCATGGTGGCCTTCCTCAAATCGCTGGATAGCAGAACCTGGAAAGCTGTCATCAAAGGCTGGGAACATCCCAAGATGCTGGACACAGAAGGAAAGCCCACTAATGAATTGAAGCCAAAAGAAGACTGGACAAAAGAAGAAGACGAATTGGCACTTGGAAACTCCAAAGCTTTGAATGCTCTATTCAATGGAGTTGACAAGAATATCTTCAGACTGATCAACACATGCACAGTGGCCAAGGATGCATGGGAGATCCTGAAAACCACTCATGAAGGAACCTCCAAAGTGAAGATGTCCAGATTGCAACTATTGGCTACAAAATTTGAAAATCTGAAGATGAAGGAGGAAGAGTGTATTCATGACTTCCACATGAACATTCTTGAAATTGCCAATGCTTGCACTGCCTTGGGAGAAAGGATGACAGACGAAAAGCTGGTGAGAAAGATCCTCAGATCCTTGCCTAAGAGATTTGACATGAAAGTCACTGCAATAGAGGAGGCCCAAGACATTTGCAACATGAGAGTAGATGAACTCATTGGTTCCCTTCAAACCTTTGAGCTAGGACTCTCGGATAGGACTGAAAAGAAGAGCAAGAATCTGGCGTTCGTGTCCAATGATGAAGGAGAAGAAGATGAGTATGACCTGGATACTGATGAAGGTCTGACTAACGCAGTTGTGCTCCTTGGAAAACAGTTCAACAAAGTGCTGAACAGAATGGACAGGAGGCAGAAACCACATGTCCGGAACATCCCTTTCGACATCAGGAAAGGTAGTGAATACCAGAAAAGGTCAGAGGAAAAGCCCAGTCACAGCAAAGGAGTTCAATGCCATGGGTGTGAAGGCTATGGACACATCAAAGCTGAATGTCCCACTCATCTCAAGAAGCAGAGGAAAGGACTTTCTGTATGTCGGTCTGATGATACAGAGAGTGAACAAGAAAGTGATTCTGACAGAGATGTGAATGCACTCACTGGGAGATTTGAATCTGCTGAAGATTCAAGTGATACAGATAGTGAAATCACTTTTGATGAGCTTGCTATATCCTATAGAGAACTATGCATCAAAAGTGAGAAGATTCTTCAGCAAGAAGCACAACTGAAGAAGGACATTGCAAATCTGGAGGCTGAGAAAGAGGCACATGAAGAGGAGATCTCTGAGCTTAAAGGAGAAGTTGGTTTTCTGAACTCTAAACTGGAAAACATGACAAAATCAATAAAGATGCTGAATAAAGGCTCAGATATGCTTGATGAAGTGCTACAGCTTGGGAAGAATGTTGGAAACCAGAGAGGACTTGGGTTTAATCATAAATCTGCTGGCAGAATAACCATGACAGAATTTGTTCCTGCCAAAAACAGCACTGGAGCCACGATGTCACAACATCGGTCTCGACATCATGGAACGCAGCAGAAAAGGAGCAAAAGAAAGAAGTGGAGGTGTCACTACTGTGGCAAGTATGGTCACATAAAGCCCTTTTGCTATCATTTACATGGCCATCCACATCATGGAACTCAAAGTAGCAGCAGTGGAAGGAAGATGATGTGGGTTCCAAAACACAAGACTGTTAGTCTTGTTGTTCATACTTCACTTAGAGCATCAGCTAAGGAAGATTGGTACCTAGATAGCGGCTGTTCCAGACACATGACAGGAGTTAAAGAATTCCTGGTGAACATTGAACCTTGCTCCACTAGCTATGTGACATTTGGAGATGGCTCTAAAGGAAAGATCACTGGAATGGGAAAGCTAGCCCATGATGGACTTCCTAGTCTGGACAAAGTACTGCTGGTGAAGGGACTGACTGCAAACTTGATCAGCATCAGTCAGTTGTGTGATGAAGGATTCAATGTAAACTTCACAAAGTCAGAATGCTTGGTGACAAATGAGAAGAGTGAAGTTCTAATGAAGGGCAGCAGATCAAAGGACAACTGTTACCTATGGACACCTCAAGAAACCAGTTACTCCTCCACATGTCTATCCTCCAAAGAAGATGAAGTCAGAATATGGCATCAAAGATTTGGACATCTGCACTTAAGAGGCATGAAGAAAATCATTGACAAAGGTGCTGTTAGAGGCATTCCCAATCTGAAAATAGAAGAAGGCAGAATCTGTGGTGAATGTCAGATTGGAAAGCAAGTCAAGATGTCCCACCAGAAGCTTCAACATCAGACCACTTCCAGGGTGCTGGAACTACTTCACATGGACTTGATGGGGCCTATGCAAGTTGAAAGCCTTGGAGGAAAGAGGTATGCCTATGTTGTTGTGGATGATTTCTCCAGATTTACCTGGGTCAACTTTATCAGAGAGAAATCAGACACCTTTGAAGTATTCAAGGAGTTGAGTCTAAGACTTCAAAGAGAAAAAGACTGTGTCATCAAGAGAATCAAGAGTGACCATGGCAGAGAGTTTGAAAACAGCAAGTTTACTGAATTCTGCACATCTGAAGGCATCACTCATGAGTTCTCTGCAGCCATTACACCACAACAAAATGGCATAGTTGAAAGGAAAAACAGGACTTTGCAAGAGACTGCTAGGGTCATGCTTCATGCCAAAGAACTTCCCTATAATCTCTGGGCTGAAGCCATGAACACAGCATGCTACATCCACAACAGAGTCACACTTAGAAGAGGGACTCCAACCACACTGTATGAAATCTGGAAAGGGAGGAAGCCAACTGTCAAGCACTTCCACATCTTTGGAAGTCCATGTTACATTTTGGCAGACAGAGAGCAAAGGAGAAAGATGGATCCCAAGAGTGATGCAGGAATATTCCTGGGATACTCTACAAACAGCAGAGCATATAGAGTATTCAATTCCAGAACCAGAACTGTGATGGAATCCATCAATGTGGTTGTTGATGATCTAACTCCAGCAAGAAAGAAGGATGTCGAAGAAGATGTCAGAACATCGGGAGACAATGTAGCAGATACAGCTAAAAGTGCAGAAAATGCAGAAAACTCTGATTCTGCTACAGATGAACCAAACATCAACCAACCTGACAAGAAACCCTCCATTAGAATCCAGAAGATGCACCCCAAGGAGCTGATTATAGGAGATCCAAACAGAGGGGTCACTACAAGATCAAGGGAGATTGAGATTGTCTCCAATTCATGCTTTGTCTCCAAAATTGAGCCCAAGAATGTGAAAGAGGCACTGACTGATGAGTTCTGGATCAATGCTATGCAAGAAGAATTGGGGCAATTCAAAAGGAATGAAGTTTGGGAGCTAGTTCCTAGACCCGAGGGAACTAATGTAATTGGCACCAAGTGGATCTTCAAGAACAAAACCAATGAAGAAGGTGTTATAACCAGAAACAAGGCCAGACTTGTTGCTCAAGGCTACACTCAGATTGAAGGTGTAGACTTTGATGAAACTTTCGCCCCTGTTGCTAGACTTGAGTCCATCAGATTGTTACTTGGTGTAGCTTGCACCCTCAAATTCAAGCTGTACCAGATGGATGTGAAGAGCGCGTTTCTGAATGGATACCTGAATGAAGAAGTCTATGTGGAGCAGCCAAAGGGATTTGTAGATCCAACTCATCCAGATCATGTATACAGGCTCAAGAAGGCTCTCTATGGATTGAAGCAAGCTCCAAGAGCTTGGTATGAAAGGCTAACAGAGTTCCTTACTCAGCAAGGGTATAGGAAGGGAGGAATTGACAAGACTCTCTTTGTCAAACAAGATGCTGAAAACTTGATGATAGCACAAATATATGTTGATGACATTGTGTTTGGAGGGATGTCGAATGAGATGCTTCGACATTTTGTCCAACAGATGCAATCTGAATTTGAGATGAGTCTTGTTGGAGAGCTGACTTATTTTCTGGGACTCCAAGTGAAGCAGATGGAAGACACCATATTCCTCTCACAAAGCAAGTATGCAAAGAACATTGTCAAGAAGTTTGGGATGGAAAATGCCAGCCATAAAAGAACACCTGCACCTACTCACTTGAAGCTGTCAAAGGATGAAGCTGGCACCAGTGTTGATCAAAGTCTGTACAGAAGCATGATTGGAAGTTTACTATATTTAACAGCAAGCAGACCTGACATCACCTTTGCAGTAGGTGTTTGTGCAAGATATCAAGCCAATCCCAAGATAAGTCACTTGAATCAAGTAAAGAGAATTCTGAAATATGTAAATGGCACCATTGACTATGGGATTATGTACTGTCATTGTTCAGATTCAATGCTGGTTGGGTATTGTGATGCTGATTGGGCTGGAAGTGCAGATGACAGAAAAAGCACTTCGGGTGGATGTTTCTATTTGGGAAACAATCTTATTTCATGGTTCAGCAAGAAGCAAAACTGCGTGTCCCTATCTACTGCTGAAGCAGAGTATATTGCAGCAGGAAGCAGCTGTTCACAACTAGTTTGGATGAAGCAGATGCTGAAGGAGTACAATGTCGAACAAGATGTCATGACATTGTACTGTGACAACATGAGTGCTATTAATATTTCAAAAAATCCTGTTCAACACAGCAGAACCAAGCACATTGACATTAGACATCACTATATTAGAGATCTTGTTGATGATAAAGTGATCACACTGAAGCATGTTGACACTAAGGAACAAATAGCAGATATTTTCACAAAGGCATTGGATGCAAATCAGTTTGAAAAACTGAGGGGCAAGCTGGGCATTTGTCTGCTAGAGGATTTATAGCAATTACTGTTATCTGAACGTGCTCAAACGTTAATAGCGCGTTCTCTACTGGGCCAAGACAAATTCGACCGTTGCTTCACACGTCCCTTTACATTCCTCATTCAAACTTATATTGTCGTGGTAATCCCGTCTTCAGCATTTCCCAACAGCTCTCAGAAATTCACGAAACCATTCCAAAAGCTCTGCTTCTCCATGGCTACCTCACCAAAAGAAACTTCATCTCCTGGTTCACCCTCTGTACCATCATCTCCATCATCCACCAAAGCACCATCAAACCAGGAACAACCTGAATTCCATATCCAACCCACACAAATGATTCCTGGTCAAGCCCCTGTTCCTGAGAAACTAGTTCCCAAAAGACAACAGGGAGTGAAGACTTCTGAAAACCCTAGCCTTGCAACAAGTCCTAGGGAAGTAGACACGGAGATGGATAAGAAGATCCGCAATATTGTGAGTAACATTCTGAAAAATGCTTCTGTCCCTGATGCTGATGAAGATGTTCCAACATCTCCGACCCCAAATGTTTCTGTCCCTGATGCTGATAAAGATGTTCCAACATCTTCCACCCCAAATGCTGAAGTCCTCCCTTCACCCAGTGAAGAGGAATCAACAGATGAAGAAGATCAAGCCACAGAAGAGACCCCTGCACCAAGGGCACCAGAACCTGCTCCAGGTGACCTCATTGACCTAGAAGAAGTAGAATCTGATGAGGAACCCATTGCCAACAAGTTGGCACCTGGCATTGCAGCAAGATTACAAGGCAGAAAGGGAAAAACCCCCATTACTAGGTATGGACGAATCAAAACTATGGCACAGAAGAAGAGCACACCAATCACTCCTACCACATCCAGATGGAGCAAAGTTGCAATCCCTTCCAAGAAGAGGAAAGAAATTTCCTCATCTGATTCTGATTATGATGTCGAACTAGATGTTCCCGACATCAAGCGGGCCAAGAAATCAGGGAAAAAGGTGCCTGGAAATGTCCCTGATGCACCATTGGACAACATCTCATTTCACTCCATTGGCAATGTTGAAAGGTGGAAATTTGTATATCAACGAAGGCTTGCTTTAGAAAGAGAACTGGGAAGAAATGCCTTGGATTGCAAGGAGATCATGGACCTCATCAAGGCTGCTGGACTGCTGAAAACTGTCACCAAGTTGGGCGACTGCTATGAAAGTCTAGTCAGGGAATTCATTGTCAACATTCCCTCTGACATAACAAACAGAAAGAGTGATGAGTATCAGAAAGTGTTTGTCAGAGGAAAATGTGTTAGATTCTCCCCTGCTGTGATCAACAAATACCTGGGCAGACCTACTGAAGGAGTGGTGGATATTGATGTTTCTGAGCATCAGATTGCCAAGGAAATCACTGCCAAACGAGTCCAGCATTGGCCAAAGAAAGGGAAGCTTTCTGCAGGGAAGCTAAGTGTGAAGTATGCAATCCTGCACAGGATTGGGGCTGCAAACTGGGTACCCACCAATCACACTTCCACTGTTGCCACAGGTTTGGGTAAATTTCTGTATGCTGTTGGAACCAAGTCCAAATTTAATTTTGGAAACTATATTTTTGATCAAACTGTTAAGCATTCAGAATCTTTTGCTGTCAAATTACCCATTGCCTTCCCAACTGTATTGTGTGGCATTATGTTGAGTCAACATCCCAATATCTTAAACAACATTGACTCTGTGATGAAGAGAGAATCTCCTCTATCCCTGCATTACAAACTGTTTGAGGGGACACATGTCCCAGACATTGTCTCGACATCAGGGAAAGCTGCTGCTTCAGGTGCTGTGTCCAAGGATGCTTTGATTGCTGAACTCAAGGACACATGCAAGGTGCTGGAAGCAACCATCAAAGCCACCACAGAGAAGAAAATGGAGCTGGAACGCCTGATCAAAAGGCTCTCAGACAGTGGCATTGATGATGGACAAGCAGCTGAGGAAGAAGAAGCAGCTGAGGAAGAAGAAGAAGCTGCTGAGGAAGAAGAAGATGCAGCAGAGGATACAGAATCAGATGATGATGATTCTGAAGCCACCCCATGATCATCAGACCTTTATTTTTGCTTTTTACTCTTACTAGCTATAGGGGCATGTCCCTTTGAACAATTGATTGCTATTGGTCTGTAATATTTGCATGCATTCTACTTTTGTCAAATTCTGTCTAAAAAGGGGGAGTAATAGTATTAATAGTATTATGCATGATTTATGATTTTGAGTAGTAGGATACGATGTATGCATGATTCATGATTTTGAGGGGGAGTTGTATGATACGACGATGTATGCATGATTCATGATTTTGAGGGGGAGTTGTATGATACGATGTATGCATGATTCATGATTTTGAGGGGGAGACTGCTGCTGCTGATGATGACTGATAGAAGAAGCTACTGTAACTACGAGTAGCTGATAGAAGATGCTGCAGCTAGAGCATGGAGACAGGGGGAGCAGAAAGCTGATGTCACGTGAGATGTCTTGACATCCTGGAAAAGACTAGTAGCTGATAGAAGATGCTGCAGTGAACTGCTTCACAGCAGTAAGAGCATGGAGACAGGGGGAGCAGAAAACTGATGTCACGAGAGATGTCTTGACATCCTGGAAACGACTTGCAACTTGCAGAATTTTGGCTGTCGCCACTACAGATACCGCTGTGCTTGATTACTCTGATAATGAAAGTTGCTGATCCCACTTGCATAACTGCTCGTACCTGCTCACGAAGTGTCTAAGTATGTTTTAGACAAAATTTGCCAAAGGGGGAGATTGTTAGTGCTTAGCTTTACTGAGTTTTAAAAGATTGGCTAAAATTTTGTTAAAACATAAGCACTCAGACAATGAAGGAAAGCTGGAGTTGCTGCACATGATGTCCAACGTTATGTCAAGGAATCAGATTGGGCTGCACAATGCACAAGGCAAGATAAAATGTCAAATGAAGAATTGAAGCTGCAGGATCCACGATGTCGGATACGATGTCCAGGACATCCTGCCCGAAAATACTGGACACATAAATCTGTTATATCTTTAACAGATTAATGTGCAGTTAGCAACAGATTTGGCAATCTATCTTTAGGAACGAATTAAAAGATAATTAAAGTTCGAATTACAAACTTGAATAGTTCATTCAGGGATTAAAGATTAAAGATAAAAACTAAAAGATCAAACTTTATCTTTTAGATCTTTAAGTGCAGATTTTTCAGGAGAATGATAGATCTCATCCAGCGCAAGTTGTTGCAGCCCAGATACGCACACTGCTATATAAACATGAAGGTTGCACGGGTTCTGTACCAAGTCCGGGATTGAAGAGTTATATTGTGAGTTTTGGGACTTGAGTGTTTTGTGAGCCACCTTGATGTCACCCTAACATCAAGTGTTGGACCTGAGTGTGTAGAGTTGATCTCTATAGTGTGTGGAGTTGATCTCTTTTGTTCAGAGAGCAATCTCTGGTGTGTATTTGATTTAATTGTAAACACGGGAGAGTGATTGAGAGGGAGTGAGAGGGGTTCTCATATCTAAGAGTGGCTCTTAGGTAGAGGTTGCACGGGTAGTGGTTAGGTGAGAAGGTTGTAAACAGTGGCTGTTAGATCTTCGAACTAACACTATTTTAGTGGATTTCCTCCCTGGCTTGGTAGCCCCCAGATGTAGGTGACGTTGCACCGAACTGGGTTAACAATTCTCTTGTGTTATTTACTTGTTTAATCTATTCATACAGTCAAATATAATCTCCATGTTCTGAAGCGTGATGTCGTGACATCCGGTACGACATCTGACCTCTGTATCAGAATTTCAGCTAGAAATTCTTACATTTATGTTGTTACAATGCTGGTGCTGTTACAAACATTGGGAGAGTCATTTTAGGTCATTAAGCTATGTCCATATTTTATCATCATGGTTGTTTTGAAAATCCAGCCCCATATCTCTCACAAAATCCGACATTCATCATTAGAAGTCTTGTAATAGCCTTAACTGAGTTCAAACTTTGTAGGTGATTATAACCTTGGTACATCACTTACAAATCAAAGGTCTGATGTAATATGTAAGTACAAAGAGTTATTTTTTGATTAATTTTCTTTATATTTATTTATAGAAATTTTGGTCAACCATTTTACCCTAAATGTAGGGCAAAAGGAAAAATTACATTTTATCCCATTGTTTCTTCTTGTGAGGCTCATAATTGGTCAATCAAAGAGCAAAGATAACAAAAATAAGGCACATTCTGAATCAAATGAGTGTTTTGTTTGGCTGCTACAACTTGTACACTTATAAAGTTAGAATTCATGTTTGGCAGTGTAATCTATTAAGTTAATCTAAGTATAACCTTTCAATTTTTGTTGGCTAGATCAACTTACTGTTGTATATACTACAAGTAAATATTGTTACTTGTTTCCTTAATTAATTGGATAAGCTATGGTTTTAGATTTAGTAAAAGATGTAGCTATATATGATTTCTATAATTTTCAATCTAATAGCCATATATAGTGGAAGGATGAATATCGTGAACATGCATTATGTGTGAACTTTGGTCCCCCACAACCTAAGCTAATGTTGAAACAATAGAAAAACAATTTGATAATGGAAGTAGAGTAACCAGAGATTGGCATTTGTCCTAGCACATCATATCCATGTCCCCTTCTCACTGCTGTTGGCATGTGATGAAGTTGTATCTCTTAGAGAAAGTGACTTGCCACTATCAATGCCTAAAACTATTGCCCAACAACAACTTTGGGTTGGATTTATTATGGAAATAACTCTTACTTACACCTGAGCCTTGAAGACCCATGACTTTGTTGGGCCCATAACTTTTGGGACCATTTTTTGTTTTTTATCATGTCTTTTTACCAACAGAAGAATGAATGAGTCTTTAAGATGAAATCAAATTAAACGAAAAGGAATGCCTACAACATAGACCTTTCCAATTGGATCAAGTTCTAGAATACTAAAGTGGCATTCACATAATATATAGTACTACTACATACTCTTTTTGACTATGGAGCTACCTTGCTATCTCAGTCATGAACAATGATTTTTTTCAGTATTCTTTTAACAGTTCTAGTTTTACATTTCAAATAGGCAGCATCTGCCTTTTATGCAGACATGCTTAAGTTAGACGGTGACATGTTGATGTGGTTGTGGAAGTTTCTTGTCTTTTGGGCTTCCCTAGCATTTTCCATTATGATTGTCATGCCTAATAATGACTTTCATTGTTAGAAGCATAATTGCTGGTTACATGTGAGGATTAGGTAGTACTAGCTTAGTAACTAATACTTGTAACAAATTATTTGCAAGTCCAAATTCAGACAGATTAGCATTGTTGCTATTAACACTATCAACCATGTACTAGCTATCTTGGTTTATTATAACATGTTGATAATTCAACTCCTCTATGAATAGAGAGCTTTAGCCAATGCATGTGCTTCAGCTTCATTTGCATGAGGGGATCCCATTCTACAATCTGTTTTTGCCAAATCAGAAGCACCATTACTATTTTCGATGCATAAGCCATATCTGAATAGACCTTGGTCTTGGAAAATTATTGCATCACCACCACATGTTAATACAACAATGTTTTCCACTTTTCATACACATTGCACGAGTTCCCAACTCATACAATATCCCATAATAGATTAGCTTCTTAATAGGAATTTATAAGGTACTTAACAAAGAATAAATGTCAGCAGCCTGAGGGACATGTCCTTTAGTCTTGGTTTTTAGCCCTCAATTAGAGTCCAAGCTTTGGTTTTATTCAACATGTTTTGTGGGATTTTGTCTGCAAAGGTAGTTGAGGTATCTCTGTAGTAAGTGTTCACTTTGAAAAAAAATGTCAATGGCCATTTTGCATATGCAATTATGCATACTTGGCTTGTGTTAGTAGTGATGGGAGGGATGGATGGGAGATTCTAGTAAAATTTGGGCATGTACTCCTCGTACTTGTGACATTGTGATGTGTTGTAGGGCTTTTTAAACCAGAACACAGAAAAACTACAAGGCTTGTGAAGAAACCTAGATGTTTGAAAATCTCTAAGATTTGGTTAGCTATAAACATATATGTTGGAAAGCTCTGTTAATTGTCGTCACCCCTAGCCCACCTTAGTTGTGGCAGGTAGGCCTGGGCATAAGGGATATGTGTTGAAAAGGTCGCATATCAACTAGTGATATAGCCTATGAGAAGGGATGTGAGACTGAAGGAGTTTGTACAATTGTTCTAATTGTTCCCATGGGAATGTTAATAAACTTAAGGGGGATTTGTTTCCCTAACCATTTTCACCTTTATTTTTTAGCAGATAAATGTTCATTATTGTTCTTTTATGTTTCTTTCTCTACTTTACAGTTTGGTTCACTTCATTAACTCTTATGATCCACCACTGAAAGGCTTACAGGAATACCTAAATTTTTTGAGCCCTCTTATAATTCAGGTTAATCATCCTTTCTTGTTCTGTATCAATATTATATAAATATTTGCGAAGTACCTATGGTAAAGAAGACACATATGTTTTGCAGACTTCTTAATAATTCTTTTCTTCATGGTTCTGTACATCTTTTCATGATTAAGTTAAATTTATTTTCATCGGCCTTTGTACTTTTTAGGAGTAGCCTTAGTTGGTCTTAAATCCTCTGGAAGTGTGTGATAGATTTTTCTATTTATGGAGATGACTGAGTTTGTGATACATTGGTGCATTTGGTTGAGATGGACAATACTATAATATTTGAATAATTTAGTTATATCACTTGATCAAACTCATTTGCTTTGGGATAGAAACCAATTGTTGCTTTGTTTTTCATGTCTAGTATAATAATAGGATTATAGAAGTACAACCATGTACACGGGAATGTTCTGTTGCTTAAAAATTGTCTTCCACAATATCTTCTCTTAAATGTTATACAAATAAAGTCATTCATGTTCGTCTTCCTTACTGTAGAAGCCTCTGGGCTATTGGTCATTTGACATGGTTTGAAGCCTCTTTGATCAAGTGGTCAGGTGTTTGATCGTTGCCTCCTCCAATCTTTATAATTAAATGAAATTTCAATAGAAGATGAAGTTAAACAATCATGAATGCAATGTTAGCAGAAGATATAGCAATGGAAAGTGATTAATCAACATACATAAATAAATATTTATCATTTAGGCGAGTGACTTGATTAACTACTTACCATTAATGTTATCCTGCAAATGTAACGTGTTGGGCATTCTCCCTTCACATTTTTAACCATGATTTCCCTCAAGACTAACCATTAGGCTGAGAACTATGATTTTTAAGAGATGACGATTAATTTGGTCATTTCCCACCACTGATGTGGTTAATATTCAATTCCTGTCCTGCACCCCTAGCAATTTTGATCTACCATTGCAAGGAGCAAGCCCTACGAAGTATACATGCTTGCTTTTGCTTCTGCACAATAGAGAGTACTTTTTCCATTAGCTGCCAAAAAAACACCCAGGTCAGTCGTGATTAAATTATTGTCTATACCATACATCTATTCTATAAACCACACTTTATTATAGTGAATAGTGATAGGCTGGTAGCTCAAAATTCAATGCTAACAAGCTTCATGAAACAAAACAACTAGGTCAAATACGATACTTGGCAAACTAGTTTTTTTGCATCTCTCTTAAATCATTCAAAATTAGCATTGGGTTAATTTACCTTCAAGAATCAATACTAGTAAGAAAAGTGGAGTAGGCAATGAACAAATTCCCAAGTATATACTGCTAAGAAGTTGCACCATGATTTACGGGCAAGCTGCTAAAATAGTTACAGAATGGTAACATTCAATTTTAATTGGCAATCATATTTGATGTTTGCCTTTGAGGGTGAAAGGATAATTTAGGCCTGCTATTTCGTACAACTGATCACAGTATGAACATAATTTTTGGGTTGACTCTACAATCAATATACCCAGGCTTAAAGTGAAAATAAATTTATTTAGTTACTCCCAGATCTTGAATCCTATTCTCATTAGGTTTACACAATTTTGTTAGTTTTTTTTCATCTGGTAGTAGGTCTTGATCATTATCATGGGGTGTACAACCAAAGTCCAATTACTTGATCATTGCTTGCATTTCACCTAAGTAGATCATCTACTTGTGACTACATGTTATCTTAGGGGTTTTAATCAAAAAGGTTTAGCCAAATAAGGAAAAAGAGATCTCTCACTGCTTTGTGTGGGACATTGAAAACTTCTTCATATGTGTGGTCGATTGTAGTGTATATGCTCCAATCAAGAAAGTTAAAAAGTGTCGCTGTGAGGTGGTTTTTAGCTGGTTAGCTTCTTAGTAGTATTTCACCTGGGAATTTGTTTGCAACCCAAAATGGTCGAAGAAACATTCCAAATGTAAGCATGCTAGTAATGAAAACAAGCACAATAGCATGTGTTGAGAGAATAGAAATCGGAAATGAAAGATTTAGAGACTAAACATTTTTGAGACAAACAAAAGTTTTCGGTGTTGGTAGTGTGAAGACTCAATTAGTTGTGGCTGGAATCTTATATATAGACCCAATTCTATCAATGAAAATGGAAAATCAACTAAGTCTAAATTCACTCCCCCCGCTGGAAAAAAATACAAGAAATTTCAATGATGAGCAATGGGAAGGGCAACAATTCTGTTTATAAACACCAGTGAAGTTAGCACACTAATTGTAATAGTTAGGTTGCAATTATATAGTGGTAGTAGTAGTAAGAATAAGGATTTTTTGGAAAAAAAATCAGTGTTAAATCATACATAAAAGGTAACGACAATCATTACTAAAAATATATGACAAAAGGAATCATATGATGTATCCTCCTACATAGTACCAACACAAGTTCAAAAATGCGAGACCATACAAAACTGCAATTATCAAATTAAAACCAACATGCCACAATAGCACACTTGTCTAAAATGTAAATTAGGGGGGGGTATATTAGAATTGGATCCAAAACTGAAAAAGTATTCAAGAAATTAAGAGTAGAACCACTCAGACAAACCCGATATCCATGGTTTCAGAAACATTTACTCCAACTAGAAGCTGATAAACAAGACAGGTTACACTAGAGCAAGGACATTTATGATTGGATGCACCTGTAGTTCAATATTTGGACATAATTAACGTAATTAGTTATTTGTACTTATATATGAGTTTAGAGGAAGTAATACAAACTAATTAGTACTGGCAGGCATTCCCAAGACCATTGAAAAAAAAAATTCATACTTCCAAAGTTAAATATGAAGCTTCTCCATGAATCAGACATAAATTCCAAAAGCACTAGTTTATAATGCATAGGAAACAATTTTGAGTTTACCATTTTGAAATATCATTCATTACGGCATTAATTTCAGATATACTCATCATTGAATCAAGAATGACTGGTATTTTGGCACCATTGACCTGAGTCTAGGAGAGAACCTTGTCTTTATGGTCGAACTCTGAATTGTCAATGTATAGCAATTAGTAGGAAATGCACTTTTTGTCTTAATACTTAGACCAAGACAAGCACAAAACTTAGTAGTGCTTTCATGTTGTTTGGTACGATCAAACTTCCAAACTTTTCAATACAACCGTTTAATTTATACTAGCAGGCTAATAGAGAGCACAAGCCACACTACAACAACATATATTCACTAAAATACTGATACTAGCACGTAACTTGAATGTCAACTTCATCTCTCACAATACATAAAAATTGGCCATTAGAACTCAGAAAGTAATGCCTGCTTTTATTAATAGCTAGTAACAACCTGCTACAATTTTTTAATCCTACAGAGAAAAAGATAATAGACACAAGTTATTGCACAACCAAATACAACATATACTAAGAAGATTTATTTGACTCTGACTGTCACTTTTATACTTTTTTTTACCTTAAAAGTTGAAACTAATGTTTTGGTTTAGTTTGTTTATACTTTTAATTGAATCCGAGACAGAGACAAGAGTCCTATATAGGAGTTTTTGGCATGTGACAGAACACGGGTGGAAAAGATAAAATCCTTAACTTTTGTTCTAGATATAGGGACAAAAGCTATCACTAACGAATATGCATGGAACAGTTGGGGAACAATATTAATATATAGATGTATAGGAATCAGATGACCATGAAAAGAAAACCAAGACGACCCAAAATACACGTATACAGTGTAGTTTAAGTTTCATATGGAAATGATAGATTTTTGTTTTTCTCGTTTAAATCTCTTTTCCCCAAAGCACCCATAGCCATATATTTCAAGCCAGACAATGCTGATGTGACACCCTCATAGGCCATTAGCTAGGCTCGCTCATCACTGATGTACAAATTAGTAATTACCACTGTTGTCTTTGTATAGGTTCCTAATTGATAATCTTAGTGGCATGTGACAGTTAACTAGCATGTCCTGTGACTTTATATTGTCTATTTCTCTTCAAGGACTTATCCATGTGATGCATACATTTCAAGATTTAACACACTTGTTCCTAACTATTGTAAAAACAACAGAACTAACAAGATTTTTATGTGAATAGAGGAACTCAGATATGAAAGAGGGAGGGAGAGAATTGAAAATGTGAGGTGAAACAGGATATATAGATTAACATACCTCATCATCATCATCGTCGTCATAATCACGATCTTCCTTCTTTTGTTAAGACAGGTAGTACCAACTTTTGATGCAAACCTCCCTAGGAAGGGACCAGTTACCAGAGCCATGAGCAAGAGGCTCCAAGAGGATTGGGCTAAAGTTGCTGAAGAAGGCCCTAGGGTTCTCATGAACCTCAGGATAGATTTTTAAGCCCATGGGCCAAGGTTGGGTCCACTTATCTTTGTACATATTACATTAGGATTTCATTATTTTTGGTCCTCGTATTTAGGGCTCCATAATGTAGGTAAGGTACCCTAGAAATGTAGGATTTTTTAACCCTTGTATTTTAAGGCACCTAGACTAGTTTTTGTATTAGGGGTAGTTTTGTAATTTCACATGCATTAAGTTAATATTTGATGTGTGTGTTGGGAAATAAATTTAATTAAATCGGGAGAAGCCTAATCCAATTAAATTTTAGAATGGGGGAGGTGGGGGTGAGCATTTGCTTGCTACACCCCATTGCCACATCATATAGTCACTTTGTGCGTGTCCTTCATGCTTTACATGCCTCATGACACCTAAGCACACTTAGTGGAGAATCTTGGACTTGATCTTGGATTAGTGGGATGAACCATAACTGAAATTCACTAATCATAATTAGTGAATTTTTGGCTCCAAAATTTGGCTTCACAAATTCAAGTGAAATTTGAATAGAAATTCAAATTTCCCTCCAATTTTGTGTGACACTTAGGCTATAAATAGAGGTCATGTGTGTGCATTTTTTCAACTTTGATCATTTGAGAATTACACTTCAAAGTTCAGACCTCTTTTGAGGCACAAAATTTCGTGCTCCTTTTCTCCTTCTCCCTCCACTCATCTTCTCCTACCTTCAAGCTCTTATCCATGGCTTCCTATGGTGGTGAGCTTCTTCTTGACTCATCTTCTCCTTTAAAGTGGCGTATCCTCTCAACTCTTCTTCTTCTCCATTCTACTACCATTAAAATTCAAGAAACAAAGGACTCCATTGATGAAGAAGATCCAAGGCGTACAAGCTCCAATGGAACTACATCACCTTCTTTGCTGATGGGCAACTTCATTGCTCTGAAGGTAGTGTCAACATGAATAAGTCCTTTCATGGTGTAACCTGTTCCCCTTCCTCTAATCATGTGCTAGAGTGCAGAGCCAAAATCCTTAGGCCTAAAGGCAATTGGAATTTGAAATTACTAATTCCACTTTTCTTAATTTTAGCAGACTTGGTGAGTTCTGCACCACCAATGCTAACATCACCAAGCCAGATCTCATAATTGAGCGAGCCACAAAAGTAGAAGCTGGCACTTCTCTAACCGTTTTGCAGCTATCTACAATTACCTATTAGTAGACCACAAAAGCATTATACAACAAAAAATACCTTTTAAATTATAGATTGGTAGGGTAAATTGCATAGTGAGGTCAGAAAAGAGCTGATAAACGTGGATCATTGTATGCATTACTTGGTCTCTTCTCCTCATGAATACTATTCTCCCTACTTTTGCCATTGCCTTTTTTTAATTTTAGATTATATCGCTTGAGACCAATATCTGCCCCCTTATCATCAGCAATCTGCAGTTCATGGTCCTCTTTGCTAGCTTGGTAGGGTATTGAGGACTATGTCAAATGTATTTTTTTTCATATTATTTTTGCATCAATGAAGGTTATTTCCCTCGCTCTTCTTATTGTGCACTTGTATTGATAACACATAGAAGTTAAAAACATACTTTGCTGCGTTGTGTCTGAGTGTGTATTGTTTATAAAGTCCTTAATAGCATACATCAATGAAATTCAGTAATTGTCTATTGTTTTACTGCATGTTTTAATTATTTCCCTTATTGACGTTACGGATTATATATGCTCTTGAGAAGCAGTTAACTCTTCTCACGGAATAAGTGTAATCAAGTTGACTTTTTTTTTATATTATAGCACTGCATCACCACACTCTTTCTACTTGTTCGTGATCATCTTTCGAGGTATGCATTTTATTTTTACACTGTTGTGCTTATTACATGGTTGTTGATACATAAGTATTGATTTATATGTGTAGTAGTCCATCGTGAGTTAACCTTAGTTTCCCATTCGAGATTCAATACATTGATTAATACGAACAATTTGGATTAATTAATGTATTGAGTCTTGAATTGTCCGTTTGGACAGTTTGGGAAGACATCTTTTTTATTGTTGATTCATACATATAGGTAAATTCTCTTTTCTAAGGTTTGAACAAATTTTGGAATAGTGCATTTCATTTTGTTCTTTGGGTGCATACTTGACTGCGGTGGATGTGGCATATCTCACCGCTTTCATGTTGTGTTCCTGGAGATCAATGTGAAATGCTGCCAAAATTTTGTCAAATCTTAAAAAAGAGAGTAAACCTATAGTATGAGTCTACTATAAAAATGTCTTCTTGAATGGGATAGGACCACACCTTTAAAGAAAAAAAAAGTGAGGTTCTCATGCATGATACATAACTTAATGAAGTGTGACAGCAAAGGGGAAACATGGATTAAAGTTAGATGAAAGCATCACGCATCAGTGACGAATATCAGCATGGGGTGGAACAATTCTTACAATTTACTGAACAAAATGCACAAAGTTTGGGGGGAAAATTTTTCTGTCCATGTGTTAAATGTGTGAACGGGAGACACCACTAAGTGAACGAGATAAGATCACATCTTATATGTGATAGTATCATTCCCAAATACACAAAATGGATATGGCATGGGGAATTTCCAAACATGCGAATAGTTTATCCCACCCAACCTGTTGATGAAGACATCGGAGATCATATAGAAGACATGATTCACGATCTTTGACAAGACTGTTTTCAGCAAGCACATGCACCTTTGTATGAGAAATTAGAAAGTGATTCTAGAAATCCATTGTATAAGGGATGCACAACTTTTACAAGGTTGTCAGCGGTGTTAGCTTTGGTGAACTTGAAGGCAAGATTTGGGTGGAGTGACAAAAGTTTCACTGAATTGCTTGTGCTATTGAAGAAAATGCTTCTTGAAAACAACACATTACCGAATAATCAGTATGAGGAGAAGAAGATATTATGTTCTATGGGAATGGAGTACCAAAAAATTCATGCTCGCCTTAATGATTGCATATTGTACAGAAATCAATTTGTAGAACTGCGTAAGTGCCCCACATGTGGGGTATAACGGTACAAAGTAAAGGATGACGACTACATTGATGATGCAACCACCAATAGTTGTCCAGCTAAGGAATGCTGGTATCTTCCAATAATACCAAGGTTTAAGCAATTGTTTGCCAATCAAAACGATGCAAAAAACCTTACATGGCATGCAGATGGCAGAAAAATTGATGGTTTGCTCCGACATCTGACCGATTCTTCGCAATGGAAGACAATTGATCTTTTGTATCCATATTTTGGGGAGGAACCAAGAAACCTAAGGCTTGGTCTTGCTTTGATGAAATGAATCCTTTTGGTAACTTAACCACAAACCATAGTTCATGGCCTGTTTTGTTGATGATTTACAATCTCCCTCCTTGGTTGTGCATCAAGCGAAAATACATTATGCTTTGTCTAATGATAGCGGGTCCAAGGCAACCTAGGAATGATATTGATGTGTATCTCAATCTGTTGATTGAAGACTTGACAAAATTGTGGGAAGATGGAGTTGATGTGTGGGATGCAAATCTATAACAGATCTTCAGGTTACGCGCAATGGTGTTTTGTACTATTAATGACTTTCCATCATATGAAAATTTAAGTGGATATAGTGTGAAAGGACATTATGCATGCCCTGTATGTGAGACAAACACCAGCTTCATCCAACTGAAACATGGAAAGAAAACAGCATATAGCAGACACCAAAGATTTTTGAAAGCTTATCACCCGTATCGTCGATTGAAGAAAGCTTTTAATGGAAGTCAGGAGAATGAAAGTGTGCCGCAACCATTAACTGGAAATGAAGTTTATGATCGGGTGAAGGAAATCATTACTATCATTGGAAAGACCCAAAAGAAGACATCATCTGAGACAAACATATGGAAGAAAAGGTCAATATTCTTTGATCTTCCATACTAGTCCGATCTACATGTGCGTCACTACCTAGATGTAATGCATGTAGAGAAAAATGTATGTGATAGTTTAATTGGTACCCTTCTTAACATTAAAGGGAAGACAAAGGATGGTTTGAAATGTTGTCAAGACCTGGTTGACATAGGAATACGAGACCAGTTGCATCCGATATCACAAGGTCGGCGAATGTATTTGCCTCCAGCATGCCACACAATGTCAACAATAGAGAAGATAAGTTTTTGTCAATGCCTGCAGAGTGTAAAAGTCTCACAAGGATACTCTTCAAATATCAAGAGCCTTGTAGCCCTAAATGATCTGAAGTTGGTTGGTTTGAAGTCTTATGATTGTCACGTGTTAATGCAACAACTACTGGCTGTAGCAATTTAGGGTATCCTGCCTGACAAAGTCAGGCTTGCCATAACTCATTTGTGCTTTCTTTTTAATGCTATCTATAGCAAAGTCATTGACCCTCGACAATTAGATGATTTGGAGAATGAGGCTGCGATTGTCCTTTGTCAATTGGAGATGTATTTTCCTCCATCATTTTTTGACATAATGGTTCACTTAATTGTTCATCTTGTCAGGGAGATCCGGTTATGTGGTCCTATTTTTTTACGATGGATGTATCCAGTTGAGAGGTACATGAAGGTGCTAAAGGGTTACACCAAGAATCAATACCGAATAGAAGCTTCCATTGTTGAAAGGTATGATGCTGAAGAAACTATTGAGTTTTGTACCTAGTACATTGATAGCCTGGAATTTGTCGGGCTTCCTTAAATTGCTATAGTTTCAAATGATCCTTTGTTTTTACAGGCAAGAGTTTTATAACTGAAATTTATTGGTATGACATGAACAATTATCAATTTTTAATAATTGTGTTTTGGTCAATTTAGTATGACTCAATTTAGAAGGACTCCTATCAACTTTTCTGATTGCCCATTTTGGTCATGAAAATCATTAATTCCTCGTGTTTTCATAATTTCATTCATGAAACAAAATTATGGTTTAGGGGATTGGGCTCTATTTATGCCGCACGTTGAATTTTTTTTTCTATTTATGGATGTCAGTAAAGTATTGAAATTGTTCTTTACTCATCATGTACTGTGGTTGATGCTCTATATTGGTTTGCAAATTAAATTATTTTATTTATCAGTGATTAAATTAGTGACATCATTGTCATTTAACTGCTTCTGAATTTGAGTGTTAGCAATTCATAAGCAAGAAGGTATGATGTAGTAGTATGTTTGTATATATCAGTGGAATTATACTTAATGAAACACATTCTAAGACGATTGTTATGTAAAATCCTTCTTAGAAGAGACTCATTCTAAGACGGTTTTTATGTAAGAGCGGTCTTAGAAAAGACACATTCTAAGGCGGTTCTTATGTAAAAATCCTCTTAGAAGAGACATATTCTAAGACAGTTGTTATGTAAAAACCATCTTAGAAAAGACATTCTAAGACGATTCTTATGTAAGAACCATCTTAGAAGAGACACATTCTAACACGGTTGTTATGTAAAAATCGTCTTAGAAGAGACACATTCTAAGATAGTTGTTATGTAAAAACTGTCTTAGAAGAGACACATTCTAAGACGGCTCTTACATAACAACCGTCTAAGAATGTGTCTCTTCTAAGATGGTTTTTACATAACAACCGTCTTAGAATGTGCCTCTTCTAAGACGATTCTTATATAAGAATCATCTTAGAAGAGACATATTTTTTAAGATGGTTTATTCCATAATTGTCATGGTACATCAATGACTTTTAATGTCGTTGGCTTCAAAGATGGTTCAACAACCGTCGTTAAATGTATATTAGAATCGTCGTTAAAAGTCAATCTTCTAGTAGTGTTGAAATCAACCAGGCTATTCTTTTTCTCAACATATCGCGTGATGAATGATTTAATACCTTCACAAATTGACGCTATTTTGATCCCACAAAAGAACTTTTCGTGCATATAAGCAGTTGCCTATTTTTCTTTCATCTGATGTATTATTTTCACCCAATTATTGTCACCAAGCTTATATTTTTCAACAACATTCTTCCACTTTAGTTCAAACTCATCTCGAGTGAAATTTGCATATATCAAATTTCTAAACTCATGCAAAAAGCTTTTATTTTCCACATTCTCAGTTGCATTTCGATGGATATGTCGTGAACATAATATGTGTGAAACATTTGGAAAAACATACTTAATAGTCTGTCTCATTGTGTTATCACCATTTGTCACCACACTTAGGATGTTTGTTAAACATTGCTTCAGAGAATCTTTCTAAAACCCATTTATATGTATCAATTGTCTCATCAACAATGAAAACACAATCAAATATTGCAATTTCTCCATGATGATTATATCCACAAAAAATTACCAATGGCTTGTTGTATTTGTTCTTATATGTAGTATCAAAAGCCACAATATCTCCAAAGCATTGATAATCAACTCGGCTTGCTCCATTTGACCAAAACAAGTTTTGAAGCCTGCCATCACTTGTTAGGCTAAACTTACAAGACAACATGGGATCATTATCTGGCTTTTGCCTGCAAATAAAACAGTGTTGCAAAAGCATCCCCGTCTTCTATCCTGGCATGCTTTTGCTTGTCTATGTGGTTATAAAGATCCTTCTTACAAAACCCAAGATCAGGATGCCCACCTTTCTATCCTAACATTAATCCCATTATATGGCATGTTCTCACACTATATAAGTGTAAGCTATCAACTTGCGCTTTGTCACCATCATTCATTGAACAGTATTCGGGATACAAGTGAACAAATTCTAAAGGAGTCTACTCATGATTCTGGGAGTTATGAAACATAGAAACTTTCCACTTTGAGGTATTGTAATCTAAATTACACGAAACCTTGTTGGACATTTTGTTCGAATCATAGGCCAGGGATCTCGAATTCGATCTACTCAATCCCAATGTTTTTTGATTTTGAATCCTCCTCTGTTGCAAACAAACTAACGCATCACAATTTAATGACTCTTTTTTATCATGTTTGATATCATACTTCCTAACAACAAAACCTTGACATTTGGCATAATCTTTATAAAACTGATAAGCTTGCAACTTACTATTAAATTTCTGCCCAAATATTTATTCAGTTGTCAACCCTGCTATTTTTGTATAACCTTTTGGTACATCACTATTCATTTCTTCATTGCTCCCAAGATCATTATCATAATCATGATTATCAGTATCAACTTCATTCATCTTTGTATCCTCATTCCAATTCATGCACTCTTCTTAGGTGTCAATTTCCATCTTGAACAATGTAACAAAAGATTTGAATACATTACAAATGTACTTAACAAGAATAAAAAATTAATATTAATAGAAAATATTAAATAAACACCATATAGTAGACATGCATGATCAAACAAACTCTCGTAGTGCATACTCACGAAAATAACCCAACTAGATGGACAAGTATTTACAGTTAATAGATAGATATGGCATGCATAGTTTTCAATAATAAAATAATTTTTCCTATGACTGCAGACAAAGAAAGACAATATAGCTCTTGCAAGGGAAAGGTGATCCAAAAAACATTGATCTTTCGGTTGTAAGATTTATTATTAAGTCACAAATAAGTAGATTAACAAATTCAACATACAACACCATAGTAACTCAAATTTTCTTAGAACATGCATATAAACATAAACCAAACTATAAGGATAAACTACAACAACTCTGAGCCAGCCAACACTATATATAACTTTAAAGAGGAAACAAAAGCATATAGCATGTCTTCACATCCATGAAGTCTCTAAAGACATGCGACCACCTTCTATCCCTCTGCTCCCCACATACGTTGGATACATGATTATCACAAGCACAAACATGTAACATCCCAAAAATAAATTATATTTTTATTATAGAAAATTATTTAATAGGAACAAGAAACATATAAGATAAGATAGGATGTTTCTTTTATCTTCTATTTTTAAATATGCAGTTTTATCTTATATTTATCTCTAAGATAAATCAGGTATCATAAATGTGAATCATGCAGGTTTCAGGTTTTGATGATGCTGAAAAAAATTTCCTTGATAATTATTTTCATCATCAACAAGGGAGATAATGTGAATAATGCAAGTTTTGATGATGCTTAGAAGAATTCATGATTGTCATCATCAAAAAGGGGGAGATTATAAATGTATAAATACATGATTTTGATGATGTCAAAATAATCAAACAAGGTTGCTTTCAAGATTACTTCAACAAACATTCAAAGTTTAAGCATTGCTTCAAGATTAAGACAAGGTTGCTCCAACAAACAAGCATTGCTTCAAGATTCATTCAAGATCAGCTTTTGCCTCAAAACACATTGTTTTGAACATATCAAGGCTCTGGTAATCGATTACCAGAAGACAAGTTTGCAAATCAACTTCTTAAAAAGGTTTGAAATTTGAATTTTGAATGTGTAATCGATTACCATTGATGAGTAATCAAATACCAGCAACGAAAATCTTGGAATTCAATTTGAAAAGACATGAACCTTCAAAATATAATTGTGTAATCGATTACCAAAAACCTGTAATCGATTACCAGTGAAGAATTTCAGAAAAAACTTTTTGAAAAGACACATCTCTTCAAACCATTTTGAAAAGGCACGAAGAGCCTATATATATGTGTGTCTGACTTGGAAAAGCAAGAGAGAGATATTCTAAGAGAACTTCATTGCGAAATGCTCTCTCAACAACTCTTGGGCAAACACTTGCAAATCTATTGAGAGTTCATCCAGGAATTTCAATTTGTATCATCCACTCTAAAGGAGAGAAATCTTTCTGTTCATCTTAGAAAGTAAGTTGTAATCAAGAGACTGGTTGTCTCTTGAATTGTGAGTTTCTTGAACACAAGGGAAAGGGATTCCTTGGGTGTTCAGAAGTTGTAAAAAGGTTTTTTTACAAAGTTAGTGCAAATCTCAAGTGGGTTGCTTGAGGACTGGACGTAGGCATGGGAAGTGGCCGAACCAGTATAAATCGAGTTTGCATTTCTCTCTTCCCTTATCTCATTTATTTTATTGCAATCAATTTTATCTTAAGAATTTAAAAGAACATTGTTAAATTAATTGTTTCTTCTTCTTCTTCTTCTTCTTCTTCTTCTTCTGCATTCTAAGCCTATCATTTAAAAGGGGGGGGGGTTAAAAAGTTTGTTAGTGGGAAATTTTGAAACTTAATTCACCCTCCATCTTATGTTATTAAGGCCACTTGTGCAACAATAAAGATATTTGGATAAGATAATATATTAGATTTATTTATGTAAAAGATAAGGTGTAGCCAAATTATTAGATGATGAAGTTGCTAGGAATTAGTATCAATAAAGGTTAGAAGAATTAGAGGATATTAACAAAAAAAAGATGAGAGATCAAAGAGAGAGAAACTGAGAAATAAGAGGACGGTAGGAAGAGAACATGGCGTGACTATAAAGATACATTATGGGAACTTCTAGAGGCTTAGGGAGGTCTTCAAGAGGTGAGTAAATAAACATTTTGTAAACTTCCATGGTATAAATTTTTGGGAATGAGTCTTCTTAAATTTACCAGTTATGAATTGATATACATTAATTCTTGCATTAATTGATCCCTATGTGGTTGCAAAAAGTTAGGATCCGTAGTATTCTTGTGAAAATTTTTTTAAATGCCTAATATATTAGTATTTAATATAATCTTAAAGATTCAAGAATTTAGCTTTGAGAATTAGAATCAATTCTTGCCTGTGGGTTACATTTAGTCATGTTAAATACTTATGTACATACACATCGCACTTCACTTGGAATCCATATTTTTTTCTTACGTTAGTTAATGGTTAGCATAGATATATTCACTACATATAAACATGTATAAATATGATGCTCTATACTATTTTCTTATTATTAATTACTTCTATGGTGTATAGTGTTGCCAGAATTATATGATATTGAGAAATAATATTGTGATAGATTGGAATAGGTTATGATTATTGTGTTGGAGTTCAAAAAGTAAACGGGTAGTCTTAAGGGATAACTTATCTCTTTTATTGATGTGAGAGTCAATCCTTACCTTTTAGGAAGGAATGCCAAAATACATTCTATTTCGAGAATATGATGATAGATATTCCATTTGAGATGAAATATCTATTTTTAAAAAGATATCCATGTTTGGGATGAGATATATACTTATTGAAAATATCTACATTTGGGATAGGATATTAGGTAGCTCCATTCGGGATGGGGAAGGTAGTGGGATACCATTGTATGAATATGAGCTCATAAATCTTAGTGAATATATAAGATTCATAGTGGATTCAGGATTCACATTGGTTTTGGAAACCAAAGAGTTAAGTTTAATGATTCCAGGAATGACTGTGTCGTGTAAGTGATATTGACTTGAATGCTTGAGATGCTAATGTTACTTATTAACATGTTTCCTGTATTGAGAATGGTATCTGAATAAATTGTGGTTGAATTAGTTTGACTTTATTGGTGTGTATGTTTATGATATTTTAGTTTAAATTCACTGTAGGTAACATGGTTGTGTTTTTCCGGTTACCGCATCAGCTGAGAGCAACACTATTTACAAACTTCTTTTATAACTTGTTTTACTCACGGAGATTATATCTCATTAGAAGTGTTGTTTTTGGAGCACGAGGAAGAATTTGTTTAAAAAAGGAGACTTGAAGTGGTAGTGGGTTTGTTTTAAAAAAAAATATAGAATCAAATATAGGCGTATAGGATTGCTTGTTTAAACTATGAAAGTGATATACTAATCTCTTAGATATTGGGCTCGATCAACCTAATATCTTAGGGCTGGTATGCATACTTATATCTTAGATATTGGATCTGATCAACTAATATCTGAGGGACAATGTCCAAATTTATGGAAACTAATAGATGAAAGAATATGATGAAACTTAACCCCTAAGGGCTATCTAGATTTCGTAGGAATGACTTGCTGACTAGTTCCTTTCAATACTTGTTGAATGGTCTCATAGTGTTGATGTTATATGCTTTCACATCTCATGTTTAGTGGTCATACTTGTTGTGCATTGGTTGTCCTCGAATCGTGTTGTTATATGTTGTTTTGATAAGTTATTTCCATTGCTATGCAATATGTTAACTAACTCTTTTGTGCCTAATTCTGTATTTATGTTGTTGGCATGCTACATGTACATAGAGTTTGAGAAAGAAAAAGAAGAAGAGAGATTGAAGATATTATTATTGATTCAGAATGAAAAGTCAGTTACAATTGATTATGTTTCTCTATTTATAGAGAAAACAAATGTGATTGCACTTAACTTGGCTAAGATAGTTAACTAACCATAGTTACTTACTACTCTATTACAATAACATAAATAACAACTCTAATAGAATAATAGAATCATAGTTGTTCTAATTGATCATAACTACTCTAACAGAATAATAGCTACTCTAACAGAACCATAAAGTAAAACTTACTTAATACACTAATACCCCCTCAAACTCAATAGGGATGAGAATAAAAAATGGACTCAACTACATTGAGTTTGAACCTAAGAAAGAGAAACTGAGTTGGTGATAGAGGCTTAGTGAGGGCATCAATTGATCTATAGCAGGAATATGATACACTTTGAGCTCTTTAGCTAAGACTTTCTCCCTAACAAACAAAATGTCAATTTCCATGTGCTTAGTCTGGTAATGAAGAACTGGATTATGAGTGATAGCTACTGTACTTTGGTTGTCACAGTAAATCTCTGGGGTTTGAAAAGGAACAAATAACTTAGTTAAAAGAGTTTGAATCCATGTTACTTTAGTCATGGCTTGAGCCAAGCTCTTGTATTAAGCTTTAGTTGAAAATCTAGCCATAATTTGTTGTTTCTTGGACCACCATGCCACCAAATTAGGACTAAAATAAATCACTACACCAGAGGTAGATCTTTTATCATCTGGATCCGAGGCCCAATTAGCATCATACAGGGCTTTGATAGTAAAAGGCTGAGAGGAAAAAGCAACCTTGAAATCCAAACCATGACGAATAGAGCTTTTAAGGTACCTTAGAATGCATTTAACAGTTGTCCAATAAGAGTCCATAGGATTAGCCATGAACTGACAAACCTTGTTCATAGCATAGCTTAACTCAAGCCTTGTAACAGTTGTGTATTGGAAAGCAACAACAACAGACCTATAGAGAGATGGATCACTGAATAAATATGAGCCAACTTTGGTTAACTTGCAATTAGCAGTCATTGGGGCAAAAATAGACTGTGATTCTCCCATTTTGGTTTTTTGAAGAAAATCTTTGATATATTTGCTTTGATTCAGTAGAATAGTCCCATCAGCCATTGATTTGATTTCTATACCAAGAAAATAGTCAAGTTTTCCTAATTGTTTAAGAGAAAAATTGAAATGCAACTTGGTGGTGAGTTGATGAGTTATAACATTGGAGGTACCAGTGATAGTAATATCCTCTACATAAACAAGAATGTAGATAATGTGTCCTTTGTCTTTATAAACAAACAACGAAGGATCACACTTGCGGGATGCAAACCCAAGCTGTAAAAGAGTTTCTTTGAGCCTATCAAACCACTGCCTTGGGGCTTCTTTAAGGCCATACAATGCTTTTTGTACCTTGCAAACCAAGGTTTTATCTGAACTTTCAAAGCCTTATGGATATTGCATGTAGATAGTCTCTTCAAGATGGCCATTTAAAAAGGCATTGTTGACATCTAGCTGGAACAAATCCCATTTATTAGTGAAAGCAAGAGTGATAATCAACTTGATTGTAATAGGTTTTATCACAGGAGAAAAGGTTTCATTAAAGTCAGAACTAGCAACCTGATGAAATCCTTTAGCCACTAACTTGACTTTGAACATGTTAACTATCCCATCAACATTCTCCTTAATTCTGAAGGCCCACTTACAACCCACGGCTTGTCTGTCTTTGGGAAGAGGAACAAGATCCCATGTTTTATTGTTAAGAAGAGCCTTATACTCTTGTTTCATAGTAGAAAACCATTAAGGGTCAGTAAGAGCCTGTTTAACAATGTTAGGTTCACAGTGTGCCAAAAATAGTGAAGGATGTAACCTAGGTTGATGAATTCCATACTTGGATCTAGTTTGCATCATATGGACATTTTGTGAGGGAAGAACATGATTCAAAGAAGAAGAAGAAGTGACAATGTGAGATTGAGAAGAAGAGGTATTACACAGTGCACTTGGATCTCTGTTTAAGTCAGAAATAATGTTAGAGTGTTCATTATTAACAAAATTTGGTTCAGCATTTGAAAGAGGAGAAGATGATGGGACATTTTGAGAATTAAGGAATTTGGTATTGAAGGATATAGATGGGTCAACCCTTACAGAAGTAGAATTAGTTTCAGCATGTTGAGAAGAAGGAGTGGGTTCATTAGGAGAAGGTGAAACAAGAGGAATATGAGCAGTAAGTAAAAAATCACTCTTAGAAGAAGTAACAAAGTTGAATAAAAAAGGAAAAAGATCAATGTAAGGATATTTAAGCCCATTGAAGATAACATATTTGGAAACATATAATTTTCCATTATGAGGGAGACACTTGTAGCCTTTGTGAGAAGTGGAATAACCAAGGAACAAACACTCATGTGACCTGAAATCAAGTTTGTTTTTATTATAGGGTCCAAGAAAAGGATAGCGAGAACATCCAAATAAACTATAGTTTGGAAGGCAAAATCCTGAAATTTTAAAGGGAGAAAAGCTTGTTTGAGAAGAGTGAGGCCTAACTCAATGATATGCCTGTGTTTTCTTTCCACAACACCCTTTTAATGATGTGTGTGGGGGCAAGTTAGCTTGTGAATGATCCCATAGGTTTGAAGAAATTAGGTAAGAGGTCTAAATTCGCCTCCCTAATCTTTTTGAAGACTCATAATTTCGGTATCAAATTGTGTAGACAAAGGATCAAGCTGAATGTTTTGATGATGCCAAAGTTTCACATGCGTTTCAAAGCTTTATTCAAGACAAAGAAATTAAAGATATTCAAGATGGATGATCAAGACAGTCTCTAGAGTCTTAGAAAGGGTATATTAAATAGGAAGGGAATTCCAATTGAAGTAGCAAAAGGTTTGGCCAAGAAATTTAAGTTAAAAAGTCTTTTTCAAAAAATTTACTCTCTGGTAATCGATTACCAGAGGATGTAATCGATTACCAGTGGCCAAAACTGATTTACAACAGCTATTAAAATTTGAATTCAAAATTTGCACTGTGTAATCGATTACACATATATGGTAATCGATTACCAGCAGTTTCTGAATGTTTTAATTCAAATTTTAAAGCTTGTAATCGATTACACACATACTATAATCGATTACCAGAGGAGATTTTCAGAAAATATTCTCAACAGTCACATCTTTTTGTGTGGTTCTTGAATGGCTATCAAAGGCTTATATATATGTGACTTGAGACACGAATTTTTTTTTTTAAAAAAAGAGTTTTTCAGAACAAAAAGGTCTTATCCTCTGAAAAAGCAAAATCGTTTTATCCTCTTACAAATTCCTTGGCCAAAACTCTTGTGATTCAATAAGGAATTATTTGAGTGCTCAAATTGTTCAATCTATCTCTTTCAAGAGAGATTTCTTCTTTTCTTCTTCTTCATTCTGAAAAGGGATTAAGAGACCGAGGGTCTCTTGTTGTGAAAGAATTCTAAACACAAAGGAAGGATTGTCCTTGTGTGTTTAGAACTTGTAAAAGGAATTTACAAGATAGTGGAACTCTCAAGCAGGTTGCTTGGGGACTGGACGTAGGCACAAGGGTGTAGCCGAACCAGTATAAATCTGAGTTTGCACTTTCTCTTCCCTTAAACTCCTTTATTTATTATTGTTTTATATTCATATTCAAATTGTTCTATTTGAATCAACATTTAAGAAATTCATTATTAAGGGAATTTATAACTTGAATAGAAAGTTAAATAGAATTTGTAATTGGGGAAATAATTTGTAATATCTTAATTCAACCCCCCCTTCTTAAGATATTTGAGGCCACTTGTCCAACAAATTGGAGTTTAGCCATGTTTTTAAATTTCTAAAAAATACAAAATGTTTATGATTTATTTTTAAGAAAAATAGATCCAAGTGAACTTAGAATAGGCATCAACAAAGCTGATATAATAAGAGAAACCCTTTGAGGATGAAATATGAGATGGTCCCCACAAAATCACTGTATATAAGTTCAAGAGGAGTAGAATATACAGTTTGAGATAGAGAAGATGATAGTCTATGTGACTTACCAACATAGCAAACAACACATAATTCGAACATAGTTTTATTAACTATGGGTATATTACGATGATTAAGCCCAAGACTTAGTATATTAGCATTAGGATGGCCCAATCTAAGGTGCCATATAGTTTGGGAGCTAGTACTAGGTGTTGTTTTAACATAAGAAACTAGATTTACAATGGAATAAAATATTTGTGTATTAGAACAACTAGAAACAAAAGTAACAACATAATTAACACTAGAATTTGAAAGTAAGGAGGTGGTTGAGGTAGAGTCTTTGAGTGCAAGATGTGGAAATATGTAGAGGCCATTAGGATCCAATGAACCTTGATGTAGGACTTCATTGGTTCCATGTGATTTCACAACACAATGATTAGGATAAAACTCAAAGAAAGCATTGTTATCCTTAGAAAATTTGTTGACATTGATTAAGTTTTTAGTGATGGTAGGTACATGTAATAATTGTTTTAAGGATAGAGAGACTCTAGGAATAATAAGGGAAACAAACTTAGTGTAACTAGAAGACTTAATAGAAAGGCCTTGGCCATTACCAACGTATATTTGGTTTAGCCCCTCAAATGAACCAAGCTGTTGGATGTTTTGAGACTCTCCAGTTACGTGGAAGGATGCACTAGAAGCACCAGAATCAGGTATCCAGGTAGTAGAGTTAGGATCTTGATTTTCATAATTAACCAACATTGCACTAGTTGGAAGTCTTTATGAGAATTAGTTCCCTGATTCAGTTCTAAACCAAAGGTGATCGATGAATTGCTTTGAAACACTGGTTCCATCAGAGTGAGAGACGCATTTGGTTGAAAATTAGAATCATAGCAAAAATGACACACCACTGTTATGTAACCCAATTTGAAGTAAACTTGGCACTGAAAATTTGCATAACAACGACGGCCTCTACTGCCACCACGACGACCTCTACCAAGGCCAAAGTCATTGCTTCCACAACTGTAGCCACCGCCACGATTGAATACACCATGATTTCCATAATAATTGGATTGATTTTGTGAATTGGAATTATTCAAGGATGAATTGTAAGAATTTGAAGATGAAATGTAACCTTGAGAACCATTAATTGAAGGTGAATCAACGAAGCGCTTTTGAAATCTACTTCTCCAATCAAAAATGGTTCGAACTTACTTTTAATCACTATGATCACTAGACTGTACTCCTCTGGTAGGCTTTCAAGAACTGTGTCAAGGTGTTCACATGGAAGAACAAGATCTCCATACAATCCAAGCGCATCGACTATGCATTTGATGCGTAGAAGAAACTAATGCATTGGTTTATGCTCAAGCATTGTAGTTTTGAATTTGTTCGAAGTATCCTAGCTTTTGCACGTGTTTGCTTTTGAAAATACTTATGGATCTGCTCCCATAGTTGATATGAATGAATGCATCTAATTATTCGAGATAGGATTGAAACTGAAAGAGTCGATTGGAGCCACAACAAGAGAATCTGATCTTGTTGTTCCTAACCGGAGTATGCTAGATTTTCATTTCCAGCTCCACAATTTGTCTCATTGAGAAAGCGTAGCAGGATCTGAGGACTTGCCACAAAACGCTGAAGTTTATGAGTCTTGAAGATAGGTTCTACCTATTGCCTCCATAGTAGGAAGTTAGAATCATCTAAATTCTGAGAAATCAGATGAAAAGAATGAGTAACGAAAGTGGAATTCTGATTTGTTGCCATGGATAGACCTCAAGCTCTAATACCATCATATAGTTTGAGAGAGAGAAAAGGAAGAAGAGAGATTAAAGATATTTTTATTGATTCTGAATGAAAAGTTGGTTACAGCTTATTATGTTTCTCTATTTATAGAGAAAACAAATGTGGTTACACTTAACCTGACTAAGGCAGTTAACTAACCATAGCCAGTTACTGCTCTAACAGAATAACAAAAATAATATCTCTAACAGAAATATCAAAATTACAACTATTCTAACTGAATCGTAACTGCTCTAATAGAATAACAACTGCTTTAATTGAATCGTAAAGTAAAACTTACTTAATACACTAATACAAGTTAAGTTGACATTAATTTTGGGGACAAAATTTTTATAAAAGGGAGAAAATGTGACATCCTAAAAAATAATTAAATTTTTACTATAGAAAATTATTTGGCATGAATAGAAAACATATAAAAGATAAGATAGGATGCTCATTTTATATTATATTTATATCAAAGATAAATAAAGTGAGATAAAGCTATTCCAAAAAAATGATAAGATAAGATATTAGGTTTATCTAAAAATAAATATTTTTTTAAAAAATAGATGTTCCATCTTGGATGGTAATATCTCTCATCCTATTCCCAGAATAGAATGTATATCGTCATTCCTTCTTGAAAGGTAAGGACTGACTCTTACATCAATAAAAAGAGATAAATCATCTTGTAAGACTACCGATTTACTTTTTGAACTCCAACACAATAATCATAACCAATTCCAATCTATCACAATATTATTTCTCGATATCATATAATTCTGGCAACCTATACATCATAGAAATAGTTAATAATAAGAAAATAGTATAGAACATCATATTTATAAATGTTTATATGTAGTGAATATATCTATGCTAACCATTAACTAATGTGAGGAAAGAAAAATATGGATTCCAAGTGTTGTGCGATGTGTATGTATATAAGTATTTAACATGACTAAGTGTAACCCACAAGCATTTAGTATTTATAAGTCATCATGTACATATAGTTATGCAACATAACATATCATAATTAATCATCTCATATTAGTTCATAAAATAAATTTAATTACAATATAGTTTTGATAATGACAAACCATCGAGAAGCAAACCTCAAGTTATTTGAACTTCACTACTAATGGTAGCTTTGAGTGTGGTTAATTAGACAAAACTAAATTCAAAAGCATGGAAAAGATGTGATGTATAGGCCTACACTTGAAGTTTTCCAGACATAGATTCTGGAAATTCAAAAGTAGAACTACCAAAAAAAGAGTTATTCAGAAGCTAAAAAGACAGTCATGTTTGTTGTGTCAAAGTGCAGATATCAGAAGCTATATATGATTAGAAGCATGATGCCCAAGGTAGCTTTAGTCAAGGGGTAGATAATAGACATGTTTGTACTATTCTAAAGACAAACAATTTGGAAGAAATGATTTTGAAGTTAGGAGTTCTCTAGTATACTTAAAGAATTTCAAAACAAGGGAACTCGAAGAAGACAACAAGTCTTGATCAAAGACAAATAACCAGGAGATTGTAACATTGAAAACAATGTATTTTAGTTACCATAGCTTCTCATAAAGACATGTTGTAGACCAATCTTTAGAAGACACCTCATGATTCAAATTAAAGAAATCATGAGGAACCACTAATACCATACAACTAAGCACACAACGAATACATTTCAAAGTTGAAATGTGCAAGCTATCATAATAGTGGAGAAAAGTAGAGATGAACGAAGCAGATTGAGAAGAGTAGCAAAAGAATTGGAGGAAAAGCAAAATGTAGAGAAGCCAAATACATGAACATGGAAAACTCATGCAAAAGTTTGAAGTTTGAAATCTATCTCCAACGACCATAAATGATTATCTACAAAGTTCTATATATTGATGAAAATTTGAAGGAGGAACTTGCAAGGAAAGAGTGCCAAATAGAAAAGGTAAGGTCAAAAAAGATTTTATCTAGAAAATCCAAAATTAGAAGAAACTTCCATAGCCAAAAATACTCTAGGTGGATCCAAGTAGAGCCAAATCGTAGGAGTATCTATAAACACCTTCATGTGAGGAGCCTTAGTAGAAGGTATCTCAAAAGGTGTAGTGTCCATCCCTTTATGTTAGAAAAAGATATCAAAAGAGTAATCAAGAGATTATTGCTTCTGAAGTTTAGAGAGAACACAACAAGTGTTGTATGATTCTAGTAATAGTTTCTACGAAGGGTGTGTACCTTGGAGAGGTTTTTCAAAAGAATTAGAAGAGCCTGCAGAGGCTTAGAGAATATTGAGTTGAATTTGTAAAGGTTTAGAATACTGGGTGTGGGAGCCAGTGGAGGCTTCAAAAGAAAGAATACCACGATTGTGTTTGGTCTTAGTGGAGAAAGCCTACAAATGTAGGTACTAAACATAGCCCTAGTTGGAGTGAACTAATATAAATTTTTGTCATTGTTGTATCTTTCTTTATTGCTTCTCATTTACTTTCTGTTGTTGCATGCTTATCTTTAGTTTTGGAAAAACCTTTGTTTACAAAAGCTTTACTCTAATATTTCATTAAAAGGTTTTCACAAAGCAGTTTTATTATTTAGAAGAAGGATCTACCTTTGCCTCAGAAAAATGAAAAACCAAAATTTGTGAAACAACAAAATTTGTGATTTTAAAAGGCAGCTTCTGAAGCAGTAGTATTAAGATTTACTTGGAGAATTTACCTAGAGTTATTATTTTATCTTATATAAGAAGGAAAATTTGTGCTCCTAAAAAACTTCCAACTTTTATTTGGTGAATCTTTTAGAGATTTAATGGGTATATTAGATTTTAATTTGAATTTTTAAATATTTTATTTCAACTGTTTATTATTTTGTCTTAATCTAATGGTTTTATTAATTGTTGTAAAGTTCTCACATAAGAAAGTTTTTTCATCATAAGAGTCATACTCTTTCTCTTTCTTTCTTTCTTTCTCTCTCTCTCTCTCCCTCTCTCTCCCTCCCTCTCTCTCTCTCTCTCTCTCTCTCTCTATATATATATATATATATATATATATATATATATATGTATGTATGTATGTATGTATGTATGTATTTGGTTACCATATTATTGGTATGTGGTATCTATCGGCTTTGCCAATGACTAATCTCTGTAAAAGAACCTGATTGACCACCTTTAGTTGGGTTCTCCACTCTCAACCACATTTTTTCTATTCATAAGGCTTGAATCCGAGACCTTGTTTAAGGGGACCAAGTCTAGTACCACTTGGACTAACGACCTGTTGGTATGTATGTGTGTATGTATATATATATATATGTGTGTGTGTGTGTGTGTGTGTGTGTGTGTGTGTAGATATGATTCAACAATTGGATATATAAAAACTACATTTTCTATCAAGTTATTGAATGGTGTAATAGTAGTTTACACACACACAAGTAAGGGAGGTGTGTTTAACAATTGCCTATTCTTTTTTTGGGCAAATGCTATATCCACTTCACTTCCTTTTTTTCTAGATGCAATCCCCTTTATATTTATTTGAATATTTTACCATCATAAATTTTATTTATACCCCAAATACCCTTATATATAAGTACTTTCGAGAATACAAAATCAATTTTTTTTTTCTAGAAACTACTTTTCAAAATATAAAAAAGGTTCCACAAACTACTTTATGGAATATTATGTAAAATTGTGTATTCTGGAAAGTACGTTCCAAAATCAAATCTAAAATAGTATTCTTGAAAGTAGTTTTTGGAATTTAAAAATAAACGCTAAAAAAATCATTTTACAAAATTTAATTTTTATTTTTCTTTTCTTCACATCTTTATTTCTTTAAATTATGAATAAATCACAAAAAATGAGTGCAATCATCTCATGTTTGAGAGCTTGATGATGAAAAAACACTAATGTTAGATAGAGAGACCAAGCAAGGAAGGAAGGTCGGAGAAAGATATTGAACTGAAGGTCATAAAGGGAGAGAAAGAGAGGAACGATTCTAATAAAAGAGAGGGAGAGTGTTTTGTTGCCTTGGAAGTTGTGTATTATCGCGTGGGAGGGAGTGTATGAAATTGTGAAGGAAAGATAAGGTTTGAAAAAAGGTCATTTAATTAAATCATAACCAAATTAAAATAAGGAAGAGGAGTGTACTTAGAAAAAATGAGAGTGGATATAGCATTTTTCTTTTTCCGATTCTTGATGTTGGTCCTAAATGGCCTATTAGGCCAATCCACTCTCCATATAGGCCCAATTATTTCTAAGGGATATGTTATCTTTAAGGTCTTTTTTTAATTATGATCTCTTTATCTTTTAGAAAAATCTTATACCCAAACAATGAGAAAAATAAAATTTTATACCCAAACACAGATAATTCACTTCTCTTTAAGAATAAGACCAAAGACACTATAAATACCTATGTTAGCTCAAAAGGTACCTAATCTCTCAAACCCTAACTATCTCTTGATTTCTCTTTGACATCCGGTTTGAATGGCCGCACCAAAAGACTCTTGTTGAAAGACCACTACACAACAAGATTACAAGGTACGCGATGACAATTGGACTAGTTCAGAACTAATCCAATTCCTTTTCGTTATTTCATTCTTCATATTATCATATTCAAAATTATCATCCTATGTAAGAAATTGTTGAAAACAAAGTTATCCTTTTTTCCCACTTGATTAGATATTTATCTTTCAACCATGATTTTAAATTACGGGTCTAATTTTGTTGCAACCCTTGTCATTGAAAAAAATGGTTGATGCAGCCGTAGTTATTTGTTGCCAAGCAATTATAATAAATTAAAAAATCTTGAAGTTGTTGGTGGTTGCAATTGCAATTGCCCATAGGTTAAAATTTTACAATTTAAGTCAACAATCCCTACATACCGGTAACCAGACTTCTGTACTTTGGGAATTGCACTTTGTAAATTGTGTATTTCTACCATTTATTTATTTTACAATTTAAAAAATGATTTTTTTTTCTTTTCTCATATAGTAAAACTATAGTTGCCCCCTGATTTTGTTAGTTAAATAAGGTTGTTGCTATGGGTTCATGTTAATGTAATCGTGTCTCATCAACTTTTCCATTCATAATTTTTTTATGAAATTTTGTTGATTAAAGCTAGGGTCAATTATGAGTGCCATTGAATAGAAGCCATCAATGTGTGATGCCTTGGTATATCTCAAGAATGTAAATGTTACATTTCAATATGTGAAGGAAAAGTATAACATCTTTGTAGATGCGTTGAGGGATTACAATGCTAAAAGGTTTGATCACATTGTATCACATCGGTCCCATTTTATGCCCTCTCCCAAAAAATAAAAAAGCATTTGCATATTTTTTATTGTTGTACTTTTTTGGAAATGATGTCTTGATTTAGTTAGTAGAAATTTATTTATTTCCTCTCCTTTGTTCATTTGTAGAATTAATGTGAAGAGTGTCAGGGATATCATGAAGATCCTATTTAAAGGACTATTCTTACCAAAATCCAGAACCGTGACATGTCAGGGTGACGTGGTTGAGTGGGATCCCAAACTTCACATGTCATCTTGAAGAGGTACCTTTGACAGGAGGGGGGACCTGCAAAACAAAGGAACCCGACACTCAAGTAAGAATATGTGTAAGGAAAGAAAAACAAGTATATGTTGTAATGAAGCTCATTTAAGCGAAAGAGAGAGATGGGGGGCATGCTTGTTGTCGTGTGCTGAGTGTAACACCCCATTTTCGTAAAATAAATTAAAAAGATTTTTTAGTTAAAAATAAATAGAGTTTTAGAAAAATAGTGAGGTTTTTATAACTAAATAAATAAGGAAAAATAACTTTATTAAAATAATGGTTTGAAGGAAAATAAAAATGATATTTGATTTATTCATTTGATAAGAAATAAAATAATATTTGTTTATAAAATAATAAATAAAGAAAAATAGAGTAAATAATAGACTGAAAGTATCATAGCTATAAATAGATACATATTAGGTCAGTTTTCAGACTGACGATAGTCTATACGGTTTCTCTTCCTCTCAATTTTGTTTTTCCTTCTCCCCTCACAAAACCCTCTCTTTTTCCCGCATACACTCAAACTGTCTCAGTAAAATGATGATCCCAAACTCGTTAACTGTGGGATCATGGTAAATTTGAACACGAGGTTCAGAACTTATTTCTGCACATACCTACCATTGGGATTTCAAAGATAATGTCTGTGGTGGAAGAAATGTCTCTCACACTGAGCTTTTCCTTTTCCTGCAAACACCCAAAACCTGTCCGAGTAAAACTAGAATTTTGGACTCATCAACCATTGGATCATCGTAAAATTTGGACACCGGCTTCAGAATCTTTTTTGTCACATTCTCACTATTGGGATTTGAGAATTAATGTCAATAAAGAGAGAAACGTCCCTCGCACGTTGATATTAAAATGAAGGCTATAATCTCTTCTCCTTTTCTCTAACGCTTGGAAATCCTAATAGAGCAAATAGAGAAAAAGTTTAAGGAATCTTAGGGAACTGCTAGAGACACAACTATCATTGCCGGACTACACAATAAGCCTGCTTAGAGGTAAGGGATGAATTTATCGCAATTGGGGTTAGAATGAACATGTGTAGGAATCCTTAGGGGATCAAATTGGGGTTTATTTTGGGATGTTTATTGTATTGTAATTCTTCCTGTATGATTATGTGAACTGTTTGAGGGATTTTACTCCTCGTGTTGTGAGAAACATTTTTGTATGATTTGTTTGTGTTTTGGATAAGATTTAGCATGATAAATAATTATATTGGGATTGTAAAATTGTAATTGAAATTGTGTATAAGTCGTAAATTAAATATGTGATGAATTGTGAAATAACATGTTGCTTTGAGATTATAACATTGTTATTGAGATTGAGTATAAGTGCAAAGTTGAATGTGTTGATTTGTTAGATATACGTATACATGTGATGGTGGATTGTGACATTGTGAGATGTTAAATTGTGAATATAAGATTTGATTATGAATAAGTGTGTGGTTAACACTTGATGTGACAATACTTGTGTTTTGAGCTGTGAATTATACAATAATCTGACCAGGTTTACCTTGAGAAAAGTGTTTATGCATAGTGTTAAAGGGAAAATGTAGGATTCCTAGTTAGGAACCAGTGCTAAATTGTAGTGCAATGTGTTAAACATGTTTGAAACACGAGTGTGAGGGTGTGGGTATTGTAGAATTCATGAGCAGTGTCTACATGCAAAAAATTGTTTTAGGGGTTGGACGAATGAACATGTGTAGGGGTCCTTATAGGATCAAATTGAGGTTTATTTTGGGATGTTTATTGTATTGTAATTCTTCATGAATGATTATGTGAAATTGTTTGAGGGGTTTTACTCCCGGTGTTGTGAGAAGTTTTTTTGTATAATTTGTTTGTGTTTTGGATAAGATTAGCGTGATAAATAGTTATATTAGGATCATTAAATTGTGATTGAAATTTTGTATAAGTGATCAATTTAATATGTGTTGAATTGTGGGATAACATGTTGCTTTGAGATTATAATATTGTTATTGAGATTGAGTATAAGTGCAAAGTTGAGCATGTGTTAATTTGTGAGATACATGTAAACATGTGATGGTTGCTTGTGACATTATGAGATGTTAAATTATGTACATGAGATTTGGTTTTGAATAAGTATATGGTTAACACTTGATGTGACAATACTTGTGTTGTGAGTTGTGAATTATACAATAACCCGACCAGTGTTTACCTTGAGAAAAGTGTTTATGTGCAATGTTAAAGGGAAAGTGTAGGATTCCTAGTTTGGAAGCAGTGTTAAATTGTAGCACAATGTGTTGAACATGTGTTAAAAAACGAGTGTGAGGTTGTGGGTATTGTATAATTCACGAGTAGTGTCTGCATGCAAAAATTGTTTTAGGGGTTGGACCTGAATCAAGAAGGTGGGGCCCTAACGGATTCTTCGGAGTCTAGGCCTTGGGGGTAAAGACACTCGATTTGAGTGCTCCTTTAAGCCTATGTTGATCCCATATGATTGGAGCATTCTTGCAAAACAAAGTGAACCTGACTGGTCACCTTATGATTTTACTTAGTGAGAGTAACCTGACATACCCATTATGTGGTGTGTCTTGTTATGTACTCCTAAGCGCCTCAGGATGGTTTTTCACTAACATGGTACCACATTGCATATAGGCTTGAGTCTTAGTGTAATTGTTGCATAACGCTTGCTAATTGTTTATTATAAAATTGATGAGTGTTATTATGTCTTGACCCAAGTGTGTGATTCACATGTAATGTGATTGGTGATTGAAAAATGAATTGTAAATGATAAAGTGGTGAAGTGACGTGAGCTGTACTAAGTAGAGCTATGTTATAAATACTTATATAATTTATTTGGATTACATCTTTGTTTATTTGTATTTTTTTAGAAATGTGATAACTCAATCCCTGTGTGTTATTTATGTTCAGATACTATGATGATCTCGAACCTTGTGTTCGTGGGAGCAAATGACTAGGTGGATGACTTTAAAGAACCTCGTGCTAGAGGACACTGGGACACAATGCTCTGATAGGATGTGACATTGGGATGAGTTTTTATTTTAATCTCATGATGTTATTTTATTTTATTTTACCTCACTCATTTAACAAAATTCTTTTATAAAATTTGACGGCCTTGCTCTGAGCTGAATATATATTTTTATAAGTTTTATTTGACAATATTAAAGCGAATGTGAGCCTTTTACCCTTTTGAAATGCTTTTATTTAAATGTTTTTAAAAACTATTAATTAATTCCGCATTTTTATTCCTTTTATTATTAGTACATATATGTGTGGGGTAGAGGATGTCACACCAAGTGTGTGAGCTAGTCATGTAGAGGGGTTCGATGGAACCTATATTTATATTAGTTGAGTGAGGGTGCTGGTCCTTGTTTCTAGGGGCAGTTGTAGCCTTGTAGATAATTCATGGCTTATAAATAATAGTCGGGAGCTTATAGATAATGTTAGAGATAAATATTTGCTTATAGATAAAAGGTAAAAGATAATCGTACCTTGTAAATAATGTGCATTGTAGATAATTTAATAACTTCCAATAGATAAGATATTCAAATACATTTGAATATTAGTTAGGTTAGAGATAACCTGTTTGTTGGGGAGCCCGATTGCTAAGGGTCGAGCGTCCGCGCTTTTATAGCAGGGCTGATGTGGAGGGTTGACATATATCTCTGAGTGCCAAGTAGGATGCCACGTAGATTTTGTGGTTCCTGGACAGTACATAAGCCCCCCAAGCTCTGAGCTGGCTTGCAAGCGAAAGAGGTTGTCCAGTGTCGAAGTAGATTGTCCCGCGTTGAGGGAGTCTGTCTGATGTCTGGGGTAGTATTCTTGTCAAGCAGTGGGTGACAAGTTTGTCAAGCCCCCAAGTATGGACGAGTGTTGTCCAGTGTCGAGCGTGGAAGCCTTGACGAATGTGAGAGTTGCAAGTCGATATGAACATGTGTTGTCTGGGTTGCTTCTGTCAAGTTGTTCGTGATGGACGTATCTTTGGCATGTCAGATAATGTAAGTCGTCCAATTTGACAACTCTTCCTTTTTCTAACTGTTGGAGAGTGCATTGAACACAGCACATAACGGTTATCTACTGTAGTAGGCACGTGCGGCACACACGTGATACTCTTGCATACTTGTCACACACGGAGTAGGCACATACTGGAGTAACGGTCGTGCGTGAGTGGGGGAATGTTATGGTGCGAAGTTTTAGGGCACCTCTTTAGTTCCCACTAGTTACTAACAAGTCCATCTCCCCTATAAATGGAGTAGACGTTTGATTTCAGGTCACTGTTCATTATCTTCTTGCTTCCTTGCTTGCTCTTGTTCATTCTCGATTCCTTGTGTTTTCTCGGCTTTCGATTTCCCTTTCTTCTCCCTCCAACTTCCAAAGGCACTTTCGTCCACCACAATGTCTACTTTTTTGTCTGATTCTGCCATCGGTCTAGGTGGCAATGACTATGGGGGCTTGATTGAGCAACCCATCATGGATCGAGAGGTCATCTCGATAGGCGGTTAGTCATATGAGAATACTCACCGAGGTGCCTCTGATAAAGAGTCCTTCTCCTCGGAGAGGGTGAGGACATCACGCTGAACTAATGGGGGCACTTCTTGCCCTCGTGGAAGGGCACCACCTTCTGCTGTTGAGGATCCAGTATCGGTTACTGTGATCCTCCCTCCTTCTACTTCCACGGGTGCGAGGAGAGCTGGAAGTGGCAGAGATGTGAGGTCGTCTCCCCACGTATGACCTAGCATGAGTGTTGGGTCACCATCATATATCCCTGCCTTTGTTGGCTATGAGTGGGTGAGGGATAACATGTTGAATTATAAGTCCTGTTTGAACTCATCGGCGAGTGTTGTTGCACTTCAACATTAGGTGAAGCTAGTGAACCCTGAGGGCTCTTGTAAGTTGGCTGTTTAGACTTGTAGGAGTGATGACTTCCCAAAGTGTTTCTTTAAAAAAGTTTGGCAATTTTGGAGGAGAATGGACTGCAACACCAAGAGACTGTGTAGAAGGTGGCATCCTTGGAGGCGGAGGTCACCAAATGGAGGGCTACTGCTCAAACTCTTTGGTTAGTGGAACGCCCTAAGGTGGCCAATGCTAAAAATCATCGTTTTGCGTGCGACTTAAAATTTAACGAAACCAACCTCTGAACCACCCTCGGGGTTTTATTCTGAGCGTTTTGCTATATATATTGATTACTTTCGAAAACTGGCCCCGACGGACGCAGAGAAACGCGAGGAACTGGAATCAGAGAAACGACACGCAAACCGAGGCAGGATTTTAGCGTTTCAAAGGTCAGATTTTCTCACTTTTGTGGCTGAGTATGGGTCACAATCAAAAGAGAAAGTGGGCCCTTTTTGCTCCACTCAAATGGGGACATGTGGCATAGCTTAAATAAAATAATAATAAAAGAGGAAAAAGCCTTTTTAAAACTAAAAAGCAACTCTCTCTCTCCTCACTCAGCCCCACATTTTCAGAAGCTCTCTCCCTCTCCCTCACGTTGCTTTTCTCCTTCTTCTTCCTCCACCATTGTTGCCCAACAAAGCTTCAACCTTTGGTGCCCATTTCTGCTCCAAATCGCGAAAGGAGGGCATTTTCGGAGTCATGAAGCGCGTCTCTACGTGTGGGACTTCGAAATTCCAGGTTTGGGTGGACTTCTTTCCCTCTTGATTTTCGTGGGTATGGGGTTTTGGGAAATATGCTGGGTAGTTTTGCTAAGTTTCTGCTTCATGATAGTTATTTGTGAAGGAATTTGTTGAAAGCATGTTGAACTCGCCATGTTTGGATGAGTTAAACATACCCATTCTGTTTTAGGGTTTTTATGATGATGCTTGTGATATTTATGTGCTAAAATTGCTTATGGAAAACTGTTAGAGATGAAAGGTAGAATTAACCTAGGGTTAGAAAGTGAGAATGTGGTGTCATGAGTGGAAAAAGAGTGAGGCTTTGAGAGTTGGAAGGTTAAATATGGATTTTGTGGTAAATGGAGGTTAAAATGAGTTAATCCTAGCTTGAAATGCCATTTAGAACATGTGAGAAAGTTTGGGCTGTGCTAGAGAGAAAAACAAATGACCAAAGTGAACAAAGAGCCATTTCTAGGGTAAATTTGGGTGTTGAGGAGTCAAATTTTGATTCGGTGAAATTTTAGGTGTAAATCCAGTTTGAACAAGTTTAAATTGATGTTATGGACTTGTGTGAGGTGAGAGTTTGCTTCAAATTTACCTCATTCTCAATTTCACTTCTCAAACCTAGAAAATCCATTAAATTGAGAGGTTTTGGATACCTAGATTTTGTGTTGCTGTGGTTTGAAGGTTGACTTTGGTTTAGACATGATTGATACATGATTTGGGACTTGTAGGATTTGATTTGGGCAAGATTGGATGAGAGGAAGTTTGATTTTCGAAATCTGCACTTATGCAGAATTTTGCTGTCAAATAGGTACAGCAGAATTTTGGCTTTGTGCAGAAAAATGCTATGCATTCGCTGGTTGTGGAAAGAGTAGTACAGAATGAGTTCTGGATGTTTGGTAGTAGATCCCAACGGTCAAAATGTAGGCTTGTGTACTAGAGACTTCCAGTAAAATTTTCGAGTCGATCCAACGGTTAACGAACTGGAACGAAGGAATTGTTACTGGGGTCGTTAAGTGAGAAAAAGCTGTGATTTGGTTGGTGTTTTGGGCAGAGTTTTCTGCCTTTGCCCTGTTTTCTTGGCTGTGATAGTTTGTGCTGTTTGAATGTTGATTTACCTGGATGTTGGGGAAGCTTGGGAGGATTGATGGGGACCCAGTGTTGAGAGAAACGAGGATATGGGCTACGTGGGAGTACGTGAGCTCAGTTGGAGGTGGGCAACAGGGGATGGTGGGTTTATGCGCGATTTGTGGATGTGGAAAACTTGTTGTACACCATCGCTCGACCGCCACCTGGTACCACATGTGATGGGTACCCCATAATCCTAAAAACTTGAGATGAGGAAGTGTAGAAAGGTGAAACTTCCTGCTTTTATTCGTTGACCATAGAGTGGTACCTGGAGATATGTCGCGGGGGTCAGGAGACCTTGGGGACGTCAGGTGGGGTGCTATTGCCAAAAACCAAGCTTGACCAATCCCGACCCAACCCGGGCATAGTCAGTCAGTGAGAACCAGTGATGTACCTAAACAGGCGAGCTCCTGGCAGTCAACAGATAAAAGGAACAAATACCACAAAGCAAGGAGGCTTGTGTGGTGGCTGGCCAGATGTGAATCTTGTGTGATATATGGGTTATGGCCTCTGGTAATCGATTACCAAGGGTGGGTAATCGATTACAAGGCTTAAAAATGAAGACAGGAGGCTAAGATGGTCTCTGGTAATCGATTACCAAGAGGTGTAATCGATTACCAGGCTTGAAAACGAGGTCAGGAAGCTAGGGAAGCCTCTGGTAATCGATTACCAAGGGGTGTAATCGATTACCAGGATTCAAAAAGGGAACTGGAAGACTGTGGAGGTCTCTGGTAATCGATTACCAGTCTGTGTAATCGATTACACAGAGGAATGGGTCACTGGTAATCGATTACCAGGTATGTGTAATCGATTACACAGTGCCTTTTTCAGGTTTTCATGTCCTGAAGCTGTGTGATTCGGGTTTGGTCTCTGGTAATCGATTACCAAGGCTGTGTAATCGATTACCAGAGATAAAAAGAGAGGGAGCCAGTCCAAGTGATCGAGGTGACGTCATCCGAGGAAGACCCTGAGGAGGATCCCGAGGAGCTACCTCCTGAGCCTGCTGTGGATGCTCTTGACTTTCTAGAGGGTGATGAGGACCCACTCCCTGAGGTGGATTCTCCCGAGGACGTCATGTCGGCATCTGAGGCAGACTCTACGGAGATAGTGGCCCTAGAGAGATGGCGATCAGCGGAGACTCTTCATCTTAGTGGACCGCTCTTCGGACTAGTTTTATATATTTTTGAGGGTGGGTGTATCTAGGACTGACTGTTAGGTTTACTCTTTTGTTTTTGTATGGGTAGACCTATTGTATAGGAATTTGATGATTGTATACATGTGGCTGAAGCTACTACAATGGACACCTTTGCTCTGGATGACACTATGTATTTTCTAAAACTCCCATATTTTGGACAGCTTTAAATGATGAATGTATTTATGATCAATCTTGTTATTTGAGAAGAAAGCATTAGCAACTTTATTTGTAAAAGAGTTTATCGACCATATTTTATTCTTTTATTTTCACGTGACGACCTAAAGTAATGGCTGGTACATTCTTCCTTTTGAAACAGCTAATTAGTTTAGAGATTATGAGCGGTAAGAAAGAAATGACTCCAAATAGAGTTGTGAACTGGCCATTCAGGACTCTATAGTGAGGATTTTCCTTCTAAACCTAGTTATGATGAAAAAGAAAAAGAAGAAAAAAAAATTTACCATGGTTTTTGTTACTTAAATCATTACTATCAAACCAGTCATTAATTTAGGGACGCCACAATGGCGGTTGAGAAGAATGGTCTTGCCAATAGGATTGCTGAGTTGGAGGCTTGACTTAGGGAGTCGAAGTCTAGATTGGAGGAGTCCGAGCTGCAGGCTGCCTAGGAGAGGGAGACTAGCAAGGAGCTCGAGGAAAAGCTGATTTTGTACAAGAAGGAGGTCGTGTAGCAACATGAGAAAGGCTTTCAGAAGGCCATCAGACTGACTAGTTTCTTTGCGAAGAACCTTGACTTAGGTTTCTTCAATCCCTTCAAGGATGTGAAGGAGGGCATCTTGCTTTATGAGGAAGAGATTGATGTGGAGGAGGAGGTTGCTGATGAAGGGTAGGGTGCTGCGGAGCAAGGTGATGATACATATGCCTAGGCTGCCTTTGTCTTTGTCTTTTTTCTTCTTTGTTGGACTTTGGCCATATAGGCCTTGTAATTATGACAATTTTTTTTATTTTCTTCAACGCTCAAGCTTTCCTTTGATGACGAATTTTGAACTGTCCATGTCTTGTGTGTATGTATGCTGCCTTTGTCTTTGCAATGTTCTGTACTTGTGGCCGTATGAATGGGTCGTCATGATGTAGACAACATAGGAAGTAAGACCTTGTGATGCGGAAGTAGGACTGTGGTAGTTTTGAAATTCTGATACCAGGGGACAGATGTCGTACAGGATGTCACGACATCACGCTTCAGAACATGCAGTTTATGTGTGTCCGTATGAACAGATTAAACAAGTAATAACACAAGAGAATTGTTTACCCAGTTCGGTGCAACCTCACCTACATCTGGGGGCTACCAAGCCAGGGAGGAAATCCACTCTCAATAGTGTTAGTTCAAGGTCTAACAACCCCTGTTTACAACCTTCTCACCTAACCACTACCCGTGCGATCTCTACCTAAGACCCAATCTTAGATATGAGAACCTCTGCTCACTCCCTCTCACTCACACTCCTGTGTTTACAATTTATTCAAAGACACACCAGAGATCAACTCTGAACAAATGGGATCAACCCTACACACTAGAGATCAACTCTAGACACAAGAGATCAACTCTACACACTCAGGTCCAACACTTGATGTTAGTATACCATCAAGGTGGCTCACAAAAACACTCAAGTCCTAAAACTCACAAAATAACTCTTCAATCCCGGACTTGCTCCAGAACTCGTGCAGCCTCCATGATTATATAGCCGTGTACGATTCTGGGCTGCAAGTTCTTGATGCTGGAGGAGATCTATCTTCTTCCTGAAAATCTGCAGTTAAAGAACTAAAAGATAACTTTTGATCTTTTAGTTTGAATCTTTAATCTTTAATCTTTAATCCCTGAACGAACTCTTCTACTTTGAAATTCGAACCATAATGATCTTTTAATTCGTTCCTAAAGATAGATCTTCTAATCTCTTGCTAACTGCACAATAATCTGTTAAAGATATAACAGATTTATATGTCCAGTATTTTCGGGCCAGATGTCAGGACATCGTATCCGACATCTTGGATCCTGCAGCTTCAATGCTTCACTTGACTTTTATCTTGCATTGTACAGCACTTCCAGTGTTTTCGAGCAGGATGTCAGGACATTGTATCCGACATCGTGGATCCTTCAACTTCAATTCTTCATTAGACATTTTATCTTGCCTTGTGCATTGTGCAGCCCGTTCTTATTCCTTGTCATAACGTTGGACATCATGTGCAGCAACTCCAGCTTTCCTTCATTGTCTAAGTGCTTATGTTTTAACAAAATCTTAGCCAATCTTTTAAAGCTCAGTAGAGCTAAACACTAACAATCTCCCCCTTTGGCAAATTTTGTCTAAAACATACTTAGACACTTCCTGAGCAGGTACGAGCAGTTATGCAAGTGGGATCAGCAACTTCCATTATCAGAGTAATCAAGCACAGCGGAAATTCTTCAAGTTGCAAATCTACAAGTCTTCTCCAGGATGTCAAGACATCTCTCGTGACATCAGCTTTCTGCTACTGCTCCCCCTGTCTCCATGCTTACTGCATCATCTTCTATCAGCTACTAGTCTTCTCCAGGATGTCAAGACATCTCATGTGACATCCGTTATCTGCTCCCCCTGTCTTCATGCTCCTACTGCAGCATCTTCTAGTAGCTTACATCAGTCATCATCAGCAGCAGCAGTCTCCCCCTCAACGTCATACAACTCCCCCTCAAGGTTATGAATCATGCATACATCGTATCCTACTGCCATACATCATACATAGTATCCTACTACTCAAAATCATGCATAATAGCAAGCATAATACTATTACTCCCCCTTTTTAGACATAAATTTGGCAAAAGTAGGACGCATGAAATTAAAGTGCAAATATTACAGACCAATAACAATGAATTGTTCAAAAGGGACATGCCCCTATATCTAGTAACAGTGAAAAACAAAATTAAAGGTCTGATGATCATGGGGTGGCTTCAGAATCATCATCGGATTCTGTCTCTTCTGCTGCATCTTCCTCTTCCTCAGCAGCTTCTTCTTCTTCTTCAGCTGCTTCTCCTTCTTCCTCAGCTGCTTCTTCATCATCAATGCCACTCTCTGAGAGCCTTTTGATCAGCAGTTCTAGCTCCATCTTCTTCTCTGTGGTGGCTTTGATGGTTGCTTCCAGCACCTTGCATGTGTCCTTGAGTTCAGCAATCAGAGCATCCTTGGACACAGCACCTGAAGCAGCAGCTTTCCCTGATGTCGAGACAGATGTCGAGACAATGTCTGGGACATGTGTCCCTTCAAACAGTTTGTAATGCAGGGATAGAGGAGATTCTCTCTTCATCACAGAGTCAGTGTAGTTTAACATATTGGGATGCTGACTCAACATAATGCCACATAATACAGTAGGGAAGGCAATGGGTAATTTGACAGCAAATGATTCTGAATGCTTAACAGTTTGATCAAAGATATAGTTTCCAAAATTAAATTTGGATTTGGTTCCAACAGCATACAAAAATTTACCCAAACCTGTGGCAACAGTGGAAGTATGATTGGTGGGAACCCAGTTTGCAGCTCCAATCCTATGCAGAATTGCATACTTCACACTTAGCTTCCCTGCTGAAAGCTTCCCTTTCTTTGGCCAATGCTGGACTCGTTTGGCAGTGATTTCCTTGGCAATTTGATGCTCAGAAACATCAATATCTATCACTCCATCTGTAGGTCTGCCCAGATATTTGTTGATCACAGCAGGGGAGAATCTAACACACTTTCCTCTGACAAACACTCTTTGATAATCATCACTTTTTCTGTTAGATATGTCAGAGGGAATGTTGACAATGAATTCCCTGACTAAGCCTTCATAGCAATCTCCCAACTTGCTGACAGTCTTCAGCAGTCCAGCAGCCTTGATGAGGTCCATGATCTCCTTGCAATCCATGGCAGCTCTTCCCAGTTCTCTTTCCAAGGCAAGTCTACGTTGATACACATATTTCCACTTTTCAACATTGCCAATGGAGTGGAAAGAGATGTTGTCCAATGGTGCATCAGGAACATTTTCAGGCACCTTCTTCCCTGAAGTCTTGGCCCTCTTAGATGTCGAGACATCTAGTTCGACATCCTCATCAGAATCAGATGAGGAAATTTCTTTCCTTTTCTTGGAGGGGATAGCAACCTTGCTTCTTCTGGATGTGGCAGGAGTGATTGGAGTACTCTTCTTCTGGGCCATAGTCTTGATTCGTCCAGACCTCTTAAGGGGAGTTTTTCCCTTTCTACTTTGTAACCTTTCTGCAATGCCCGGTGCCAACCTGTTGGCAATGGGTTCTTCATCAGATTCTACTTCTTCAAGGTCAATGAGGTTACCTGGAGCAGGTTCTGGTGCCCTTGGTGCAGGAGTCTCCTCTGCAGCTTGATCATCTTCCTCAGTTGATCCCTCTTCACTGGGTGAAGGGAGTGCTTCAGCATTTGGAGCGGAAGATGTTGGAACATCTTTCTTGACATCAGGCACAGAAACATTTGGGTTGGACGATGTTGGGACATCTTTCTCAGCATCAGGCACAGAAGCATCTTTCAGAAAGCTACTCACAATACTGCGGATTTTCTTGTCCATCTCCGTGTCTACTTCCCTAGAACTCGTTGCAGAGCTAGGGTTTTCAGCAATCTTCACTCCCTGTGGTCTTCTGGGAACCAGTTTCTCAGGGACAGAAGCTTGACCAGGAATTACTTGTATGGGATGGATGTTGAATTCTGGTTGTTCCTGGTGTGGAGATGATGGGACAGATGGTGAACCAGAAGCTGCAGTTTCTTTTGATGAGGTAGCCATGGAAAAGCAGAGCGTTTGGAATGATTTCGTAAATCTCAGAAAACTATTGGGAAATGCTGATGAAAACACGAATGTCAAGCAGATATATATTTGAATGAGGAATGTAGAGGGCCGTGTGAAGCAACGGTCGAATTTTCCTTGGTTCAGTAGTGAACGTGCTATTAATGCTAAGTGATTCGTTTGGGCACGTTCAGATTGCTGTAGTTGCTATAATTCCTCTAGCACACAAATGCCCAGCTTGCCCCTCAGTTTTTCAAACTGATTTGCATCCAAAGCCTTTGTGAAAATATCTGCTATTTGTTCCTCAGTGTCAACATGCTTCAGTGTGATCACTTTATCATCAACAAGATCTCTGATATAGTGATGTCTAATGTCAATTTGCTTGGTTCTGCTGTGTTGAACAGGATTTTTAGAAATATTAATAGCACTCATGTTGTCACAGTACAATGTCATGACATCTTGTTCGACATTGTACTCCTTCAGCATCTGCTTCATCCAAACTAGCTGTGAACAGCTGCTTCCTGCTGCAATATACTCGGCTTCTGCTGTAGATAGGGACACACAGTTTTGCTTCTTGCTGAACCATGAAATAAGATTGGTTCCCAAATAGAAGCATCCACCAGAAGTGCTTTTTCTGTCATCTGCACTTCCAGCCCAATCAGCATCACAATACCCAACCAGCATTGGATTTGAACAATGACAGTACATAATCCCATAGTCACTGGTGCCATTTACATATTTCAAAATTCTCTTTACTTGAGTCAAGTGACTTATCTTAGGATTGGCTTGATATCTTGCACAAACACCTACTGCATAGGTGATGTCGGGTCTGCTAGCTGTTAAATATAATAAGCTCCCTATCATGCTTCTGTACAGGCTTTGATCAACACTGGTGCCAGCTTCATCCTTTGACAGCTTCAAGTGAGTAGGTGCAGGTGTTCTTTTATGGCTGGCATTCTCCATCCCAAACTTCTTGACAATGTTCTTTGCATACCTGCTTTGTGAGAGGAATATGGAGTCCTCCATCTGCTTCACTTGAAGTCCCAGAAAATAAGTCAGCTCTCCAACAAGACTCATCTCAAATTCAGATTGCATCTGTTGGACAAAATGTCGAAGCATCTCATTCGACATCCCTCCAAACACAATGTCATCAACATATATCTGTGCAATCATCAAGTTTTCAGCATCTTGTTTGACAAAGAGAGTCTTGTCAATTCCTCCCTTCCTATACCCTTGCTGAGTAAGGAACTCTGTCAGCCTTTCATACCAAGCTCTTGGAGCTTGCTTCAATCCATAGAGAGCCTTCTTGAGCCTGTATACATGATCTGGATGAGTCGGGTCTGCAAATCCCTTTGGCTGCTCCACATAGACTTCTTCATTCAGGTATCCATTCAGAAATGCGCTCTTCACATCCATCTGGTACAGCTTGAATTTGAGGATGCAAGCCACACCAAGTAATAATCTGATGGACTCAAGTCTAGCAACTGGGGCAAAAGTCTCATCAAAGTCTACACCTTCAATCTGAGTGTAGCCTTGAGCAACCAGTCTGGCCTTGTTTCTGGTTATGACACCTTCTTCATTGGTTTTGTTCTTGAAGATCCACTTGGTGCCAATCACATTAGTTCCCTCGGACCTAGGAACTAGCTCCCAGACTTCATTCCTTTTGAATTGCTCCAATTCTTCTTGCATGGCATTGATCCAGAACTCATCTGTCAGTGCCTCTTTCACGTTCTTGGGCTCAATTTTGGAGACAAAACATGAGTTTGAGACGCTCTCAACCTCCCTTGATCTTGTAGTGACCCCTCTGTTTGGATCTCCTATAATCAGCTCCTTGGGGTGCATCTTCTGGATTCTAATGGAGGGTCTCTTGTCAGGTTGGTTGATGTTTGAATCATCTGTAGCAGGATCAGAGTTTTCTGCATTTTCTCCACTTTTAGCTGCATCTGCTACATTGTCTCCCGATGTTCTGACATCTTCTTCGACATCTTTCTTTCTTGCTGGAGACAGATCATCAACAACCACATTGATGGATTCCATCACTGTTCTGGTTCTGGAATTGAATACTCTATATGCTCTGCTGTTTGTAGAGTATCCCAGGAATATTCCTGCATCACTCTTGGGATCCATCTTTCTCCTTTGCTCTCTATCTGCCAAGATGTAACATGGACTTCCAAAGATGTGAAAGTGCTTGACAGATGGCTTCCTCCCTTTCCAGATTTCATACAGGGTGGTAGAAGTCCCTCTTCTCAGTGTGACTCTGTTGTGGATGTAGCATGCTGTGTTCATGGCTTCGGCCCAGAGATTATAGGGAAGTTCTTTGGCATGAAGCATGACCCGAGCAGCCTCTTGCAAGGTCCTGTTTTTCCTTTCAACTATGCCATTCTGTTGTGGTGTAATGGCTGCAGAGAACTCATGAGTGATGCCTTCAGATGTGCAGAATTCAGTGAACCTGCTGTTTTCAAATTCTCTGCCATGGTCGCTCCTGATTCTCTTGATCACACAGTCCTTTTCTCTTTGAAGTCTTAGACTCAACTCTTTGAATACTTCAAAGGTTTCTGATTTCTCTCTGATAAAGTTGACCCAGGTAAATCTGGAGAAATCATCCACAACAACATAGGCATACCTCTTTCCTCCAAGGCTTTCAACTTGCATAGGCCCCATCAAATCCATGTGAAGTAGTTCCAGTACCCTGGAAGTGGTCTGATGTTGAAGCTTCTGGTGGGACATCTTGACTTGCTTTCCAATCTGACATTCACCACAGATTCTGCCTTCTTCTATTTTCAGATTGGGGAAGCCTCTAACAGCACCTTTGTCAATGATTTTCTTCATGCCTCTTAAGTGCAGATGTCCAAATCTTTGATGCCATATTCTGACTTCTTCTTCTTTGGAGGATAGACATGTGGAGGAGTAGCTGGTTTCTTGAGGTGTCCATAGGTAACAATTGTCCTTTGATCTGTTGCCCTTCATTAGAACTTCACTCTTCTCATTTGTCACCAAGCATTCTGACTTTGTGAAGTTTACATTGAATCCTTCATCACACAGCTGACTGATGCTGATCAAGTTTGCAGTCAGTCCCTTCACCAGCAGTACTTTGTCCAGACTAGGAAGTCCATCATGAACTAGCCTTCCCATTCCAATGATCTTTCCTTTAGAGCCATCTCCAAATGTCACATAGCTAGTGGAGCAGGGCTCAATGTTCACCAGGAATTTTTTAACTCCTGTCATGTGTCTGGAACAGCCGCTATCTAGGTACCAATCTTCCTTAGCTGATGCTCTAAGTGAAGTATGAACAACAAGACTAACAGTCTTGTGTTTTGGAACCCACATCATCTTCTTTCTGCTGTTGCTGCTTTGAGTTCCATGATGTGGATGGCCATGTAGATGATAGCAAAAGGGCTTTATGTGACCATACTTGCCACAGTAGTGACACCTCCACTTCTTTCTTTTGCTCTTTTTCTGCTGCATTCCATGATGTCGAGACCGATGTTGTGACATCGTGGCTCCAGTCCTGTTTTTGGCAGGAACAAATTCTGTCATGGTTGTTCTGCCAGCAGACTTAGGATTAAATCCAAGTCCTCTCTGGTTTCCAGCATTCTTTCCAAGTAGCAGCACCTCATCAAGCGTATCTGAGCCTTTATTCAGCATCTTTATTGATTTGGTCATGTTTTCCAATTTAGAGTTCAGAAAACCGACTTCTCCTTTAAGCTCAGAGATCTCCTCTTTATGTGCCTCCTTCTCAGCCTCCAGGTCTGCAATGACCTTCTTCAGTTGTGCTTCTTGTTGAAGGATCTTCTCACTTTTGATGCATAGTTTTCTATAGGATGCAGCAAGCTCATCAAAAGTGATTTCACTGTCTGTATCACTTGAATCTTCAGCAGTTTCAAATATCCCAGTGAGTGCATTCACATCTCTGTCAGAATCACTTTCTTGTTCACTCTCTGTATCAGATTGACATACAGAGAGTCCTTTCCTGTGCTTCTTGAGATGAGTGGGACATTCAGCTATGATGTGTCCATAGCCTTCACACCCATGGCATTGAATTCCTTTGCTGTGACTGGGCTTTACATCTGATCTTTTCTGGTATTTACTGCCTTTCCTGATGTCGAAAGGGATGTTCTGGACATGTGGTTTCTGCCTCTTGTCCATTCTGTTCAGCACTTTGTTGAACTGCTTTCCAAGGAGCACAACTGCATTTGTCAGACCTTCATCAGTATCCAGGTCATACTCATCTTCTTCTCCTTCATCATTGGACACGAAAGCCAGATTCTTGCTCTTCTTTTCAGCCCTATCCGAGAGTCCTAGCTCAAAGGTTTGAAGAGAACCAATGAGTTCATCTACTCTCATGTTGCAAATGTCTTGGGCCTCCTCTATTGCAGTGACTTTCATGTCAAATCTCTTAGGCAAGGATCTGAGGATCTTTCTCACCAGCTTTTCATCTGTTATCCTCTCTCCCAAGGCAGTGCAAGCATTGGCAATTTCAAGAATGTTCATGTGGAAGTCATGAATACACTCTTCCTCCTTCATCTTCAGATTTTCGAATTTTGTAGCCAAGAGTTGCAATCTGGACATCTTCACTTTGGAGGTTCCTTCATGAGTGATTTTCAGGATCTCCCATGCATCTTTGGCCACTGTGCAAGTGTTGATCAGTCTGAAGATGTTCTTGTCAACTCCATTGAATAGTGCATTCAAAGCTTTGGAGTTTCCAAGTGCCAATTCGTCCTCTTCTTTAGTCCAGTCTTCTTCTGGCTTCAATTCATCAGTGGGCTTTCCTTCTGTGTCCAGCATCTTGGGATGTTCCCAGCCTTTGATGACAGCTTTCCAGGTTCTGCTATCCAGTGATTTGAGGAAGGCCACCATTCTTGCTTTCCAGTATTCATAGTTGCTTCCATCAAGAATTGGTGGTCTGTTCACTGGTCCTCCTTCTTTCTCCATGTTCATCAGAATTTATCTCCCCAGATCTCACTCTGTGATTTCGAGTGTTGGCTCTGATACCAATTGAAATTCTGATACCAGGGGACAGATGTCGTACAGGATGTCACGACATCACGCTTCAGAACATGCAGTTTATGTGTGTCCGTATGAACAGATTAAACAAGTAATAACACAAGAGAATTGTTTACCCAGTTCGGTGCAACCTCACCTACATCTGGGGGCTACCAAGCCAGGGAGGAAATCCACTCTCAATAGTGTTAGTTCAAGGTCTAACAACCCCTGTTTACAACCTTCTCACCTAACCACTACCCGTGCGATCTCTACCTAAGACCCAATCTTAGATATGAGAACCTCTGCTCACTCCCTCTCACTCACACTCCTGTGTTTACAATTTATTCAAAGACACACCAGAGATCAACTCTGAACAAATGGGATCAACCCTACACACTAGAGATCAACTCTAGACACAAGAGATCAACTCTACACACTCAGGTCCAACACTTGATGTTAGTATACCATCAAGGTGGCTCACAAAAACACTCAAGTCCTAAAACTCACAAAATAACTCTTCAATCCCGGACTTGCTCCAGAACTCGTGCAGCCTCCATGATTATATAGCCGTGTACGATTCTGGGCTGCAAGTTCTTGATGCTGGAGGAGATCTATCTTCTTCCTGAAAATCTGCAGTTAAAGAACTAAAAGATAACTTTTGATCTTTTAGTTTGAATCTTTAATCTTTAATCTTTAATCCCTGAACGAACTCTTCTACTTTGAAATTCGAACCATAATGATCTTTTAATTCGTTCCTAAAGATAGATCTTCTAATCTCTTGCTAACTGCACAATAATCTGTTAAAGATATAACAGATTTATATGTCCAGTATTTTCGGGCCAGATGTCAGGACATCGTATCCGACATCTTGGATCCTGCAGCTTCAATGCTTCACTTGACTTTTATCTTGCATTGTACAGCACTTCCAGTGTTTTCGAGCAGGATGTCAGGACATTGTATCCGACATCGTGGATCCTTCAACTTCAATTCTTCATTAGACATTTTATCTTGCCTTGTGCATTGTGCAGCCCGTTCTTATTCCTTGTCATAACGTTGGACATCATGTGCAGCAACTCCAGCTTTCCTTCATTGTCTAAGTGCTTATGTTTTAACAAAATCTTAGCCAATCTTTTAAAGCTCAGTAGAGCTAAACACTAACAAGTTTTGTAAAGAGTATAATGACGTAGAGTCATTTCAGGTTTGATTTCAACCTAATTAAAGGTCTTGTCACCCATTTGGTGGGGCTTCCTTTTGTTTTGTGGAGTTTCTCCCCTGATGGTTGTGAGGAGTTGTTTTGAATTGCCCTTGGTTGAAGGTCTTTCCTAACCAATGAGTGGATAGGTCGCTTGACCTGTTGAGTTCGTCCTTTGATGGTTGTGAGGAGTATGTGTAAGCTGCACTTGATTGAAGGTCTTGTCATGCAATTTGGTGGTGGGTCATCCTGACATGCAAAAGTACTCCTCTGATAGTTATGAGGAGTGAGTATAGGTTCGACCTGGGTAAAGGTTTTGCCTAATAGTGGGGTGACAGTTCGCTTAGTGGAACTTGGACCCTTGACGATGGTTGTCGTAGTTGCTTCATGTGAGTGGACCAAGGGAGTATCTTGGGTTTTTTAGAAGTATGTACCAAGGTTGAACCTTGGGTTTTCATACCACAGACAAACCTTGGGTTTTGGAGATGTGAGAACCAAGGGTGGACCTAGGGTTTTTGATAAGCCTGTATTCCTGCACAGATAAAAGTTAGGCATAGGAAAGATTGTCAAGGGTAGACCTTGCGTACATTGAGCTCCCGTGGGGATGGAACTTAGTAATGGAAAAGGCTTCACCAAGGGTGAACCTTAGGTTTCTTGAACCTTGGACCAAGGACATCTTTGCCCTTAGTTTTGTCAAGCCTACAGAGCTGTGTCGAGGCTTACCAAGGACGAGGCTTGGATTTTCTAGACCTGTAAGGATTGGCAAGCGCAAAGCTTTTGGTGAGTCTTGTGTGCAACATAAGTGTTGTGCTCTGGCATACGTGCCTCTTACAAAGTGGCAAGAAATGGAGGCATGCTGGTGTGAACCAATGGGACTTACGAAGGGCAAACCTTGGGTTTTGAAGACCCTTTGGAGGATTGACCAAGGAATTGTTTGACTTGGGTTTTGAGCACCATGCTCTTGCATACATGTCGCTCGATGTTGGTGGCCCATACTGAAGGCATGGTGATATGCTCTTCCATATATGTCACTCATCATGGGTGACAAATATTGGAGTCATGATGGTAATATGCTTTTGCATGTATGTCACTCGTCGTGGGCGTCATACACTGAAGACTTAGCAGAGTGCTCGTGTGCACATGCCTCGGGTGGCACATACTGGAGGCTTAGTCAATGGAGGCATGGTGGTATGAACTACTAGGACTTATGAAGGGCAAACCTTGGGTTTTGAAGGCTCTTTGGAGGATTGACCAAGGAATTGTCTAACCTGGGTTTTGAGCACCATGCTCTTGCATACATGCCACTCGCTGTGGGTGGCCCACACTGGAGGCGTGGTGATATATTCTTCCATATATGTCACTCGTCGTGGGTGACACATACTAGATTCATGATGATAATATGCTCTTGCATGTATGTCACTTGTCATTTGTGTCATACACTGTAGACTTAGCAGAGTGCTCGTGCGAACATGCCTTGGTTGGCACGTACTGAAGGCTTAGTAGTATGCTTTTGCATATATGTCACTCGCCATGTGTGTCACTCACCGTGGGTGGCACACACTAGAGTCGTAATGCTAAAAGAAGGGCTAACAAAGGGAGGACCTTGGGTTTTAGGAGCCTTAAAGGTACGACTATGGATACTCTTGTCTTGATATGAGAAATATGAAAAGAAAGAGATGTAGAATTTTATTGAGTGCAAATTCCCTTCGTTACCCCAAATGTGCCTCTTTAAAAACTGTTCAAGCCAAAACCCTGGATTTTGTATTTTTGGGACAAAAGACTTGAGTAGGGAAAAGAGTACAACATTGGGTTTAGAGTGTAGGTTAGCTAAAGTAGAACTTCAGGTGGGTGGCATTCCACGTTCGTGAGATTGCTTTGTCATCCAGCTCTTGTAGTCGGTACGCTCTATTGTCTAGGTTGGCTATGACCCTGAAGGGGCCTTCCTAGTTGGGGCCAAGCTTTCCTACTCGGGGATATTTTATGGCTTCACCTTGCACTCACCGTACGAGGTTGTCAGGTTGAAAAGCTCGTGGTTGAACCTTTGTATTATATCTTCTGGTTGCTTGATATTTAAAAGCTTCTTCTCTAATATTTACCATTTCTCAGACTTCTTTAATGGGTTCAAGTTCCACCCTTATATTTTCTTCATTTTGTTGTTGCTAGAACAGTAGTCTTTTTGTCGACCGTTCCCCGACTTCAACGGGGATCATGGCATCAGTGTCATATATGACCCAGTAAGGAGTTTCGTTGGTGGTTGTCTAAGGTGTACAGTGGTGTACCTAGAGTATGCTGTAGAATTCTTCTTTCCATGGACCCTTAGACTTATCAAGTCGAGTTCGCCGGGCCCTAAGGATGACTGTGTTAGCTGCCTCTGCCTATTTGTTAGTCTAAGGATGTTCGATAGAGGTGACCAGGTGCTTGATGGCTAGCCTTGTTAGAAAGTCTTTATAAGTCTGAGCTTTGAATTGGGTGTCGTTGTCGGTGACAATGGCATATGGGAGGCTGTACCTACAGATGACGTGCTTCTAGGTGAATTTTTCCACCTCGCTGGCTGTAATTTCCCGAAGTGATCTTACGTCTATCCACTTGGTGAAGTAGTCAATGGCGACTAGTAAGTACTTGACAGCTCTTAAGGCCTTTGGCAGTGGTCCTAGTATGTCCATTCCTCACATGACGAAGGGCCAAGGTGAGCTTAGACTGTGAAGGTTGTTAGGAGGAATGCATGGCAAGCCTGCAAACTCTTGACATCATCTACATTTCTTGGTAAAGTCAAGGGCATCTGCCTTGAGTGTTCACCAGTAATAGCCAGCTCTCACCACTTTGGTGGCTAGGGAGTGTCCTTCGGTATGGAGACCGCAGATCCTTTCGTGAAGTTCTCTCATGACGTTGTCTGCCTGTTGACTATTTAGGCATTTGAGTAGAGGTGTTGTCAACCCTCTTTTGAATAGCTCACCATCAAGGATAACATAGTAGTTGGCCTTTTATTTGAGGCGTCGAGGAGGCATTGGGCTTCTTCCTCATTTGGTGGTAGGATCCCCCAAATTAGGAATTCTTGTAGGGGGTCATCCACTTTGGTTCCTTCTCTTCTCCGGCCATAATTTCCTCAGCATCTATGGTGGCAGTTTGGAGCGTCTCCTGGATGATAGTCTTGAGATGCCTGACCTTCTTGGTGCTAGCCAGCTCGGAGAGTAGGTTTTCTCGGGTATTACTTTCCTTGGGGATGTAGTAAATTGGTGAATATGATTATGGTGGCGTATATTGAATGTTGAATGAGTTGGCATATCATGCATACATGGATAATTGACATTGCATATGAGTAGCCATGTAAGTTGAGGGTGCTTGGTGAGCTCTTAACCTAGTGATGGAGGTTTTTGTGTTGGCTAAAACTTAATGGGCCTATAAAATAGATGGGTGGGCAAACCCCTATAGAGGTTAAGGTCTTTGCAAGCCTTATTGAGATAACCCACAAAGTAGAGTGAGGTTAGAAACTTCAAAGCAATAATAAAGAAAGCTAATAGAAGAGGAGATGAATTATCTGGCACTTGACCAAATGGAAGTAGAGTCAGATGAATAGAACTTATACTATCTTAGCCATTTTATGCTGGCTGACGACAATAAAGGAAAGTGCCTCAAGGAAATGAAATCTCTCATTCTTTCATTGAGGAGCGATAAGAGCCAGAATCACTTCATCAAAATGTGATATAGCATAGAAGCTAAGCTTAACTGGCGAGGAGACAAAGTTCTATTCCTATTCACTCTCAAGTCCTAAGTTCATCTTTTTTCCCAATAAAGTAAGAAAGAAGGGAATCTCCAAACCACTCAACTATGAGAGAGAGGGAGTGTGAAGGCATCAGTGGAGTAGCAATCACCAATCCTAACGACCTAAAAGTCAAATATGGAAGCAACTCGAGCAGGGCTAATTTGAGTCTCCCTGAATGGTCAAAAGGTGAAAATCTCCTTGAAGTAAAGCATCAACATGGGATATCATGATTCATGTACATGTGCTTTTGTACTTGTGACTTGAGAATGAAGTGATATTTGGTGATTGTGAGAAGGCCTTTATATTGTTAGTGTTGATGGGTTTTTAAACCCTTCTTAAGATGAATTTATATCATTTAAGTATTTCCTATATATATTATGTTTCTTTTTCAAATGAACTTACCCTTGCATTTTTTGTTGAACCATAATGATTGTGTCACTTGACACTAGAGCAAACAATGTTGTTGCTTTTGAGGATATTGCTAATCATGGTAGAGGTGGACTTGTTAGTGGGCTTAGGGCTGAGATCTGACTCTTGGACATTTTATTTATGCTTGGTTTTAGTGGAGACCCACTTAGGGATTATATATGATTATAAAAATTGTATTTATTCCTTTAAGGGAACCCTTAAGCTCTATTTTATCTACCTTGAGATATTTTTTATCTTGTAGTGCTCTAAGGCACAACTCCTTTGTGTTTTATATATGATGATTAGATAATATGCTTAGAATTGTGAAAAAAAATCATGAGCATTTTTCATTAATTAAATTAATTAAAGAGTTTTAAAAGGACTAAAAAAGGAATTCTTCCACGTAGTAGTTTTAGTGTTCATGTAATCACATCATGGGTCGTTACATGTTCAAATTGTTAGGTTGTAAGTTTTAGAGTGCCATTGAGTGTGAAGGAGAGCCTGATTTGGAAATGGTGGAATTGAAAAGAGATTTTAGAGGAAGAATTTATCCCAAAAGAGGTATAAATAACAAAAAGGGTAAACATTATGTTTTTCGTAATGTCTTATTAAGTGGTTTTAATTAGATTGTGAGAGTAATTAAATTTAATTTAAGTTCCGTAATTAATTAATTGATTAATTATGAGATGATGGTTTGTTATGCCTTTGTTTATGTATAGGTTGTGTTGTATGTGTGTTTTGATGTGTTTTGGAGTGTTTAGGCTTAAGTGGATGGTGTCTTGGTCACAAAAAAAGGGTGGTGAGATTAGTGAAGTGTGGGTGTAAAGAAAAGGAAGTTAGAGAGTCATAAAATCCTCACAAATCCTTTGGAAATCTGAACCTAAATAAAGAAAATATCATTCTCTACTCTTTTCTCCTTCATTAAGAGAACCATTCTTGGAAGCTTGAGTTTTGGTCCTCATGCAAAAGGAAGTTTTTTCTCCTCTTCTTGTTGTTCTTTGGGTTGTTCTTAGTGTGGTAATAACCTTTCTTCTTTCCCACTTTGCTTTCATTTTTGTTTTCCTCATAGATCACTCACAAGAGATTATGGGAAAGCTTGTTTTGGGTTCTTACATGAGGTTTGTGTGTGTTTTTAGGTCATGGGTTACACCCTTGTGTTTTAGTTATTGTGGTATGATGGAAAAGATCTCATTTCGGACCCAAATTTCATCCTTTTCTCCTCCTCCTCCTTCACAAAGCTCTCCTTTTGGTTCAATGGAGGTAAGGAAAGCTTACATCATCTTTAATCCTATGTTTGATGAGTTTGATTGTTGATATATGTCCTCTGGATGCATTTTTAATTCAATATTTATGTTAACAATGAAAGATTTTGAGTTGAAGTTCATTTGGAAGAGATTTTGTAGCAAAAACATGAGTTTACAGACTTGTGGCGCTTAAATGTGACAATGTAAGCAAACCTGCCAAGTAAGTGGCGCTTAAGTGTGCCCTAGGTGGTGTTTAAGTGGGGCATGCATGCCAAAGAAACAAGTTGCTCACACTTAAGCGCGAGGCTTAAGCGTTTGTTCCTGATGCACTAGAGAAATATTCTTCCTAATGGTTTCAAATGTGAATTGTCCTTGTTGTATGAACTAAAATGGAATCAGTAGAGTGGAGTTTATGTAATTAACTTGTTTTATGAACTAATATAAGATGATTATGATATGTTATGTTTGATTAATTATATGTACATGAGGACTTATAAATACTAATTATTCAAGTGATGATGAATGATATGTCTTAATTGTTGTAGCATGAAATACTCTTAAATTGGCATTGAAAAGGGTTATTGTTGAATGCATAATTGAATAGATTAGGATGTTTAGGAAAAACAATATGGGATGTGGATGAGATGACATTGTTTTACGATTAGAGTTGATTTTATGTTGAGATCATGAGATTCATATTCATATAAGTTTTTGGTGAGTTGATTGTAAGAATTCAAGGTGTTGGAATGTTTTGCTATGCATATTGAACTATAGGTGGGTTCATGAGTGTGATGAACATATGAATGGTGAATCTATGATATTATAAACTCTTATGGTGTTGAGATTGGCGAATGAATTTGTGATGACATATGATGTTTGATTTGAATGATCATAAAATACATGCATTGAATGAATGGCATTGCATGTAAGTAGGCATGTAAGTTGAGGGGTGCTAAGAAGGCCCCCAACCTAACATTAGAGGTTGTTGTGGTGGCTAACGGTGAAATGACCTATAGAACGGATAAGTGAATGAATCACTAGATAGGTTAAGGTCTTTGCAATCCCTACCGAGGTAAGTTACTACTCATGCTCATCCAGTTTGATAAAACCACACTTAATTTAACTCTCCCCAAATGGTCAAGGTGTGGCTATGCTAATGGATTCACTTGTGTTAATTACTCAAAAGGTGAAATCTCCTTGGAGTAAAATGTCAATATGACATATCACAATACACAGACCTTTACAATTAACTTTATGACTAAAGAATGATGTGTTACTTGATGAGTAGTGGAAATGCTTTGATGTTTGATGATTGATGAACTAATGATTATTACTAGATGCCCTGTTATGAGAATTCTAAGATTTATGATTTATAAATGATTTCCACATGTTATGTTCCATATATGATGGTAATTGAGTACGTTAATTGTTAAGTTCTATGTTGGTTTAGTATGCTTATGTTTTGTAAGCTTACCCATGCATTGTTGCGCGTGTGGTTCGTGCGTGTGATGATCTCGTATCTGACATACGTGGGGAAAATATGGCTAAAAGGTGGCCTTATGTCTTTTGGAGACTTCATGGACATGTGTACCTAGATATGAAGACGTGGTTTCCATTTTGTTCCTCTTTAGAGTTATGTATAGTGTTGACCGACTAAAAGTTAGGTAGTTTATCTTTATAGAGTTGTTTATGTTTATATGCATACTATGATGATGTTTGAGTTGCTCTGATGTTGTATATGATCATATTATGTTGGAGTACCATCGGGCACATGGTATTTTCAGTTGTATATATAACTTACGCCAAGAGTAACTCTTTATTAGTTACTCCTCATCCTAATCATTCATTTTCTTGAAATCTATTTATTAAGAGTAACTACTCGTTACAACCATTAGATTTCAAGAGAATGAATTGTGAGTATGGAGTAAGTTGATCCATCCTCATATATAGTTATGTTTTATCTTGGTATCTTGCGTTTTAGCTTTTAATCTTTGAAACGTAAAATTTTTTCAAGTATTTTCATAATTAAATTAATCAAAGAGTTTAAAATAAATTAAAATAAAGTCTTCCGCTTAAGATAGTTCACAATTCTATGTAACGACGACAGGTCATTACAACATTATTAAAAAAGGGAGGTATAAATAATAACTTTCAACTTTGGATGATGAAAATTTATGCAATTGAAATTTCAATGACAAAGAATCTTGATGTCGATCCAAAATGGCCCATTAGGCCAACCCACTCACCACATAGGCCCAATTATTACTAGAGGTTAATATTTCTATCTTTAAGGATAATCATCTTGTTTTTAAGTATGATCTTGTTTTTCAAGATAATCTCATATCCAAACACAAGGATAACTCACTTTTCACTAAGAATTAAAATTAATGGGTTATTTTTATTTTTATTTTATTCTCATATTATACAACTACAATTTTTTCCTCTTCTAATGTGTGATTTTGTTAGTTAAATCAAGTTGTTTTTCTTGTTTCCTTTTAATGTAGTCATGTATAATTGTCTCTCATCAATTTTTCCTTTGGTAATTTTTTTAGGAAAAATTGCAAATTTGGTCCCTCTAGTTGTCTCTAATTTTGTTTTTAGTTCCCCTTTAAGTTTGTTCACGGATTTAGTCTCCCTTTTATATCCAATCACACAATTTTGGTCCCCCGGCTCAGATTTGGACATTGATCGTTACAAATAAACGTTGACTATTATGTGCCACATTCTGATTCGTCTGTATACGAGTGCACCATTTTAACCAAGTGTGCTAATTTTTCTTTTACCCTAACCCTAAAACCCTATCAAAAAATCACAAAACTAATCCTATAATATCATGAAATCCATAAAACCTTCGAGGCAAATCGCCAACCTTCAAGGTTGTCAAAATCCCAACCCCGTAAGCTTCTTGCTTCTTCGTTGTCTCCTGGTTGGTTTCTTCGAGGCAAATCCCTAACCTTCAAGGTTGTCGAAATCCCAACCCCGTAAGCTTCTTGGTTCGTCGCCGTCGCCTGGTTCATTTTTTGAAGCAAGGTTGTTGTCTTGTTTGGGTCTCAAAGGTGACGATTGAAAAACCTCGTCGTTGCCTGAAGCACGTCATCATTGGCACTCTTCCCATGGAAAAAAAGTTACTCATCGTACAGCTCGAAGCCCCAAAGTCGCGCCATGTGTTTGTGTAACGTAGAGGCTCCACTGGTGACATCATGGACTGAGGATAATCCAGGGAGGCATTTTTATGGTTGTGGTCTATACAAGGTAAGGAATAATGTATATCAGGGTTATGTTATGGTTTTTTTTGTTGATTTTTGTGTTTATTTTGGCCATGTAGGTTACAGGTAGAAAAGGGTGTAACTATTTTGAGTGGCATGATCCACTTGGGAACAGTTGTGAGAAGAGGATCATTGTAGCATTGATGAAGAAGGTTAATGAATTGAAGTTCAGGGAAAATGGTTTGCAAACCAAGATCAGTGACATGAAGATAAAGGGAAAAATTTTAGGGATTGGATTGGTTTTTCCTTGGGTATGTGTTTTCTTGTTGGTGTTTTTATTATGTAGTAGGGGAATGTGATTTAATGGTGGTAATTTGGTTGTTGGTGTTTTGATTATGTAATGGTTTAGGAAGAAAGCAATGATGATAAGTTGGTTTTTTGTAGTCTGCACATTGTAATTGGTGAATGGTTAAGTTTATGAAAGAAGATTTTATTGGTGTTCAACTTTGGAATTAATTTGGTATTTAGCTTTGATTGGTTTTCCTTTTTAAGCTAATGCAGTAATTTAAATTAGTGAATGGACCTATATTAATCCCTTGGTTGAAATATGTTTTGACTGAAATAGGACAAATTGTGTTTCAATAGTGGTTTGTTTAGCCTCATTAACAAGAAATAGGACTAATGTTGTTTCGCAGTGGTTTGAACATAACTACAATACAGAGCAGTAACTTGAACATAAGAACAAAATAGAGGCAGAAAATATATTGGATAAAGAGTAAGTTCAACATAACAACAAAGCAGTAACTTGAACATAACAACAAAACATAATTACATAAGAGTGTGTTACATAGCCTCATTGAACAGTAACTTAAGCATAACATGAAAAATTAATTAGATAAAGAGTGCATTACATAGCCTCATTGAACAAAGCCACGAAATATTTAAGTTCCAAATCCTAAAAACTTAAGCAGATAATCCAATTGTCCCTAAGTCCTCCTTGTCAACTCCCTTAGCTGATTCTTGATTCTTGTGTTTGATTGGTACTGTCACCTCCTTGAATTCCTCTAGAAGTGGTCCCACTTTTACATGAAACATTTTTCTGTTTCTTTGTTGTAGCATTGGTGGGAGAGGTTGATTGTCTCTTCAAATTCTGTTAAAATTGACAGCAAATATTGGATGAATGATTAAACTTGAATTTTGTTAATATTGAAAGCAAATTACCTTATTCCCCCCTGTCAGACCCTAATTTTGTCCAAGCATGATCATTTGCTAATATTTTGGTTCTTGTTGGCCGAATTGAGCTGCTTGATACCAATTGTCGCGCAATCCGGGAGGTTTTTTGACGTTTCGGTAAAGAATGCGGAAAATACCCAAAAGGGAGGGCCAAATGGTCATTTTGAGGCTTTTTCAGATCCCTGGCTCACCCAGGCTAGCCTCTGCCTCACATAGGCCCCTAGAAAAACTTAGGGGTGAAGTAACCAGCTCACCTGGGCGAGCAAGGTTACTTCAGGTTGAAGCAACAGCTCACCTGGGGGAGCTGAGCTTGCCTGGGCGAGCTGCTGATCAACCATTTCCCTTCATGTCCTATAAATAGGCATGACGGGGCTGAAGGAATGGGTTCAAACTTTCAACATTGAAAGGATTTAGTGAAATTAAGAAGAAAGAAGAAAAAACAAGGCTGAGGCGCTTCCGAATCGCATCCGTGACCGATTCCTACATCGTTCTTCATCTGTTCTTCATTCATCGACCGGTTACTTTTTATTTTAAAGTTTTGAATTCGCCCTATGCACCCTTAGGGATCCCTTTTGTTGCTTTGTACATCTTCATCTTCATTCTTCTACCATCAGTAATCCCATTTCTTTGTGTAAAGCGAGTTTCGATCGATCATTTGTGCCGTAATCTCACTTTATCACTGTAAAATAAAGTTTCAACCGATCGTTTGTGTCGTAACCTCACTTTACCACTGTAAAATAAAGTTTCAACCGATCGTTTGTGCCGTAATCACATTTTATCACTGCAAAATAAAGTTTCAACGGGTCATTTACTTCACAAGTCGTCTTTTAATTAGTTTGAAAGTAAATAAATGAAACCAAAGTTAAAATCAACACATAACAAAGCTTTTCTCCACAAAAATCGCTTGAATCCGTTCAAGGTCCAATGCCTTAATGGTCTCTTTTACTTTTATTGGTTAAAATGAACCTTTCAAAAGTTTAAAATCAACTCTACGCCTAACTTTCTTGCTTTTAAAGAACTACGTAGGTCTGAGTTCCTCATCGCACTTGAGGATACGTAGGAGCAAGGGTAACGCTCTTGTCGACCCCAAAAGATAAAAAAAACACAAAAAAGGAAAATAAATAAATATTGAAGTCATGATTTCGCACACTCGATTAAAGACTGTCGTCTCTTGTGACAGACGCGTGGGGTGCTAATACCTTCCCCGCACGTAAACAACTCTCGAACCCTTATTCTTGAAATTTGTAGACCCCTTTTTGGTTTTCCTAACGTTTTCCTCAAATAAACATTGGTGGCGACTCTCGCTCGTTTTGTGGATCATGCATTGTTTTGATGATGTCGAAAAGAAATCACTTGATTGTCATCATCAAAAAGGGAGAGAATGTGAATGTATGTATACATGATTTTGATGATGCCAAAGATAAGCGCTTCTCAAGTTTGATCCAAGTCAAGTATTCAGAATATACCTCTTCAGAAAATAACTCCTGAGAGTCACATCTGTTTAAGAGATTTTTGAATGGTCATCAAAGGTCTATAAATAGGTGACTTGGGACATAAAATGTATGAGAAAGATATTCCAAGAGAACTTCATTCCCAAATGCTCTCTCAAAAGAAACTCTTGGGCAAACACTTGCAAATCCATTAAGAGTTTCTCCATGGACTTCAATTGTAATATCCTTCTCTTCAAGAAAGAATTCTTCTTTCTTTCTTCTCATTCAAAGAGATTGATTAAGGGACTAAAGGTCTCTTAAGTTGTAAGGATTCCTGAACTCAAGGGATGGATTGTCCCTGTGTGGTTCAAACTTTGTAAACAGATTTTTACAAAGGGAGTGGAAAATCTCAAGTAGGTTGCTTGAGTACTGGACGTAGGCACGGACTTTTCCAAACCAGTATAAAAACTGTGTTTGCATTCTCTCTTCCCTTATCTCATTTATTTTGTTGCAATCAATTTTTTTTCTTTCATGCTTAAAGAATATTATTAAATTGATTGCTGCTTCTTCTGCATTCTGAGCCTATCCCTCTTAAGTTATTAAGGTCGCTGGTCCAACCCGTTTTCCTTTCATGGAAGATGCACCAATGAGTCTTGCCTCGCCCTCCCACTAAAGGGTAGGTTGCGACAGCTGGCGACTCCACTGGGGACTTTTTACTAGAGAGTTAAGTCATTTAATTTGTATGCAATATTTATCATGACTTTCTTTTTGTTTTGTTTCCCTTTCTTTCTTTCATGCTCCTGTGTTCATATAACTCTTTTGATGTTTTTGTATTTGGTGTGGTTGTTTATTTAATACATGCATTTATACATATTTGTTTATTTGATGCACACATGGCACCTATAGCTTTGCACACACTGTGAGTTATTAGGGCCCCATACCCAGGTCCATGGGAACATAGGAAGTGGAGGTTGATCTGTGGTCATGCTGAGTCTCCGACTCACTTGATGACAGTGAAACCTCATCTAGAGTTTTTCTCTTTGATGATACATTGTCGCTAGTAGTCCCTACCACCACAATGTTTGATATCAAAGAGGGTGATATCTCTAGAAACCTTTGAAAGATATGTGCGACCACCTTGGGAATTATCACTAAGTAGCAAACTTTTAGTCCCTCCCATTAGGTTCTTGAAATAGGGGCACGGATCAAACACACTATATTTTGTTTCCTTGATATTTCCATGCATATCTTTATGATGTCGTGATTGTGTGCGTCTTTCCTGTGCTTGCCATGTCATTATGTCATTTCAGCATTAATTGATTGTGTTACCAAGCTCGTGCTCTCACGCATGCATACTCATATTGTGTCGTCTCTCGTGCATTGCATTTTGTCTCGTCATTTTGTCATGGGAAGTCAAAAGGTCTGCATCACCTTCTTAAATGCATGAATTGGGCACCATGGTAATGACTGCGAATGAACCATGATGCCCAATGCATTGTGGGTAAGAAAAGATGGTCTTTCGGGCTTTTGTGTCTGTAAATAAAATGCATTTTTTTCATGCATACCATAAACATTCCCTCATGCATTCATCATATTTCCTCTGATAGGGTGTCGAGGAAGGAAGCTCTATCTGTTTTTTGGGTTATACCCCTCCATGGCAAGAGTAGCAGAGGTGGTCAAGATCTCGGCGCAAGAATTGGACCGAGTGAAACAAAATAGAAATGGGGTGGATGGGATACCAAAGAAACACTTGGAAGAGAAAGCGAAAGCTTTGGTGGATCAAGGAAAGTGGACTTCATTCATTGAAGTTTTAGCACTGTTGGCGTTTGGGTTCGTCCTCTTTCCAAATATGGATGGGCTAGTGGATCTAGCGACAATAGATGTTTTTCTTGCTTATCACCACAACAAGGAAAGTCCAGCCATTGCTGTTTTGGCCGATGCCTATGACAAGTTCAATCAGAGATGTGAGAAGAGTAGCGTGAGAATTGACTGTTGCACACCCGCTCTTTATGTATGGTTGGTCGCTCACATTTTTCATCATGAAAGTAGACCCGTCTGTCCCATACAAGGTCACTGCATGTGTGCTGAGAAAGGGAAAGCAAATTGGGAGCAGCTCTTGGTAGGTATGGTAGGGGCGTCCGTTAATTGGTTCCCCTGATAGAAGGAAGGAGGGGCTAGAGTTTTGTGCTCATATGAAGGGTTCCCAAACGTCCCATTGATGGGAATGAGGGGTTGTATTAATTATAATCTCGTACTTGTCATAAGACAACTAGGCTACCTTATGAGAGGGGCACCATCGGAAGAAAGTATCACGCCTTTCATCGCACGAGGCTTCAGTGACCCCAACGCAAGAATGCTTCAAAGAGTCTGAAAAGCATGGAATGCAGTGCAAAGAAAGGATAAGGAGCTTAAAGGAAGCAATAACGGCATTATTGGATAATATCATAAATGGTTGAAGGCTCGGATGCGAGAGATAACTTGGCTCCCGAAGCTAAAGATTTCAAGTGGGAAAGAGGCTGAAGTCCCTGAGGAGAGCGAACAAGTGCAAGCCTTGAAAGCAGAACTTGAAAGAATGCGAGTGGTCAAGGAAAAGTTCAAGACGATAGCCATCAGGGTCAGGAAAGAGTGTGATGAGCTGAGGGACATCAACATGGCCACAACCAAAGCATTAGAATGAGAAACGAAGAGGGCCCGAAAAGAAGAATAGGGTCGAAACAAGTTCCAAGGGGCTTTATGGGGCAGCAACAGCGAACTCAAGCTTTGAAGGGCTGAAAGGGACAATTCGAGGGTGGAAAGTATGATATTAGAGGACAAGTTGAAGACTTGTCAAAGGTCGAAGAGGAGCTTGACCGAACAGTTGAGTAGGACGGAAGAGAACATGTGGACAATCATTGACCAATATAAAGAGAAGCTAAATCTAGCTGCTAGCCATGAGTAAAGACAAGAGGACGAGCATGCCAAATTATTGGCTTTGCAAGCAGGAAGGGAAGCAAGAGAGAGAGTGATAGATTCATTACACAGAGAAGCTATGATGTGGATGGATAGGTTCGCTTTCACTCTGAATGGGAGTCAAGAGCTTCTAAGGCTGTTAGCCAAAGCCAAGGCGATGGTGAACATGTACTCAGCTCCTGAGGAAGTTCATGGGCTTTTTTATTATTGTCAGCATCTGATCGAGTTGATGTCTCACATAATTAGAAACCGCTGAGGCATTTGTATTTATGCTTTGACTTTGACAAGATAAACAATATTGTCTCTTAATGAAAATGAAATTTGATTCAACCCTATGTCTCTGCTGAAACTTCTGCGTGGGTCCAATACTTCGACAACTTATCATTTTCATGCATTCATGTTAAGTTCATTGTCGCATTACTCATTGCATTTTGTTCTTTTAGTAGTTATAGTCAAAGTAAACACCATGACCAAAAAAGACAAACGCACTTTACGGCACCTCTACCAAACCCGTGCTAAAACTAAAATCATGAGTGAGATAGAAGAAGTGCAAGAGCAAATAAAGGCCGACATGAAGGCCATGAAGGACCAAATGACCTCCATGATGGAGGCCATGTTAAGTATGAAATGGATGATAGAGGAGAATAACGCGGCCGCAGTTTCCGCCACCAGCGCCGCTGCTGAGTCGGATCCAACCCACCCATTCGCCATAAACCAAACAAGCCAACCAATCCCGGACATGGTAGGTCAGGGAGGAGAGGTGTTAGGCAACACAGGCGGTCCCCACATGGGGCAAAATAGGAATTCTTTCCCATATGGCTTGCCTCCCAACTACACACCACCCAATGCAGTGCACGTGCCCAACAAGAACGCCAACCACAGAGGGGGATCGAAGGGATATGAGCAAGAAGGAGCATGAGTCCTTTAAAGAGTATGCCCAGAGGGGGAGGGACCTGGCAGCACAAGTGGCACCCCCCATGATGGAAAGAGAAATGATAACCATGATAATGGACACACTGCTAGTGTTCTACTATGAGAAGATGGTGGATTACATGCCCTCTAGTTTCGCAGATTTGGTATTTGCGGGTGAGAAGATTGAGGTAGGCTTGAGAAGGGGAAAGTTTGATTATGCCACTTCCACAAGCACAAGCAATAGGAGGTTTGGAACGAGTGGAGCCAAGAAGAAGGAGGGAGACACCCATGCTGTAACTTCAGCTCCTACATGACTTAAATCACAACAAACCCCTCACAACCCCACTTACCAATATTCCCCACACCAACGAAGCTATTCAGCCAACATCGAAAACCCTCCCAATTCAACGCCCGTCCAGCAAAGATTGCCCGCTCATCCACAAAGGCCTCCCCCACAAAACTCGTTTCCCACACAATCTCGTCCCACTGGCAACACCAATCCCAGCACAAGCACCAATTCGGGAAGGAATTTTCCAGCAAAGAAGCCTGTAGAATTCACCCTGATCCTGACACCATATGTTGACCTACTACCATCCTTTATCACTAACCAAATGGTGGTGGTGAACCCCGGGAAGATCTACCAATCTGCCTTCCCTCGATAGTACAACCCCAATGCAACCTGCGCATATCACGAGAGTGTCCCGGGGCATTCAATAGACCAATGTGTGGCCTTCAAACACAAGCTCCAGAGTTTGATTAACGCGGGGTGGCTGACATTTCAAGAGGACAACCTGAATGTAAGGACAAATCCTATTGCCAGTCATGGGGGATCAGCGGTTAATGTGGTAGAGGAGTGTGGACCTCACGGGTTGAAGCAGATGGAACACATGTTAACATCTAAGAGGTTCATATTGGAAGTGCTGCACAAAGCGGCCATGATTTGCCCTGATGAGGACAAGGGAGATTCTTGTTTGATACACCCAGGGGCACCGCACGATGTGGAGACATGCCCGACAGCAGAGGAGCTGCTACAGGGGATGATGGACAAAGGCCTAATTGAAGTTTGTGGCGCAAGAAAGGGGGAAGGAGATGTGTGCATGCAATCGATTGATAAGAGCCCGAGCAAACCAAAGCCATTGGTGACCCACTTCACTAGAGATGTTGCCACAAAAAATCCCCGAGGTTTTCAGCCTGTCCCAGTTGAGAAGCCTACCCCTTTCCCCTACAAGAATGACAAGGTGGTGCCTTGGAGGTACGCCACAGAAGGGCCCGACAGAAAGAAGGATGCGTCCATCGTGCACGTTAATGGTGATCTATCCTCCATTAAGGTCACTAACATCTCTAGCATGAGCGGCATGACTCGTAGCAAGCGAATCTTTGCAACACCCAAGCCACCAGTGCGATCCAAGGACCCAAAGGGGAAGGCAAAGGCGGGCGTGGAAGAGAGCGATAAGGCGGGCCCGATTTCGGATGACGAGGTCTTGATTGGAAGGTTTTCCAAGGAAGAATATGACTTCAACAAAAAGGGAATATCCGCTGAAGAAGCAAATGAGTTCCTGCGAATCATCCAACCGAGCGAGTTTAAGGTGATTGAAGAACTAAATAAAACCCCAACTAGGATCTCTATGTTGGGACTGCTTATGAACTTTGAGTTTCATCAGGCGCTATTGGTCAAGATTTTGAACGAAGCCCATGTAGCACAAGACATATCTGTGGAGGGTTTCGGGGGCATAATCAACAACATCACGGCCAACAATTACCTCACATTCGCCAATGAAGAAATACCTATCGAGAGCCGGGGGCACAACAGAGCCTTGCACATATCCGTCAAATGTTTGGACCACATAGTGGACAAAGTGCTTATTAACAACGGGTCTTCCCTCAATGTCATGCCCAAGGCTACTTTGGACAAGCTATCTTTTAATGCATCACACCTAAGGCCAAGCTCCATGATACTGTGGGTTTTTTACAGCAGTCGTTGGGATGTAAGGGGGGCGATTGATCTCCCAATTCAAATCGGACCCCACGTATGCAAAATTACCTTCCAAGTGATGGACATAAATCCGGCCTACAGCTGCTTATTAGGCTGGCCTTGGATTCATTCAGTTGGGTGGTCCCTTCAACACTGCACCAGAAGTTGAAATTTGTGGTTGAGGGGCATTTGATTATAGTCTTGGGAGAATAAGACATTCTTGTGAGTTGTCCTTCTTCTATGCCTTATGTGAAGGCCACGGAGGAGTCCTTGGAAACGTCCTTTCAGACATTGGAAGTGGTGAGCAATGCTTATGTCGAGTCTCCCCCGGTACAACCACATTCATCTGGGGCCGCATTAATGGTAGCTCGGGTGATGTTGGGGCATGGATATGAGCCCAGAATGGGTTTGGGCCGGAATGGCAATGGCATAATGAATTTGGTAGAGTTCATAGGGAACCTCGGAAGGTTCGGACTGGGATATGAGCCTACACGTGCCAACGTGAGGAGGATTGCCCTAGAAAGGAGGGGAAGAAGCATGGGCCAGTCGCAAGGGCTGCAAGTGAAAGTGGTTCCCTTGTGTCACATCGACAAAAGCTTTGTCAGCGCGAGTTGGATGTGCGAAGGAAGGGTCACCATGATACATGAAGAAACCCCTCAAGAGAAACCAAATTGGGTACGACCGTGTCCTCCGGATTTCGAATTGAGGAACTGGCGAATCGTCAAACAACCCGAGATTTTCGTGGCAAACTCAATGTAATTCGTTAGTTCTAACCCTATTGTTGGGCCTAGGCTTTAGGGTTTTCTCCCTGTTTGGGCATGTCTTTTGTTACCACAAAATTATAAATATACAATCCTTCTTCATTTGTTCTTTCACTTTCGTCTATTTTCATTCTTCTGCATATTTATTTTTGTTGCGATTAAATGGTACAGATCCAACAATGAATCTTGCGAAGGTAATGATACCGAGGACCCAGACATTGATTTTGAGCAACTGGTAAATCAATCTGAGGAAGGAGAAGATGAGGATTAGGGGCTTCCCCCAGAGCTAAAAAGAATGGTCAAACAAGAAGACAGGGAAGTGAAGCCACACCAAGAAGAAACGAAGATTGTAAACTTAGGCGTTGGCGAAGAAAGAAATGAGGTCAAGGTTGGCACGGGCATGTCCACAAATATCTGGGATGAATTGGTGGCTCTACTACGAGACTACCAAGACATCTTCGCTTGGTCATACAAAGATATGCCTGGCTTGAGTCCCAACATCGTACAACATAGATTACCTCTGAATCCCGAGTGTTCCCCAGTAAAGCAAAAGCTGAAGAGGATGAAGCCTGAGATATCCTTGAAGATAAAAGAAGAGGTCAAATAGCAATTTGATGTTGGCTTCTTGGTTATTGCTCGATACCTGGAATGGGTCGCCAACATCGTGCCAGTCGCAAAGAAGGATGGGAAGGTGCGAATTTGCATGGACTATCGGGATCTAAACCAAGCTAGTCCAAAGGATAACTTTCCTTTACTGCACATCGATATGCTCGTAGATAACACGGCCAATTTTGCCTTATTTTCTTCCATGGACGGGTTCTCGAGCTATAACCAAATAAAGATGGCACTGGAAGACATGGAGAAGAAGACCTTTGTTACCCTATGAGGAGCTTTCTACTACAAAGTGATGTCCTTTGGGCTTAAGAACGCTAGGGCAACTTACCAGCGGGCTATGGTAGCATTATTCCACAACATGATGTACAAAGAAATTGAGGTCTACGTGGATGATATGATTGTCAAGTCTAAGACCGAGGAGGAAAACCTTGTCAACTTATGAAAGTTGTTCAAGAGGCTGCGTAAGTACTGATTAAGGTTGAATCCCGCAAAGTGCACTTTCGAGGTCAAGTCGGGAAAGTTGCTCGGTGTTATCATGAGCCAAAAAAGGATAGAGGTAGACCCAGACAAGGTGAAGGCCATCCTCGAAATGCCTGAGCTACGAACCGGGAAGCAGGTCTGAGGTTTCCTAGGACGTTTGAACTACATAGCGAGGTTCATCTCACAACTGACCACCACTTGTGAGCCTCTCTTCTAGCTATTGCATAAGAACCAGTCTGTCCAATGGGATGACGACTGCCAAGTGACGTTCGGAAGGATTAAGCGGTGCCTTATGAATCCTCCTATGCTTGTGCCACCAGTGCCCGAAAGACCCTTTATCCTATATATGACGATGTTGGATGAGTCGATGGGGTGTATGTTGGGACAGCATGACGAGTCCGGAAAGAGGGAATGAGTCGTCTATTACTTAAGCAAGAAGTTCACGGTGTGTGAAATGAACTACTCTTTGCTCGAAAGGATATGTTATGCCTTAGTATGGGCAGCCCACCGTCTAAGGTAGTACATGTTGAACTACACCACTTGGTTGGTGTCCAAAATGGACCCAGTCAAGTACATCTTTGAAAAACCTGCTCTCACTGGACGGATCGCTTGGTGGCAGGTTCTGCTGTCAGAATTTGACATTGTTCATGTCACTCAAAAGGCGATAAAGGGGAGTGCCTTGGTAGATTACCTGGCTCAACAACCCATCAATGACTATCAGCCTATGCATCCAGAATTCCCGAATGAGGACATCATGACCTTGTTCGAGGAGGAAGTAGAGGATGAATATAGGACAAATGGATTGTGTGGTTTGACGGCGCGTCTAACGCACTAGGCCATGGAGTTGGCACGATTTTGGTTACCCCTGACGATCAATGTATACCCTTCATGACTAGGTTGGGTTTTGACTACACGAACAACATGGTTGAGTATAAGGCGTGTGCCCTTGGGATCCATGTGGCAGTTGACTTCAAGGTCAAGTTGCTCAAGGTATATGGGGACTCAGCCTTGGTAATCCACCAGTTGAGAGGAGAATGGGAGACCAAGGATCATAAGTTGATACCCTACCAAGCCTACATCCAGAAATTGATAGAGTTCTTCGATGACATATCCTTTCATCACATTCCTAGATAAGAGAATTAGATGGCCAATGCCCTTGCCACTCTAGCGTCCATGTTCCAACTCACCCCGCACAGGGATTTGTCATACATTGAATTTAGATGTCGCAGCAAGCCTGCACACTGCTGCTTGATAGAAGAAGAGCAAGATGGTAAACCTTGGTACTTCGATATCAAACGATACATTGAAGACAAAGAGTACCCACGGGAGGCCTCTGACAACGACAAGAGAATAATGCGAAGGTTGGCAGTTAGCTTTTTCCTAAGTGGATGCCAGAGAGGCTGAGTAAATGCTAGTAGAAATGCATGAGGGATCCTTTGGAACACATGCCAACGGGCATGCCATGGCCCGAAAGATTCTGAGGGTAGGGTATTATTGGCTCACTGTGGAAAATGATTGTTGCATCCATGTGAGGAAGAGCCACAAGTGCTAGGCCTTCGCCGGTAATGCTAATGCTCCACCCATACCTTTAAACGTCTTGGCAGCGCCTTGGCCATTCTCTATGTGGGGTATAGACGTGATTGGAGATATTGAGCCCAAAGCTTTGAATGTGCATTGCTTCATTTTGGTTTCCATTGACTACTTCACCAAATGGATCGAAGTGGCTTCGTACGCCAATGTGACTAGTAGTGTGGTGGTTAGGTTCATCAAGAAAGAGATAATTTGCCGGTATGGGTTGCCTAGGAAGATTATCACTGATAATGCCACAATCTGAACAATAAAATGATGAAGGAAATGTGTGAGGATTTCAAGATCCAACACCACAATTCTACTCCTTACAGGCCCAAGATGAATGGGGTAGTTGAGGCTGTTAATAAGAATGTCAAGAAAATAGTCCAGAAGATGACCGTGTCATACAAAGATTGGCACGAGATGCTCCCCTTTGCACTGCATGGTTATCGAACTTCGGTGCGCACATCAACTGGGGCAACCTCTTTCTCTTTGGTGTATGGGATGGAGGTTGTGCTTCCATTTGAAGCAGAGGTTCCTTCTTTGAGAATTCTAGCCGAATCAGGGTTGGAGGAATCGGAATGGGCCCAAAATCGCTTTGATCAGTTGAATCTTATAGAAGGTAAGAGGTTAGCCGCCATATGAGCCATGGACGACTGTATCAAATCCGAGTGAAGAAAACTTTTGAAAAGAAGGTGCGCCTGTGCAAGTTCAACGAGGGAGATCTTGTCTTGAAGAAAGTATCACAAGCTCAAAAAGACCACAGGGGGAAGTGGGCTCCGACTTATGAAGGACCTTTTGTTGTGAAGAAGGCACTTTCAGGAAGGGCATTGTTGCTTGCCAGCATGGATGATGAAGAATTGCCTTTGCCCGTGAATTCCGATATCATCAAATGATATTATGCATAACGCCTAGGGTGGCTAAAAGGTTCAATACATGATTGTTCTCCAAGAACTCATTGTGATCTCCAAAATCTTAAAATCCTTTGTAAACCATGGTCGAAATAATTAATAAATGTGGATTAATGATTTGCATCTTAACCTCATGTGTTGTGTCTTTTACTTCTTAAGAACATACACTCTCGATCTTGCCCACTGAATTCGAAGCCATTTGGCCCGATCAACGGGGTGCCATAAGCGTTTAAGTAAAATTGAACACGATAACACCTATTTAATTGTTGCACTTAAGCATCCAAATCATAAGCATGCATGCATTCACATCTTATCATCCTGCGAATCGAATGATGAATAAAGAGTCATTTTGAGTGATGGTCAATACCACACCAAATTGAGACAAGGGTAAGTGAAAGGTAATGCAGACATTTTGTGGTATTATTTCGTATTTAGGCATAGAAATCTAAGTTTTGTCTTGGATGCAAAAATGTATGAATTACATGAATACGAGAGCATGATTGCTTGGATTTAGACTAATATTTGAACTTGTTACACCATGATGGGCACCTTGCATCTAGGTAGCTAAAATTCTTTTCAATATATATATATATATATATATATATATATATATATATATATATATATATATAACGTATGCACCAATGTATGATTGTTTTCTAATTGCACGGTGACACTTGCTTTTGATGAAAAGAAATATGCACCATTCAAATTTGATTGGCTTTTGTTGTGTTTTAGATAAATGAAATGATGGTTGGTGTTTCATGCAAACTAACTTTGTGAATGTGTCCTCGCAGGAAATGGCTCCAAAGAAGCTTCCAGCTAAGAAGGCAAGGAAAGATGCCACTGGAGAAGGTTCTAGTACGGCCCCACAAGTAGACATGGAGTTTGACGGACATCGATTCTGAAGTGAGGAACGCTAGCGCCGTTTTAAGGCAAATAAGGGTTGGTCGTTCCTTAAGGAGAGTCAGGTCCAGTTGAGGGAAGGAGAGTATGCTGAATTCCAGGAGGAAATTGCCAAGAGGCAATGGACTCAACTTACGCCACCCATGGCTAAGTATGATCCAGAAATATTCATGGAGTTCTTTGCCAATGCATTGCCCACGAAGGAGGGATTCAGGGACAAGCGCTCCTGGGTGTGGGGCCAATGGATCCCCTTTGATGTGGATGCCATTAATCAGTTCCTGGGGCATCCGTTGATCCTGGAAGAGGGGCAATGATGCGAGTTTAGTCAGAGGAGGACCCAGGCCTCAGGATTTGATGAGGAGGCCATAGGCCAGCTACTATGCGTTCCAGGATAGGACTTCGCACAGAGTGTGCCAGGGAGACGGGTGAGGATCATGCGCACTAGCATGACCACCTTGACATAGATCTGGATGACATTGATGCTTAGCAACATCCTCCCCAGCGATCATAATTCTGACCTTCCCCTGCCGAAGTGCCAGTTGGTCTATGCCATCTTGACTCAGGTGAGTGTTCATGTGGCCCAATTGATCTCAGATATCATCTATCAATTCGCAAGGATCACGCCTCCCAGACACCCAGTGGACCCAGAGAAGTCCAACAGAGCACTGGGGTTTCTAGCCTTGATCATGGGCCTTTGCCAGTTTTATGGGGTGCCGATGAATCCCACAAAGCTTATCCGGCCTCCCATTAATAGGGCCTTTATAGAAAAATATTGCATGCCAAGGCAGGCACAATAGTAAGGTTAGGCCCAGCAGCAGCAAGAAGAGGACTAGCAGCAGCCAGCCGCAGATGCACCGCCGCCACCTTTACAGCAACCACCATCTTTGGAGTCTATCTTTGTTCACCTGCGAAGGATGAAGCTCCAAATGCACACATATATGCAGCATATGACTGACCAGCAGGCAGCTAATCATAGGGGTCAGGTGTAGCTGAATGAGAGCTTCTACCAGTACACCCTACACCAGTAGATCCAGGAACCTAGCCCCTTCCTGTGGCCTACCCCCGAGCAGTTCGAGGCCATAGTTGCATGGCCTGGAGATAGGCCCAATTTTTAGACAGGGGTAGGACCCATAGGGATGATGACATGGCTGATGTGATGGACTTCTTTCTTTGAGTAGACAAAATCGCTTGGCCAGGATCGCCTAAAACTGTGAACTCATACTTATTTTGTTTTTATCACTTTCATTGTTTGTTTGTTATCTCATTGTGATAAAACTGGACTCTATGTTATCACTTTCAGTTTTTGTTTGTTATCTCATTGTGATGAAACTTTATCGCTTCTAGCATGTTGTCATACTATTGCACTGTGATGGTTTGTCTGAAGCAAGAAAACTAAGCAAAAAAAAAAAAGGGGGTTTTGTGTATGGTTTCTTTTTGTTCACATGCCTTTTGTTCCTTTGATAAGTGTAATCTTGGGTAACAACTTTGCCTAGGTTACAAAAATTTTCTATAAAAGAACTAAAAAAAACTAACTAAAAAGAAAAAGAAAACTAAAAAATCGACATGCTTGTGGAAATAGAAATGATCGCCAATTTTCTTTGGAAAATTCACGGGTCGAAACACAAAAAGTTTTTGAAAAATAAAAGAAATGTGCACCTAGAGAGTGAACGCAATGAAAGATTTTCCCGAATGCCAAATGGAATTGGATGTTTGTATGAATTGATAAAAAAAGAGCAATCTTTGAAACACTGGTTTGATTTGAATGGGGAAACAAACCCTAAGCCTTAGTGTTTGCATGGCCACGAAGCCTTATGTTTGAGTGTCCACATGGATGTGTGCTGTGATTAAAGTCTACATGAATTTCTAATCATCATGATATGCATTTCATGGAAATGATTTGGGCATTCCTTCATTTCTGAGCCATTTGCTAAACAGACATCCCGACATAAAACATGTCTGCCATTTGTAGGCCTTTTGAGCCATTTGCTAAACAGATATCCCGACATAAATCATGTCCCACCATTTGTAGGCCTTTTGAGCCAAACATCAACTTTTTGGCCCTAACCTAGACCTAGGATGGAAATTTCCAACCTTACCCTAGGAAGAGATAACAAAAGGATCTTCCAAGAGAAGCGTCTCTTACCTTGGGTTAGAGATGTTCGTCAAAAGAAAAGAAAAAGAGAAAAAAGAAAGATAAAAAGAAAGAAATAAATAAATAAAAAAGAGAAAGAAAAGAATAAATCAATCAAAAATTGAAGAAAAACAAAAGGAAATAAAAACAAGAAAAAGGGTTTCTTTGGACCACCAGACAATGTCTGAACAATATGCAGAATTGTCGAAAGAAAAAATATAAAAGGAGAACAATAGTAACTTGGAAAACCTGAGGGAGGTGTAAAGCAATCACCTACTTTAATTAAAAAAACCAAATCTGTGTCCGCTCTTGTTCCGCACCAAACCAAATAGAAAATGAAACAAAAAGGGCAAAGCTCGAACAACCAAAGCCAAATTTCCTACCAAAATCCAACCTTACAAAGTTCTATTGATCCATGATGATTGCACATATTATCTTTGATTTGATGGGAAATGACTTGCAAAGTCCATTTATCACATATCTATGGTTTGGAGTTAAGATGAAACACTTGCCTGTGTGAGACTTTATACACCTTGAGTGGTTTTCCTCTATTCGGTCGAACCCAATGTTTCTTCTAATGCTCTTTTAGAAATGAAATTCTAATATCTTAAATCTTATTTGTGGTTATGAGAAATTCTATCTACATGCTTTCCTTCCCCAGTAGTCACGTTTTTCTTCAAAAAATATATGTTGTTTTGATCAATTTGGGGGGTTTGTTTCTTTGCTAAGCATGTTCACATTTCAGTGAAAGACTTTCAAGACTATCAAAGTCTTCTTTATTTTTCAAAGACCATCAGAGTCTTTTGTCTTGCAGAGACAATCAAGGTCATCTGCTCCTTTTCTTTTCCAAGACTATCATAGTTTGTTGTCTTGCAAAGACAATCAAGGTCATCTGCTCCTTTACTTTTTCAAGACTATCATAGTTTGTTGTCTTGTAGAGACAATCAAGGCCATCTGCTCCTTTATTTTTCAAGGACTATCATAGTCTTTTTTCTTGCAGAGACAATCAAGGTCATCTGCTTCTTTACATTTTTAAAGACTATCAGAGTCTTTTTTTCAAGACTATCACAGTCTTCTTTACTTTTCCAACACTATCAGAGTCTGTTGTCTTGTAGAGACTATCAATGTCTTCTGCTCTTTACATTTTCAAAGACTATCAGAGTCTTTTGTTTCAAAGACTATTAGAGTCTTTTGTCTTCAAGACTATCACAGTTTTCTTTACATGTCAAAGACTTCAATGTCTTTTGTCAAGACTATCACAGTCTTCTTTACTTTTCCAAGACTATCAAAGTCTGTTGTCTTGCAGGGACTATCAATGTCTTCTGCTCTTTGCATTTTCAAAGACTATCAGAGTCTTTTGTCGAGACTTTAATGTCTCCTTTACTTTTCAAGACTTCAAGGTCTTTTGTTTGATGTACCTAATACCTCTTACATTCTTTCTTCTGACAGGTTTCACTACTTGGGTTTCTGCTAGTGGCCGGTCGGATGGCAAGATCGCTAGGATGAAATTAGTGTCCTTATTTTTACTTACCTTTTCATTTTCAATAAAAAGATAAGTAAAGAGGGGCAACTGTTAGACCTTAATTTCGTCTGGGACGATCATTTGCTAATATTTTGGTTCTTGTTGGCCGAATTGAGCTGCTTGACACCAGTTGTCGCGCAATCCGTGAGGTTTTTCGACGTTTCAGTAAAGAATGCGGAAAATACCCAAAAGGGAGGGCAAAAGGGTCATTTTGAGGCTTTTTTAGATCCCTAGCTCACCCAGACTAGCCTCTGGCTCACCCAGGCCAGCCTCTGGCTCGCCTGGGCCCCTAGAAAACTCAGAGGTGAAGTAACCAGCTCGCCTGGGCGAGCAAGGTTACTTTAGGTTGAAGCAATAGCTTGCCTGGGCGAGTTGTTGATCAACCTTCTCGCCTCATTTCCTATAAATAGGCATGAGGGAGCTGAAGGAATGGGTTCAGACTTTCAACATTGAAAGGATTTAGTGAAATTAAGGAGAAGAAAGAGAAAGAAGAAAAAATGAGGTCGAGGCGCTTCCGAATCGCATCCATGACCGATTCCTACATCGTTCCTCGTTCATTCTTCGTTCATCAACTAGTTAGTTTTTATTTTAAAGTTTTGAATTCACTCTATGCACCCTTAGGGGTCTTTTTTGTTGCTTTCTACATCTTCATCTTCATTCTTCTACCATCAATGATCCCATTTATTTGTGTAAAGCAAATTTTGACCGATTGTTTGTGCCATAATCTCACTTTATCACTATAAAATAAAGTTTCAACCGATCGTTTGTGTCGTAACCTCACTTTATCATTGTAAAATAAAGTTTCAAAATAAAGTTTCAACCGATCATCTGTGTCGTAATCTCATTTTATCACTGTAAAATAAAGTTTCGACCAGTCATTTACTTCACAAGTCATCTTTTAATTAGTTTGAAAGTAAATAAGTGAAACCAAAGTTAAAATCAACACACAACCAAGCTTTTATCCACAAAAATCGCTTAAATCTGTTCAAGGTCCAATGCCTTAACAGTCTCTTTCACTTTTATTGGTTAAAATGAAACTCTACGCCTAACTTTCTTACTTTTAAAGAACTACGTAGGTCTGAGTTCCTCATCGCACTTGAGGATACATAGGAGCAAGGGTAACGCTCTTATCGACCCCAAAAGATAAAAAACATAAAAAAGGAAAAATAAATAAATATTGAAGTCATGATTTTGCACACTCGATTAAAGGTTGTCATCCCTTGTGACAGACACATGTGGTACTAATACCTTCCCCGCACGTAAACAACTCCCGAACCCTTATTCTTGAAATTCATAGACTCTTTTTTGGTTTTTCTAACATTTTCCTCAAATAAACGTTGGTGGCAACTCCCATGCATTTTCCTTTCGTGGAAGACGCACCAATGAGTCTCGCCTCGTCCTCCCGCCGAAGTGTATGTTGCGACACCCCCTTTTGGAATGTTCCTATCAGCAACTATCTTGCCTTTACATGTCCTTTTGTTGTGACCAACTTTCCCACATTTTTTACAAACAACTTATTTTGACTGTCTTGGAAGCTTAAAGTTGTTCCTAGGCTCATCATTTCTCTTGTTGCTTGCTTTCTTTTATCTTCCAGATGCTCTCCTCATCATTGGTGGAAGCATGACTTGTGTTTATAAAGGAGGCCATAAGTTTGGTCCATTACATGGAAAGACAATAAATGAATATGTTGCCAAGACAGTAGATTTCCTGTCAAATGCAATGGAAACATATTCAATTCAAAACCATTACCAACTACAACAATATAACAATTACAGAAAACAATACCTATAATAAGAAATGACACTAAGTTCAGGTTCGACACCATTGATCCACATGCATGCTATTGAATGAGTGCATGGAATTCCATTTAACTCACACTTTCTAGAAGAACATGTATGCTCTTTAAGATTAACCACAAACTTTTCTATGCCCTTTGACACCTCAAACAAAGACAAATCAGCATCACCAGACCAATGTGGTCACCATGCTTCACAAGCTTTCTTGTTTTGTCAATGTTCTACTGAATATTGGGACAGATCGTACCCTCATACCTCATGAGGATAGTCCTTAACTTGATAATTTTGGAACTTATGTAAAATTGGATTCCCTCCACAGAGTGATTATTGGCTTGTCTCTGTACTCCATTATTAAATTGTTGAAAACTTTACACATGTTGTTGACTTGCAAATCACATTTTGTGTTTAGTTTAAAAGCATATCAGCAGGGTTTAACTTTTCCAGATCCTTCCAAGCTTTTGCATCATAACTATTAATCTTATTCATGGCTTCTCCTAATCAGGGATAGTTGTTGCTCGAGCTGCCATCCACATCAGCTCTTTCACATATGCTCCTAGATACTTCTTTTTCCAATTACCATACAAATGTTTGACACACAGTCTATGTTCTACATTTTGTCCAAGCTCCTTGATTACCTCAACCAACCCCTAAAAATAACAGTGAATAAATTAAATAATAGTAGAAGTTAAATGGCCAACATGATTTTAATATTTACCTTTTGTTGGTTAGAAATGAATGCCTAACATCCTTCCTAAATACCATCTAAGTCAGCTATCAAAAGATCAACAAACCACTTCTAAGACGAATAATTTCCAGATTCCACAACAACATAAGCAACAGGAAACATTTGATTGTTTCCATCTTTACCTACTATAGACAACAATTGGCCACCATACTTGATGGAAGCTTGCTTGTGGGGCTTCTATGGAGGCTGGATCTTTGAGCTTCAATGGGGTCCTTTAATGGTGATTTTCCACCATGGAGATGCAGCGGAAGACAAAGGAAAATAGGTGAGAGGAGGCGCCATCCATTAAGGAATAAGCCATGGAAGAAGGAGCTTCACCACCAAGATGAGCCTTGGATAAGAAGCTTGGAGAGGATGCTTCAATGGAGGAAAAGAAAGAGGGAGAGAAAGAGAGAGGGGGGAGCACGAAATTGAAGGAATAAAAGAGGTATAGAAGTGGAACTTTGAAGTATGTCTCACAAGACTCTCATTCATCAAACTTACAACAAGTGTTACACATGCTTCTATTTATAGACTAGGTAGCTTCCTTGAGAAGCTTTCTTGAGAAAACTTCCTTGAGAAGCTTCTTTGAGAAAACTTCCTTGAGAAGCTAGAGCTTAGCTACACACACCCCTCTCATAACTAAGTTCACCTCCTTGAGAAGCTTCCTTAAGAAGATTCCTTAAGAAGCTAGAGTTTAGCTACACATACCTCTCTAATAGCTAAGCTCACCTCCTTGAGATGAGAAGCTAGAGCTTAGCTACACACCCCCTATAATAGCTAAGCTCACCCCCATGACAAAAAACATGAAAATAACAAAAAAAAGTCCTTATTACAAAGACAACTCAAAATGCCCCGAAATACAAGGCTAAAACCCTATACTACTAGAATGGCCAAAATACAAGGCCTGGACGAAGGAATAACCTATTCTAATATTTACAAAGATAAGCGGGCTCATACTTAGCCCATGGGCTCAAAATCTACCCTAAGGCTCATGAGAACCCTAGGGCCTTTCCTTGGATCTCTAGCCCAATCTACTTGGAGTCTTCTAGCCAATGCCCTTGCGGGGTAGGATTGCATCAATACTCTCCTTTCAAAAAGCAGTCATCCAATCCTATCAAAGGCCTGCAAGTGGTTGCAAATGCACTCTTACAAGCCTCCAGACATACATGAATACGTTCAAACACATGACCATGAGGGGTTAAGTCACATTTGATCTTCACAGTGTTGTTCTAATTTTTTTTCTAGTATCTCAGCGGCATAACTTCTCAAATGTTTATACTGGTCTTTGGTTACACCTTTAATTTTTTCCATTGTCCTAACCTTTGCTCTATATGTTTGATCCATAGTAAACTTGATTCCCCATTTTTCTACACCATAAGCAATTAAGGCTTTTAGCTTCACGTCGGGAGTGAGCATTAATAAAGACATCAACCTTTTTGCCACCCATTCAGGAGTAGACTGGCTATTTCTACTAGTTCTAAAGAAACAATGCTAATCTTTGAATGTCACTACCTGCCAAAAAGACACTTGAATGGACTTGTTGACTCGTAAGTAAAAGGGACAATCCTTTTTTTACAGATTGTTATGACTCTCTTGTTATCATTTTTTTAACCTTCAGATTCTTCTTAGACATTATAGCAAAGGTTTTGATAGCCTCTAGAATTTATTTTTTATTACTGAATTGCAACCCTACCTCAAACTTTACATCTTCATCATTTTCAGGCTCCTTAAAACAAGGAAATCTGACTTTTAGATCACCTTCATCATCACTTCCATCTGGAGTATCCAACTCATCAGAATATCCATCTTCATCACCAAAATCAAAATTTGTTGAGTCTGCTTGATTAGTCTCAAGTGTGGATCGACTAGTCTGTGTAAATGTCTGAGGGTCCAAGGATTTTGTCCAATCCCAGTTTTCTTCAAAGCCGTTATCTGAAACTTCACTATAATCACTGTTATCATCATCATCTTCCTCAGCCTCAACAATAACCTCCATCTCAACTACAACACCAGCCTCATCTTGAGCCTGCACCTGAACCTCCACCAAACCTTATTCATCAACCTGAACCTTAGCCTCCATGCCACCTTGAACACAAGCCTTCCTTTCAGCTTGCACCTGAACCTCAACCTCAACCAAAGTTTGTCCATCAACCCACCCCTCAGCCTCAACTTCACCCTCCACCACTGCTTCAGCCTCCACTCCATCAATTACAACATCCTCATCTTCCTTAACATCATTCAATTATTTTGAAGATTTGTCAATCACCCCCTGGTCCACATAGACTTCAACCACATCGAAGCATGAAACATCTTCAGTCAATTGCAAAATATCAGAGTCACAATTAAGAGGCTTCAACCCTCTGCTGAGTGCTTTTTGGGGGGTCCCTATACCATAAGCACTTGAATGATTTGTACCCAAGAGACTTAATCAGCTTCTTGAAGTCAATATAGGACATAGTATCCATATTTCAACCCCATTCTTCTTCAATCTGACCATTGATATACACAGTAAAGGGCTGATAAATGAACATCCCACCATGGTGAATCTTTAACCTCACCATTTGTTCTTCAGTTGGCCTACAAAAAATTACAGTAATAAGAGAACAAAATTCCTTTATAGAGTTAAACCCACTAAAGATGTGAATTCAATAAATAAAAAACATGAATAAAAAGGAAGCCCAAAACATGAATAAAAACGGCATCAACCAAACAACCCCACAAGAAAACAAAAACAAAAACCAAAATCGCAAGGAAGACATAAGGGACCACCATAAAAAAAAACAAAAAGCAGCACACACCCTGTGGAGCCCAAAACCTGAATAAAAAATAAACACTGGAAAACACTCCGTGGACCACATCAATAGACAAACCCCACAAAGGGACCACAACCATTTACCATGATAATATAAAGAAGACTTAAAAAAAAACCTAACTTACCTGCAAACAAAAGATAGTTCCATCTCCCTACGACTATCATGATCCTCATGCGCACAAAGTAACAAACCTTCCACACCTCCTCTTGTTCATAAACCAAGTGACTACGACTTCAACTAAAACGGAATCCCAAATTCTCCATGAAGACCACTGTCAACAATGAACGACGACACCTCATGCGACTCACACTCTACGGGTTTCACTTTGGGTTCGTGCTTTGAATTTGGGAATTTCAGGGTTTGAGTTTCCAGGCACAACGATAAGCTCTTGGGAATTTCATAAACCAAGTGCATAGCATAATTACCTTGAAGGGTTGTGGTAATTACCAGACTCAGGTAAAATGGCACACCCGTATATGAACGAATCAGAATGTAACACGTGATAGTCAACGTTCGTTTGTAACGGTCAACGTCCAAATCTTGACTGAGGGATCAAAATTACGTGATTGGATATAAAAGGAAGACTAAATCCGTGAATAAATTTGAAACTGGACTAAAATTAAAATTAGAGACAACTAGGGGAACCAAATTTATAATTTTGCGTTTTTTTTTATGAAATTTCGTTGATTGAAGCTAGGGTCTATTATGAGTAGCGTTGCAACGTCAATGCACGATGCCTTCATATTTCCCATGAAAGTAATGGTTACATTTCTAGATGAGAAGGAAAAGTATATACAACATCTTTTTAGATGTGTTGAGGGATTTCACGGCTCAAAGGTTTGATCATGTTATATATATATATATATATATATATATATATATATATATATATATATATATATATATATATATATATATATATATATATATATATATATATATGTCCTCTCCTCTGTCATTTGTAGAATTGATGTGTGGGGTGTGAAGGAAAGAAAGAAGGTCCTATTTAAAGGACATAGAGATCTACTCGTGGAGTTTAATTTCCTCTTGCCAAAGAAATATGAAATCACACTTCCATTGGAGGATGAACAGCGATCACAGGTAACACGTTTTCGAATTCGTTGTTAAATTTAAGACATTTGTGTATGACTTCTAGCGCATCTACACTCTCAGTTGATTTTAGTATATATTTTATGAAACTGTTGGTGAGCGTGTGACGAGGTTGGTGCAGCAATGTGTTTACCAATTGTTTTTCATTAACATTTACTTTTCATAAATAAATTTAATATTTACTTTAGATAATGAAAATTGTAAGCTTTATAATTTTAATTTTTCTATATTAAATCGCATGTTTTTTTTTTAATTTCTAATTAACTTTAGACCCTGTACACTGTACACCAAAAAAACTACTACTATTGTTCTTTTAGAAAATTGTATGTTTTTACGTGAAAAAAAAAACTGATTTTAAACGTTAAAACAATATATTCAGGCAAAATTTTATTTTTAAATAAAAATAGAACCAAAAGTAGGAAAATAAATTACCCTTAAAAACAGTTTAGTTTGGACTAGTTCGAACAAGTTCAAAAAGCAGTTCAATTCGAACCAAGTTCAATTCAAACCGCCTCTAAAGCAATTCAATTCAGTTTGCTTGAAGTGTTTGACAATTCAATTCAATTCTAGCGAACTGCAAATACGGTTCGAAATAGTTCATCACAGTTCAATCCAATTCGAATTGAACAACTCCAACCACAACACAATGTAGGACAGTTTAATTTTTAAAGTTTTATTGGATTCTTTTCAAGCAGGTTTGAAGGTGACAATTTATAAAGTTTTATGTTAGAATTTCTTTTCTTTTCTTTCTTTTTTTTAATTTTTTTCTCTTATAAATCTTTTATTCTTTATTTTACACTCATTGTACAAATATGTTGTACTTTCTGCATACAACTAAACTAGAATTTATAATCAATATTTTTATTTAAAAAATTAGTTATATTAAAATCAATGTTTATCTTATACATGCTAAAATATTAGTAATCAATTCTTATTTAATAAGTCTAAATTCTCATCATTGAGCATTTTAAAAAAGTCACTCTTTGTCTCGTTAAGTCACATGATTTATACCATAATCCTACACATCATTTGATTGTTGGTTGATTTTAAGTGTATATTTATTAAATTGTTGGTAGTGATATTGCCCGTTTATCACAACATGGCAACAATATAGAACAGTTTAATTTTCTAAGTCTAACTGAACATTATTTTCAAGCAGACATGTATTAAAGGAGATAATGGTGGTGTTTATAGGTCATTTCTAGACGGATTAGATACATATAGAAGAGAGATCAATGCTTTATAACCATGCCTATGTTACCAATTTTCTATTTTTAATTTAAACTTTTCTCTTAAAAAGTCATGTGATTCTTTAGACACTCATTGATCATATATGTTGGACTTCTCCAAGGTGCTGAATGTTTACAGGGCCATGTATGTAGGAATTGTTTCATGTGATGGCAAATGGAATTTATGAGAAAAAGAAGAGGGGGAAAGCTCGAAAAGAAAAACGACTATGTTTCTATTTTAGCTTTTATTTTCTATTTCTAATGGGATATTATATGTTTTCTTTTGAACCAATTGAATATTAAGTTCATATAATATTTTTAATTACTTGGGACTTTAAATTCGTTGGTGCAAAGTGGTAAGTATATTTAAAAGTTTTACCCATAAAACATGATAAGCTTATAGGTCACTAGCATCCAAAAGCTTGATTGTTGGCGTTCTATTTCACAGCTCCTAAGTCCTGAAACTATGATTAGTACTTAGAATCCTTTTGTTTCCGAAGGATCAATTCAACTATCTTAAAGATGTCAAATTGCAATTTATCCTTATTTTTAAGTACTACCACCTCCACCTCATTTTGTAGGTCCCGCACCTAGTGTCCTATTTTTAAACTTGGTGACATGCATGTGTTGGAGATAATTTGTATATTCCTTCCTAGTAAGGTATCCTGCGAACGCACATATCATTCTTGTTTTGACATATTTTTTGAAATACATTAGTTTATAAAAATATTTTTTTTTATTGAGACAAACATAATCAGTTTATTAAGTTATCCAAAATGGCAGAAAGATTGAAAGAGTATTCAAGTAGCAAGAATATATTTAGTTATAGTCTCACATAAACTTCTAATTTTTTAATTTCAAAATATAAATGATAAAATAATTCAATTATTTTACAATTATACTGTAAATAAAAAATTTATAATATTAAAGTTTATAAACAATATTTTAAATAATTTATATTCGTTAAAACTTATGCAACATGTGTTGTTATATGTGTTTAGTGTTATTTTCGTCCTGTGAGAAGAAAATAATAGGTAGCATGTGCGTCATTGCCATGCTTCAATGCCTTTCTAATTAATTTGCGTCTCAAAACCTCATTCGTCTTGAGACTTGATTCATATGATTATGTGCCTTGATTTAATTGGCTGGTTTTGTTCGTCATTCAAAATTTGGTTCAATGTTGTGTTTGTCACTTAGTAGATGGGGTTGAGCGCATAGTGGCAACAAAGTGCGCAGCATGGGGGATGATATCAACAACATTGTTGAGTGTTGATAGTGGTAATTTTGGGAGTGCACAAAACCAATTTTCCTATGCCATGAAATGATGTTTTTGGAGAAAAATTATAATATTATGTTTTCATCATGTTTGATTAAGTGGTTTTAATTAGATTGCAAGAGTAATTAAATTTAAATTAAGTGTCTAATTAATTAATTAATTATGAGATGATGGTGTGATGCTTGTATGTATGATTATATTTATGGATGTGGAAAATTGTGTTTGGGTGTGAATAATAAGTTTTAGAGTGTTTTAGGTTGAGATGAATGGGCCTTGAGTGTAGAAATGAGGTGATTGAGTTTAGGGAGGGGTGAGGTGCAAATAAAGAGAAGGAGATGAGTCAAATAGTCAACTTTTCATTGACTCAAAGCTGAACCAAAACATAAATCCTCTCATTTTACTCTTTTCTTCCTCTCCAAGACAACCCTTCATGGGAGAGCTTGAGACTTTGAATTCCTTTGTTCAAGGGACTTGTAGCAGAGCTTTATTCGATTTTGAGGGCTAGTTCAATGGTAAGGAACTCTCCTCTTTTCCATCTCACCTTTCATTTTTGTTTTCCCTCCATGAGCACTTTTGAAAGTTCATAAAAATGTTCATTTAATTTTCTTGGTTTTTATGCGGTTTATGTTGGTTTTTGGGGTTTCGGTAGTATGGATGGTGTGGAGCTACTATCTAAGTGAGAAAGCTCGCATCTTGGACCCAAAGTCTCCTCCTTTCCTTTGTTTCTTCATCCCAAAGCAAGTTCATTGAGTTTGATGGGTAAGGGAAGCTTTACTTTAATTGAAGGCTATGTATGAGTGGTTGATGCTTGAAATGTTATTTTTGGGCATGGAATGATTTGTATTTATGATATATGATGTGTAATTTGATTTAGAAGCAATTTAAGGTCCTAATCAAGAAATTTGAAGTTCTATAGATGTTTATGCTTAAGCTAAGGGTGATTTTCGCTTAAGCGAAAATGTCTATCAAGAAAATGTGATTGTTGGATTTTAGGCTTAAGCATAGGATAATCTAAGCTTAAGTGACTAAGCTTAAGCGTAGATGAACCTAAGCTTAAGCGTAAGTGGGTCTAGGCTTAAGCCCAAATAAATCTAGGCTTAAGTGTGGGTGTCTATCAAGTTTTCTTTGACACATTTCAATTGAAATTCAATCTTAAATGCTTCTTAAGGTGTAGAAGAACCTTAAATGGAATGAATGAAGTTAGATTAACTATGTGAGAGCTCATGATTTGTGAGAATGATATGAATGATGAATTGAACAAGATGTGAATGATGAATGGATGATAAGTTGAATGAGATATGCATGATGAATTGAATCCATATGAATATTGTTTGATAAGGTTGATAATGGGTGATAATCTTGTCTTGTAGCCACCCTTATGTGTTGAAAGGGTTAGCTATATCCTTTGGGAAGATTTTGTTGTTGTTGTTGTTGGAAAATGGTATACTTAGGAGGGTGAGTTCCATGTCAGAACTCTACCTCACTAAAGTGACCCGGGTGTGTTGCTTAGTGAGGGTATCTTCTTGAGTACCACCCTTACATTTTAACTCCAAATGACATGTCGAAGTGTTGAGAACTATTCCCCAAGAGGATTAGTGATCCTTCTAGTGTTTATGAGATGAATTGTTGTTGATGGTAAAACTTGGATCCTTGAGATCGACCATGAGTGAGATGGTAGGTATAGATGTGTCGTACCTAAAACTCTCAAGGAATCTAAGTGTAGTTGTTCTTATGAGTAGTCGCATAAGTTGTGGGTACTAGGAAGGCCCTCAACTTATAGTGAGCGAGTGAATCCTTAGATAGGTTAAGGTCTTTGCAAGCCTTACTGAGGTAAGCCACTACCCATCCTCATTCATTTTCGATAAAATCACACTTCCTCCAAAGGGTTAATTCGAGTCTCCCCGAATGGTTAGATCATAGAGTGCAACTATGTTATTGGATGTGCTTGGGTCAATCGATCAAAAGGTGTAATCTCCAGAACTCAAGTTTGTCTTTGATGTCAATGATTAATGGACTGATGATGATGTTGATGTTGGATGGTTGAATCATGATGTTGATGATTGATTGACTAATGATGATGGTGTATGATGATTGAATCTTAATGTAATGGTTGATGAAGTGATGATTATTATGAGATACCTTATTATAAGAATTTTAAGACTTATGTTTTATGTATGATTGCTATATGTTATGTTTTATATGTGATGGTAATAGATTATGCTTAAATTGTTAAGTTGTATGCTGTTTTAGTATGTTTGCTTTTGGTAAGCATACCCTTGAGTTGTTGCATGTGTGATTCGAGCATTTGATGATCCCCTATTTGACATATGTGAGGAGTAGATGGCTAAGAGGTGGGCCCATCCATATCTTTTGGACACTTCACGGATAAGCGCACATGAAAACTGAACATAAAAAAAATTTAAATAATTAACGATGTCAATCTTAAATAGACTAAAGTATTAAACTAAAATAAAAAAATCAAAGAAAAATTAAGCTAAACCAAAAAAAATAAGATAAAGAACTAAATAAATTTTTTAAAAAGACAAATGACTAAACTGAACACAAAAAATATGATAAAAATCAAATTAAATTTTTTAAAAGAAAAAAAATCAAACTAAACTAGAAACAGATAAAGAACTAAGTTATTTAACCTAAAAAAATACATGGAAACTTTATATTGTTATTGTTATTTTTTTTCATTTATAATATATTTAAATCTGGATTTTAATATTCATCCCGACCAATTGACGTAGATTTAACAATTGTTTAATGAAAGATATATGTACTATTGAAAGTTATTAGTTAAAAATATTTCCTGGTAATTTAAATATATATATATATATATATATATATATATATATATATATTATTTATAGTTTTTAAACATAAGATATTACCTTAATTTTAATTATTTTAATAAAAATAATTAAAATTGACCTAATTGATATCACTGTCTCAACTAATTGAAAATTTAATTTTTTATACAATAAAAAACTTTAATTTTAAGACTAAATTGTATATAGACATATACTTGGAAAAAAAATTATTTGAACATCTTTTAATAATTTGGAATTAAAAATTAATTAAAAAAAGTTACGTTTGCTTACCTTTTGGACCTAGCGTGTATTTTTGGAATTAAGTTTTGTACCACTTTATTTTACTAATTACATTATCATTTTTTAAAATTTAACTACGGAATATACTTAACTTGTTTTAAAAAAAAATAATTTTGAAAGGCATCACTCCCACAATTAAATTTTTGGAAGAGATTTACAAATCATACTATAGAGGATAAGAATGTTCAAATATGAAGTTAACGGAGACTCGCAGAGTCGCAGTTTAATTTTATAAATTTATTTTATAAAGTAATTAAAAATATTTTTAAATTTTGTTTTGTATAGAGGAATCTATACTGTGAATGACGTGAGCATCAATGAAATTCGTGTACAACAAATACTACAAACTAAATTCTCGAAGCCAAACTTAGTATACATAATGATTAGTTACAAATAGCATATCCACTTACAAAATTAACATAAAGCGAAGGGTTCTAATCATGACATTAAACCATCCCACTTCAATTCACTTGTTTTTGGCAACCTTCGTAATATCCTAATTTCTATTATACCTTAATTTATTTATTTTTATTTTATAAAGTGCATTAAATTATTTAATTTGTACAAACATGTAAAACTAAGAAAATTTAAACTAGAATTTTAGTGTATTTTTTGGAATTTTTCATTTGTTGTTTTCTAAAGTCAATACCATGCAATAAATAAAATGACTTGTTCATACTTTTGAGAAGAACACATAACACGATGTTGCTTAAAAGCTTACTTTTCAAATTATTGAAGCCAAATAAAAGAATAACACAAATCTGAATTATGAAATATATAAATATGCATATGTTTTTTCCTGAGTAAAGTAGTGAGTGCAGCTCCAAGGTACAATTGTAGGTACAATTGTATGTGATAATAAAGTAGATGATTGCAGTAAATACATATCAAAAACACTGAAGTCTAAGCTACCCATATCAAATACATATAAAAGAAAAGGTCTAGACTCAAAGTGCGCCTACCCATATCAAATACATATAAAAGAAAAGGTCTAGACTCAAAGTGCACATAATGGAGATATCCAATGAAGTGATTCACACCTCTCGTCACGTTGGGCATCCATCGCCTCCAAGTGCACTCATCTTTGAGATGGAGCGTCGACTCTTCGCCTGCTATCTAATCCTGAATAAAAATGTAAGGGATGAGTCTTAGTCAACCAGACACAAAGGACTTAAACAAGATGAACATACAATCTTTCAACCACGACGATGTGGTTATCTCACTCACATCGTATAATATTTCTTTTTCTATCTCAACATATATTTCTTTCTGGCCAATGACCACCGGAACTCCTAAAACTCAATGGTCTTACACATTTTGGTTTTGGATGATTGTTAGGAATATACCTTTTACCTGGTATAATGACACACTCCCACCAACTAAAAATTGCTCGTAGTCAGTTAAGGCTGTCAAGTTGGCTCGGTGACATTGGTCACAACTCAACGCCTCACCCCTAAGGACAATTCATGTCCTACAATCATTTTCCAGGTACCAAGTGGTCATCCAACAACAACGAGGGTGGTCTCCTTAACGAACCTTCATACTCAGAGCATTATTTATCTGTTGCAGTGGGATCTGGTTACACATAGTATTGAACATCGACAAATGACTAAGTGAGGACCCCATCCCCCCAAACCTCGTGATGTGAAAACTGGAACTCAACCGCCACATTGCGAACTTTGACAACTTTCGAGCACAACGCCCCCACGCGACTCTTTTCAACTTGCATTTCGATCAACATTCCACCACTTATTCACATTCGCTTGCACGTCTCTCAAGCATCCTATTCTCATTAGAATAAAATACCAGTCACACCGATACTCATGCTCGAATCCTTTGTGAACTTTCACACGACAATGCATGTCTTTCTAGACGTACGGTGCCCACTAGAAGAAGGTTCTAGTTAGCACTGGGACTCATGCTTGAGTCCTAGTAACTACCACACAACAACATCTAGAAAACAATGCAATTACCTATCATTGTTGTAAACCACTTGTGTCATACACAATAATCACATGCATTTTAGTGTTTGAGGTCACATCTCCCGGTCTTCAAATAAAATAACACACACGACCACAATAATTGCCCGGGTTCTCACTTCTCGGGTCTTCCAAACAATTTCAAGCAGATCACAATTACACATAACCACAATTAAATTCAACATGCCAATACCTAGTTAAAAATAAGCAATTTAACACAACAATGTAATAAGCCTCAAAACCCTAGCCCTATAAAACAGGGAAGATTCAAGGCTCAATGAAATTTAGCAAACAATTTTATAAATAGAAAATTTTCACATACGCTTGAAGATAATTTTCTCAGTTCCTAACAAGGTATCCCAAGTCATTAGCAAAAATCTACAAAAATTTCTAGAAATTCCAATAGGCAGCAAGACAGAGTTGTTCCCAGTTTTGACATGGTTCAAAGATGTACAATTTTCTACCACTTCCCAAATCCAAAATAGATGGTACTTTTTCCAGTGCAAAGCTAATAGGAATATCATTTCAATAAGGTAAATATTGTACCTAAATTTGTTCTGTGTCATTCCCAATATATTTTTCATTCAAACCCTTTTCGTAGACTTCAAAAATAGGCCTTCTAGCAACTACTCTATTTTGCCTTGCCCTTTATACTTTGAAGGTAACCTTTATATATGTTTTTAATATACATGATTAAAAATAAATTTCTCTCTAGTTTAAGTAAATGTAAACACCTTTTTTAGTTGATCACCACAGAGACTCAAATTCAAGGAAAACTACACACTGTTCCACCTAATTTATAATTTGAACAACAAGAGTTACCTTCATGTCCTAGATAGGCCTTAATTTGACCTCATCTCACAAGGGTTCCAACAGAGAAGTTGTTCAAAATTTGGTCTAGTGTAAAACATGACTAATTTCATATAAAATTAATGGGTAGATTTTAGGATAAGCTCGAAACACTGAGATTGGTTCAAAGAATCCAAATTTCCAGCAAGTTCCACCCTTCTTATGGCTCAAATTTTTTAATTTAAAACAGGTGCAAAAATTTTGGAAAAAATTGGGCAAAGTCCCTTTTTTTATTTGGAGCTTTCCCATAGAGAAATCAAAAGCAAAATAAATGATATATACGTGCATGCAACAAATTTACACAATAGATTCACCAAAATAGTTTTTCTCAAAATCTCTTTTCTCTTAAAAAACTCAAGTTTTTTATGCAATGCATGATCATGGAGGATCAATACAACCAAGGTTACCCCCTCGCAAAGGTAACCAAGGGTTGAGTTCACAAGGAAGAACTCCCCACTTACGAAGCAAGCTCACACGAAAATGGAAGAGGAAGAAGAAAAGTGAAGATGACTAGCTTTCATAGCACTTGCAATTGCACCAATCAATGGAAGCAAGTGAGCAGAATTTTGCTTCTCCTTCTCGTGTTCACGGCCAGACCAGCATCAGAGAGGAAGAATAGGTTTGTTTTTGCTTCCAAGTGTGTATGGGCTGAAGGTATGAGAGAGAAGAGAGGATTTTGAGTGCTCACCAATTTAGGAAGTGAAAAATGAAGAGTGAATGTGAGTGGGGTGGTGGTGTTGGCCGTGTGATGTTCCTTGGGAAGGAAGGGTGGTGTTGTGATTGGTCTAGGTGGGTGGTGGAAAGGGATTAGGTGTCACTTTGTGGTGATAGGAAGAATTGGTGGAAAACAAGGAGTCAATGAGGGAGGATTTAGTTACATAGTGTAATTTTACACTGCGTGTAATTATACTGCATGTAATTATACCACGATCTAATTAAATTTTATAAAACTTTAATCACAAAAATAAAATTTATACTCGTTAATAAATTATAATTTTAGTTGTAAAAATTATTTACATGTAAAATTTGTTGAGTACTAAATCATCAGAAAAACTTAGAACTCAAGTAATTTAATCAAGTGTGAAACATAATAATTTAATTACATATGAAAACCAATTATTAAAAATAACTATGCACACAATTAATTGTACAAGACACACTTAAAGACAATTATTCTAAAAGAATTAAATACCTATCTATAACTGACTTGTAATTTGTTAAAGTGTTACAATCTTTGTCTCATAACCTACACCCAATGATTAAAATAGCCATTAGAATCAGTGATGATGAGAAAAATAATTATTAAAAATTATCAAAATTAAACTGAATTTTAAAAATGAGCAACGCATATACCCTAGATTTGATTTTTTTTTTCTTCAGAAAAATCACTCCAACATCAATTAGAAACATATCCATCTCTATAAAACATAATCAAGGAAAACAATTAAATTGGAAAATAATAATTAATGTTTAAAATGTTCTAAACTGAAAACAAGATTTTAAAAATAAGAAGCTGATATATCCTTAATTTAACTTTTTGAAAACATTAACTCCAATTAGAAACATTAGAACAAAGAGAAAGAAGGGAAAAACATAATGAAAGTTAACAAAAAAAAGGTGATGATAAAAAACATTGTAACAATTTTTAAATTTTTTTATATGGAATTTATAAAAAAGACAAAATAATTTAAAATAAAATTATTTTTATTAAATAAATAGAAGTTTTCATTAAAATGATCAATAATTTTTAAAAAATACTAAATGAAAAATGTTATAAAAAAATCTATACAATGAAAATAATTTAAACCAATTTTTTTATATACATACATATAAATAAATTTAAACCAAATTTTAAAACTACAACATCATGATGCTTATTTTAAAAGTTAAATATTCACCTATTCACTTAAACTCATTTGCGCCTCCACCTTATTCTCTTGCGGTTTTCGTTTTTTCCTAGTAGCAACAAGCCACTCCCCATGTGGGGCCTCCCGGTCTTCAAGCGTTTATCCGGACTAGGTTGAGTCGTACTAGGAACCAAACCCGTATCCGCACCTGGTACAATTCCCTGTGCAGCTTTTTGAACAGCTTCCCCATGGTGATCACATCCCTAGTCTTCCTCAGGCTTATGCAAAGGGCAAATGCAAGCTTCATGTCCATAACAGCCACTGTGTCTGTGGGCACATAAAATATGGATCCCCTCGAATTCCACATGGTACTACTTCACACCTAAATATAAATAAAAAAATATTAACTTAAATATAAATAAATATTAACTAATTTTTATATCGATAGTATTTTTATTATGTTTTTTATTTAATAAAATTTTATTTTTCATGAATTATTTATTCTTTTCTTTTTCAAGCATTATGATGAAGAGTATTTTAAGAATATTTTTTAAATTAAATATTATTAACTGAATTTTTTAATTTATGTATTTAATAATTAAATTTATTTATATTTAAGTCAACTCCGAGAGGACTATTTTTCGTCAAGATCAGATAAGTTGGCCACGTGAGGTAGTGGTCACCAATGGTACATTCAAATCCATTTCTAAGCATGCAAACACGGCCAAACCGCCCTCTATCCATGTTCAGGATACTCAGATGACCAACCTTTATAGTTCTACCTATGGCTGACGCAATCGTTAAAGGGCACTCTCCACATAGAACACTATGCCTAGTCCAGGGAAACGAATCCAGACTAAGGTTTTATCAATCACTGACTCTGAAGCTGAGAAAAGCGGATCCAAAGGGCGAACTGTGAGGTAGTGGTCGAACATCATCCATTCACTGCCTTATCTCTATCCGCTTCCATGTCAAAATTCACCATGAAATAACCATTGGTTATGTCTATCAAATCAAAGCCACCTTCTAAATTCCAGTTTCTCATGCATGGTTAATTAGAAACCCTACGTTCTTCCCCAAGAGTTTCACAACCAAACACTTTCCTCCAAGGTTGACAATAATTGGTCAAACGCCACGGGTGCAAGCGTAAACTTCGGAAACAGACGATTTTCACCGTCATAGTTAACCGCCATCACGCCTCCTTAACAAGATCCCTAGGCTGGGAAGGTTGAGCTAGCAGGTTAATTTGCTAAGAACACCATCCGCGGTTCCGATGCCGGACCAGCATTCGCCTCTTCCCCCCCTCTCTCTCTCTAACATCTCTCTAATTAGAAATCTAGTACCTAATAATTTGTACCAGTACTATTAGATGAATTAATATATATTAGTATATATAAAATTAAAAAAAAGATGAAAGCTAGACAATATTTTTTTTTTCTTCATCTATATCTATATTAAATCTGTCCAAATCAATGCCACTTGTTATTGTATCATGCACTGCAGGCACACTGTATTCTATTCATTTTTACCTTTTTGTTTTTATTTTTTCTCCCTTCTGCCGTGTTAAGCACATGTTACTTATCTACTTTGTAATATAACAACTAGCTTTGTAGCCGATCATATCAATATAATTAAAATGTGAGTAGTTGTAATGAATTATAATTGTATTTGTAGGTATAAATAACAAATTCAATATGTGTGTGTGAAAAATTATTTCTATAATATATGGCAACAACTTAATTTTGAATGAAGAAAATTGTCTAAATGATGAAGGATGGACCAGGAATGAATTAGTTACATTTATATATATCACACTTTTAAATGTTAAGTGTGTTTTTTATCGGTTTTTTTTATCAGAAATGTTTAGTATGTTTAACTCTTCTATTCTTGAAATTACCATGATATCAGTTACATTTATATTTCACTTTTATTATATGTTTGTCCTTGCAATTATAATTGATTATTTAATTTTAAACTAATATTGTAGTTTTTGAAACCCACTATTATTGTAGTGGTAATTTATATTTTGAACTAATTTTAATTTGGGCTTAAATATATGCACTTAATTAATATAAGTATCACAATGTGACGTGAAAAAATAGGAGAATGTAGATAAAAGTAAAGTTGTATTTAAATTAATACCTCGACATATATATTATTCTATAAAAGATTGTTAATGAATGATGAATAATAATGTAATATTAATTATAGATAAAAATTCTGGATATTAATGTATTAATTATTAATTTCTAGAGTTCATGTAAGAAACGCAATCGAAAGAGTCATTCCAAATTTTCCCCTATGGATTTTTTCCTTCTGTCTATGAACTAAGAAAGCCCTCAACATTGGTCAGGAGAATGTGTACATGTATGCCAATGAATGGCTTATTCTCAACGTTGCACCTAATTTTATTATATTGTTATTGGTTACCATTTTTTTTAAAAAAAACAGTACGCATATGCATCAGAGTATGGTCAACTTGTTTAATCCAAAACCTCAAAAGTAGCTTTACTTATTCAGCCAATTATTAGTGGCGCTGTGGACGACATGATAGTATTATATATATATATATATATATATATATATATATATATATATATATATATATATATATATATATATATATATATATATATATATATAACACGTACAATTTGATATTGTTCATACCGTTTATAATGACAACATAATACATTCTTCAGGTTTTGCTTCATCCTATGTATGGGGTTTGCTTTGGTAGTTATGCAAGTCCATATATGAGAACCACTGAACTAATTAATTGTTCTTTTCCTTCTGTCTAGGAAGCCATCGATTGAGTTATGACAGATCCTCGGAAATGGATAGCCTATACAAAAAAATTATTTTCCTTGTTCTGCATCAACGACAACTTCTTGTTGTTGGGATTTAATCAATCAAAATAATTTAATTCTAAACAATCATCAATCATAATCACATGTTTTTTATTCTTGTAGTGAGAAATTATTGCATAAAGATAAATAGAATCTCGTTGTGTTCCTATACTCAAGATCATGATAAAAAAAATGCGGAAGCGTACCTGAATTAGTCCTCCGTAATGGAATGATGATGAAAAGTTGATGAGAAGATTGGTTGTATGATCTTTCAAATGTAAAGAACCTTCTTTTCTTCTTCTGTGAATATTTTTCTATAGGGATAAAGAGTAAGGAAAAACAAAACTGTACACGCCTCGGACCCATACCCTCTTAACTGTCATCAATTAGCTCAAATATGATAATTATACTTTGACCCCTCATCAAATTATAATATTCCTAATGATATCTACACAATTAGTTTTTTATGACATATATGCCCTTAGTCATAATTTTATATTGATTAGACCATTTTAATATTTTAACTAATAATATAATGACCCTAACTCATTCAATTATGTGATATGATATATATATATATATATATATATATATATATATATATATATGTATGATCCAAAATTACTAACACTTGTTCCTCTAAGAAATTAAAATGTAAAATCTAGAGCAATTCACTTTTTTTTTTTAATTTGTTTTATTCTATTGTTAACTTTGCTGATATTTTATATTTGGTGCTATTCCTCTCCTCCGGTGAGGAGTTATTTTCCACCTTGAGTGAATGTAATGCTTTATTATTAGCGAGGTATTACAATTATGACATTGGAGCTAATAATGGCATAAATATAAGCCGCCAAAATTTATTTTTTGCATAAACAACATAATAATTCAGTCGTCTTTGAATCAATGTTTTTTACAGAGCAATTTGAAGTGGTTCACTTAGTTAGTGCGAGTAGTTAACTCTATTAGGTCAATGATTAATACAACATTACTGTTAATTGGTTAACTCTGTTAGTAAAAATGATTAACTTTTTCGAGTAAAGGATTAATATATTGTATATGCGACATAACTTGTATAAATACATATGTTCAGTTTATGCAACTAACAATGAGTGTGTGATTAATAAAATTTTCTCATTTGTTCCACTCAATTCTCTATTGAATGTGTGTTTCTCTCTTATCTCCAACAATTGGGATCAAAAGAGCTTCTTGTGATCCAAGATCTGTGTGTGAGAGTGATCTAGAGAGCATCTCTTATTTCTAATGATTGAGTCAAACAACAATTTTCTTACACAATTGTCAATTCTTGATGGTAAGAATTGGGAGAGGTGGTGTGTCCAGATTGAAGGTGTTGTTTGTGTAAAGACAAAAATTACATGATGGGAGGTTGAATTGTGATTTAAAAATTTTCACAAACCTTTTTCCCAAATACAACTTATGGTCTGTAGAAATTGTTTTGAACAAATGCTTTACAAGAGAAGGCAAATGATAGTTTTTGAATTTCACAATTTTATCAAAAACTTTAATAAAACAATTTTATTAACGTTTCACAATTCAAGGTCAGATAAAAGCAATTAAATGCAACATAAGAATTTATACCGATTTGTCTCAACCATTGAGACTACATTTAATTCTTAACAACCAATCAAGTTTCACTATCTTTCACTAAGATACAAGTATTATTTTTACAAACTACTTCTAGCTTCATCCAAGTAATATTTATACTATATACTATCCTCTCCAAACTAACAACCTTAAGTATTATGTTCTATCAAGCAACTCTTGGCTTTTACAAATCAAAAGAAGTTCCCAACACAGGGTACCTCCATAGTCCTTCATGTACTTCATCACTCAACACTATACCCCCAATACTTCCATCAATAAGCCCCTATTGTCGATTCCTCAATTATTCAGGTTGTGTCTTCCACTATAGACAACATGCCACTCGCACGCCCCTTGCATCACTCCACTTAACTAGAGTACTTATATCATTTAGATAGAGATTTCTATTGGTCTAAATTTCCTTGAGTATCGTTACTCAGTAAATTATCCTAATCTCCATTGAATGAAGATTTAATATCACAATATACAAATTCAACATTGTGGTATAAATAATATGACAAGTTGTATAGTTTCATATTTCAAACATATGACACAAAAGAATTAGGGTTAACTAATTAAGATTTTAGTCCCTAAACTTCTAAAACTTTTGGGTTTTGGTCTCTATAAACAAAAGGATCGACTAGTCAAGGTCCTTAAACTTAAATTTCATTACATGTTTTAGTCTTTGCCGTTAGCTTGTGTAACATCCAAAAAATTCAATTATAGGAATTTAGAAAATATTACTATTAGAGACAATAGTAATGATAGCCTGGTGAACAAGTAATTATATTATTAGAGATAGAATAGATTAGAATTAGAAGAAAAATGAGAAAAATGAGGAAGATAACTCATTTTTAGTGAAAATTGAAGAAAGTCAACAAAAGTCTACAAAGTCAACCATAGACCAATTGAGTCAATGGAAAGGGATTGACTTTGGTCAACTCATTAATGGTATATTGGTAAATGTGATCAAAACTCATTTAAAATAGGATTTATTAAATAAAATGACTTAGTTAGAGTTAGAATTAATAGTCAGGAGTGAGATAGGACTAGGTTTATATGTCATGAGGCTTAATTAGGAGATTGAAAATTCAATTAGGACACCTAACCTAATTGGGCCTTAACACAAATGGATTAAGAGGCAAAAATCCTAGAAGGCCCAGGGTGTGTGTCATTTTGGAGGAGAGAAGGGGGAGAATAGCTCTCATTTTCTTTCTTGCTTGGAGGCTTCATTGTGTGCTTTAAAGGGGATTTTTGCGAAGATTAGAGGAAAATCCTTGAAGAAACCTTTAGATTTTTAGTTTTTATTTCCATTTCTAAGTTTAAATTCTCACTTTCTTCTCTCAATCATCTCTCACATGTGCCTAGACTCATTGGTTGGAAGCAAGAGTGCTAGTGCCTTTTTTCTTTGCTTTTTTGAAAATCAACACCAAGGTATGGGGGTTTTCCTCTCTTTCTCATGCTTTTTATATATTGATGGTGCTGGAATCCATGTTTGGAGTCATAAATATGGGTATAAAGTCTTAGAAAATTGATTGATCAAGTGGTTGAGTGTCATGAACGAAGAACACAAGTTGTTTGATGTTTTGCTGCACTAACGTACTACACAAAAATCGATGTTGCGAATTTTAGGGTAGTCATATGGTGAAACTAAAATTATATTCTGAAATTAGACATTTGGGGCTTATGTTTTCATGTATTAAACATAAAATTTGGACAATAAATTAATTTGTTATAAATTGTTTAAAATGAACCTTTTGCAGATGTTATGTTATGACCTTTGGTGCTTAATTGATAAACTAGGATCAATCTGCAAATCATTTGTGAATGTGGTGGACATGTATAAAAAATAGATACCATAATATTTAAAATCTGTGATCACTCATATTTTAATTCATTGATTAAGTTAGGAAACTAATTTAAGTAAAAGGAAACATGTGGAGGGAACTCTGTTATTTTTCTGTTGAAATGAGTTTTGGTAAAATGGTTAGTTCTCTCTGTGTGCTTATCATCTGGTGATGTCTGAGCCAAATTTAGAATATAGACTTAAAGATCTTTCTACATTGATAATTTTAATGAGATTCCACTAAGAAATGAAGAAGTTATTGATTTTATAAAACATGGTACAAAGTTGTGAAAAAACTGTATATATGGTATTATTGATTTGATTCTAATTGATTATAATTCTATTTGTGCATTGTGATGTTATTCTATGATTCATATCCACAATAATTGTTGATTAAGGTTAAGGGACATTGAAATTATGAATAGAATTCATTATGGAATTTTATGAAAGACAATGATAAATTATGGTTGGCAATGAATGATTATTTATTACTTCAAGTACTTGACTCTATAACTTATGACTTGTAATAGAGATATGAATTAATAAATGAACATTGTGGTCTTGTAATTGTGGAGACATGATGTGGTGCATGTTCTATGAATAATATGATGATTAATCTTATGATTCTATCGTGTGGAAATATGACATATTGCGTGTATGATTGGTGGAATAGAGGCAAATGCTTTATTATATAATTCTAAGGTATAGTGTATGAATACTATTATGATCCTAGTGTTATGATGAGATGAACTCAATGATTCTAGTATGGATGTTGTATGACATATTCCATGTTTGTGTTGGGAAGGCTAAGGTCTCTATGCAAGACTATTATGTATATTGCTATATTCAATATTGATTCTATATGTTGTTTGACGGAACTTGAGGGTTGTGACCCAACCCCTAAACATTAAATAAAAGAAGAGTGTTTCTTCCTGGAGGATGGGTAGACTTATGCTCAAATCTTTATTAATTATCATTCATTACTATTTACATTATTATTTTGTGTTGTATGTGTTTCTTCCTAGTTCATTTGAGACATACGTATTTGGTTAACTCTTCTGGCATGTGATACTTAATTATTATATTTGGTGACAATGGAGGTTCACCTATTTATTTTAATCTATTCCTTCTCTATGCATGTATGATTTATTTTCATTTTTGTTTTACTCGTTGATTCAAGTTTTAACGCTCCAACGTTGTTATGTTTTATCTCGCATGATTTAAAAATCAAGTGATGATTTTTAAAAAAATATTGATTTAGAAAGTTTTTGTTTTCGACAAAAGTTTCCACTTCCTTTTCTACATTTGAGTTAAAATTAATAAGAGTTAAGTTTATCTTTTGTTTAAGTAAAATTAATGGATTATTTGGAAGGTTATATTCAAGGGTGTTACAAGTAACCTAAGGAACCTCTCTGTGGGTGGCAAAATCATTGTACAACTAAAATGTGACTGAAATTGAGGAGGTTTGACTTTAACGTTACCAAGGGGGTATCATTTTCATAAAACATATAATTTCCTTTTAAACCTTAATTTTCATGAACTCAAGGAAACTCCCTACCTTTTCTAAGGAGGCATCATCATTACTTTTTAAATGTGTTAAGTATTTTATTATGTAAGGATCATCATTGTAGTCATGCAACACAATGCCAATCACAATCACAGACATGAATATAAACCCACTAGATTACAACATCTAGGAAACACACAAACACTAAGCAATATCAATCATACAAGGAAACAAGCATAGAAAGGAGTATAGAAGCAGACATGCACACATAAGTCTTCTTATTAAAGTTGGAACAAAAACTGTTGTTTAAGAGGATTCTCACTTAGTGAGTCTGAATCCTTGCTCAGTGAGCATACACTTTACACCAACCTCCACCCTTAAAAGTCTTTTCACATAGCAAGGTGCTCTTGCTCCACAAATCTCCCTAGAGCTTTTTTCACTTAGTGAGGAAGAACCCTCGCTTAGTGAAACACCTAGAGTAGCAATGACTTTTCTCTCTAATATTATTTCACTTAGCATAACCAACATCTTAACTAGCAAAACCAAACCTTTCAATTTTCCTTATTTTATTCCGTGAAGGAAATCCCACGCTTAGGTAGAACAACCTAGGTAATGTAATGACCCGCCACCGTTACATAAAACTAGGAACAAACTCAAGAGGAAGATTTTATTTTAATTCATTTAAAACTCTTCTATTAATTTGATTACGAAAATACTTGTAAATTTTTCTCTTTTCAAATGCCAAAAGACAAAATGCATGATACTAAGATAAAAAAATCACATGATATATAGATACACCCGAATAAACCGTGTGCCTTACGACACTCTATCTTAACATAAATTGATGCAACATCAGAGCAACCCTATAAAGAGAAGCTACCTAGACTCTAAATTAGTCAACATTATATATGATGCTAACGGAAACAAAAGAGATAACATATCTTCATGTCTAGGTACGCATATCCATGAAGTTTCCAAAGACACGGGGCCACCTCCTATCCATTTTCTCACCATGTACGTCAAATACAAGATCATCAAAGGCACGAACCACACGAGCAACAACACAAAGCTTACCAAAAACAAGCATACTAAAATAGTATACAACTTAATAGTTAAAGCATAAGCAAACGCCATCATACACATATAGAATGTAATATTCAAAAATCATATGTGAGACATTAATCTTAGAAATTCATATAATAGATCATCTCATAATAATCATCACTATCAACCATCCCATCAAGATTCAATCATCATACACCATAATTCATCCATCAAACATCACTATCATCAATCCATCACTACTAGAAAAATGGCTTTTTACGACACGTGATCTACGACGGTTATTTGCGGAACCGCTTTAGAAAGTGGTGCGGTGGCACTTTTGTAATTTTTGTGTAACAAATTGCATTTTACGACGCACTTTCTAAGGCGGTTATTGAAAACCGCCTTAGAATGTTATGTTTAATAAAATTTACGCCGGTTTTTAGAAAAAAACCGTCGTAATTCTAAAAATAAAAAAGGCAAAACCGCTTGCTTCAAACTACGAAACCTCGTGGCTGTACGTACCTCTGCTAGCTTTCTCCTTGCTGTGAACCCTAGAGCTTTCTGCTTGCTTTCTCCTTGCTGTGAACCCTACACCTTTCTGCTTGCTCCTTTCTTTGACATTGACCTCAGCTCTTTGACATTGAAGCCCTACCCCTTCTTCCATTGAAGCTCCTTTCTTTGGCATTGACCTCACCTCTTCAACTTCATCGCTCCAACTTCTCAGCTCGAAGTTTCCTGAAGACAGAGATTGGTTAGTCAGCTAGTAACTTTGTTAGGTTAAGCTTATTTTAACCTTGTTTTAGGTTAAGTGGTTGGTTTACTGTTGAAGAAAGGTCGCGGGTTCCATGTATTTTCTTTTAATGGTGATGTTTGGTAATCGTGGTTGCAGGGAACATGCGCGCATGTCATCGATGAGTTGTTGATGAAGAAGCTGATGCATTTTTGAGTGGGCTGCAAACGGGTCAGTGGTTATTCTTATTAAAGCTCTGGTTTATGTTTTTTTAATTTGATATTTTGTTGATATGTTCAACTTTGTTCATATACAGTTCAATCTTAGCTTTACATGGTAATTGTTATGATGATAATAAATTTGTTGGTCTTCAATCCCTTCCAAAAGTTAGTGTAGAATCCTAATTTTACTGAAATTTAAATTAAAATGGTTGATTGAAGTCATCAACTTCATTCCTTTTGTGCAATTTCGCTCCCCAATCTGTTATATTACTCCAAATCCAAAAGAATGGCACAATATTGCAGAGAGTTGGCTACAAGGGTTGCACTTGCTTTGCTGAAAACAGAGGGCTACAAGGATCAGGAAACCCATAGCTCCCCAACCTGGTTTTCTCTTCTTGTCATGCATGGCTGCAAAAGTTTTTGAAAAACCTATTTGTTTTAATTGAAATCAACTCTTTGGTTCTCATTCAAAACCTGTTCCTTTGCTCCGATAGTGGTAGTGGAAATATACTTGAATTTCCTATACTATTTTCACTACGTAGCAACTTTAACTTCATTAGTTCTGCACTCTCAAGAACATGATTTTCTCTTGTCCTACCACTACTAGCTTCATTGCCAACATATGTTGTGAGAGCAGTTGCTAGTGCTGATTGAAATTTTGGGTTGCTTCTGATTATTGCCTCAGTTGCAGCAACAATGGGATTAGGGAAAGAATGCTGAGAATGTAGAGGAGAGAAACCTGAGGAAAAGTTAAGGTTTGTTGATGAGTATTTTGGCATGCAAGTGAAGCTTGAGTTTGAGGAAGAAGTTGGAGGTGTTGTAAGGTCTAAAGTGATTGTGGGGTGAGAATTCAAGGTTGAAATGGATGAGTTGGGGAAGTAGAATTGTTGCGGTCTTGAAACTTGGTGTGTAGATAAGTTTAGAGCATTATTAGGGTTGTAATAACGAGCACTAGAGTTGATGATGGAGGATATAGCTGAATCAACTAATCCATGTTGTGAACTAAATGAGGGAGATTGGAGCATGGAAGCTGTAGCAGAAGTTTTGCAGGCCATTGTAGTGGCTGACATAGGAAGAGGGTGATTGTGAGTTCCTTCATAGGTGGTAATCAATATGGACATGTCTTCAGCACATCTTTGCACCTGAAAATTAATTAATTAAAAGAAAATGATATTAATTAATAACATGTTTAGTAAAATTAGCTTATAAGCTATATAAGTTAAGATCTGAAACCTTGTAAGCTAATAATAGTAACTTATATCAAACACACCAATTTTTGGATTCTAATTTCAGCTTAATTTGATGTCATAACATCAATAAAAAAGTTAAGAAAACCAGTACTATTCAAACCTGATAAATCTACCTTTACTTTTACTAACTAATCACTTGAATGCCCAAGTACAAAGTGGTAGAAGTTAAAAAGATTTGAAGTGTGATAGTGTTTTTTTTTTTTTTTTGCTTAGCAAAAATATGTATATTGTATTAATACTAGGAGTACCAGAGGTACTGAAAGTACAAGCAGTGGTTATGTAACCAGCTGGTTCAGAGGTGAATACATCCAAACCAGCTCCACAAACCCTGTTACAAAAATCTAGTCCCTACCCTTCCATCCTTGGTAGAGAACCCTACATTTAGATTAGAGGACCATTGATTGAAGTGTGATAGTGTAGTGAAGTTTAGAGGAAATAGAGTACCTTACTAGCTATTAGGCTTCCCATCCCATGGCACAATTAAATTAGCAACTCAATTTTTATTAATGTATCTAATCTAGTCCAATGTAATATATAAAATAGTGAAAATTGAGATACTACTTAAGACAAACAAATTGAAAGAGTAAAGAAAATGAAAGAAATAAAATTAATTAGTCAATACATGACTGCATGCATGCATCATATGTATGTAGACTAATTGTTGATTTTCATTGTTTTCTATATGCCCATCAAAAACAAAATTTACTATTTTCTATTCTGCTCTATTTATTAATTATTCAAAACAAGTCATTAGAGGATTCATACCTGTTTTCTTACTGGACAAGATGGAGAAGCAGTGCATCGATAGTAAGCTCGGGGGCATGGATTTCATTTGCCCATTTTCTGCCCATATTTTCTGCAATGGCACCCACCATATTTTCTGCCCATATTTAATTAGAGAATATTATAAATCATCACTGTCAGGTTCATTTCTATTCCCCGAACCATGACTCACATGATGATCCAATTTATCATCAACAACAGTCATGCTTGAAAAGATATCAGCATGCTCTTTGTTGTCATTAGAATGAAATGACACATCAACAAAGGGATCATCATTTTTTAGTGATTCACTAGCTACTCCAGAGTTCATAAAATTTCCAAATAAATCATCAGCCAGAGCTGGAGGTGTGGATGGTGTCAAATTTGCTATATTTTGACCATTCTTACTCTTTGTATTATCACCAGTTCCATGAGGAGTCATTCAAATCACCAGTGTCTATCAAGTCAAGTAACTCAGCAACATCAGCACTATTCATCTTCACAGCTTTCTCTGAGTTAATAGCACTTTTTAGTTGGTTTCCACCTAAAAGACCAAGAACCTGTCCATCAAAGGTCAAGTGCTAAATTTAATTACAAAATATTAATCTTGCAATCAAAAGGTTGCTCTTAAATTTATCTGCATCCTACTTAGCTATTTGGTAGAGTGATTCCTTTAGTATGTGTAATTTGAACAAAAAGAGGAAAGAACTGCACAATATTTTGCAGAGTTCTGAGATATAACTTAAATTCTCTATCAACATCTATATTTTCATAGTAACTAGCACATTATTGTGCAGATTTAACCAGTGGCACACATAATTAAGTTGATAGAAGAAGGGGGAATGAATACAAGTTGGATTATCGGATCTAATGAGAAAAAGGAGAAAAGTAAACCAAAAGGGAAAACTAATTCTATCTTCAAATTTTAGGCCTCGGCATAGATTTATTAAAAAAAGGAAAGAAATTAAATCCTCAACTTGGATCATTTGGCATATATTACACCAAACATTTGTTACAATATTTCAAAATATATTGTAAAATTAATCAGTATTCAAATTGAAGAAAAAATCTTGTGAGATATTTCATTATTTAATTAGGGTGAGGAGTCTTATTGTATTAGGGTGGGCTTGGGTTTACACCAATTGCAATACACTAGTACTTGACCTATTTGTTAGCACCGAGAAAGTCTTTTCTATTTTACACACATCAAACATCACATATTACATCTCTTTGTTTCTGGTTTTCTTTGTATTGGATTAATGTTCATTTGACTTATTCAAAAGTTGGAGATTTTGATAACTAACATAATTTGTTTTAAACGATAGAGATTTTGATAACTGACATAAGTTGGAGATTTTGATAACTAACATGTAGTGTTCCCTTCATTTCATTTGGTAGCAATTTCAAAGATATCACTGTTTGAAAATGAGGGTCCTCTGTTTTTTCACTTTTTCCTGGCACTGAAGAAGACTAGCTTCACTTTTAGCCTGTAATTTGATTTGGGCTTCCTTCAAGGCTTGAACTTCAGCTTCAGCTTTAGCATCAAATCATCAGTAGAATTAGCCCAATACAATCAGTAGAATTAGCAGCTAATAAGATAAAAATTCTTTAGTTGAAGTGAAATAAAACATAACAATGATATATTTAATCAGTAGAATTAGCAGCTTCAGCTTTAGCTTCAACTTCAGTATGCTTAATCAGTAGAATTAGCAGCTTCACCCTGTGAAAACAACTTAACTGAGTCAGTATATATTTAAAGAAAATATAATATCAAACAAAACAACATAGGGCATATAAACATCTCATATATGACTTACATTTGAATTTGTATCATCAGTACAACCCACAACAGGATTTTTGGGCTCAACCTGTAAAAATAAACTCAGCCTAGTAAGCATTTAACAATGTTTTTGTAGACATGAAATAGAGAATACAGATATATCAGTTAGGATTTCTCACGAAAAGCTTCCTTGAACCAGCCAATGAGGAATCCAAATCCTTTAACACAATAGCTGGCATTTGATCAATATCCCAACCTATAACTTTGCAGATGACTTGTGCATAGGCCCTGTGAGCTTGCTTCCTTCTTGTCCTTAGTATGGCAGTGGAGTGTTGAATTAGTCCAATACAATCCTTAAACCTCTTCCATACCTTGTTCCCAATACCCCCACAAACCAAACAATAAAAATCTCCTTCCTTGTGATTGTTCTCATAATATCTCCTAAGGTCACCATCTTCTGCAAACACTTTTTCAAAGAACTTATACTCCTCAGATTCTTTAGAATCATTATGTAGCAGCTCATCATCCTCTGCCTCCTCATCATCTTCGTCACTATCAGAACCAGCATCCCCAACTAAGAACTTCTGGCAAGCTTCTAATGCTCTGTGCTGCAATTGCAGCATTGCCACAATTGCTTTCTCTTCTGCTGATAGAGAATAAGTGAGAGAAGATGATTTGATGTCATCAAAGGAAGGCCATCCTGAAGCTGTAGAAGAAAAACCAGCCTTGGGGCTTTCACTTTCCCACTCAGCACCAGAAACCAGAGATTCTTGAGATTCCTACATTCAATTTTCATTAGTAACAACCAACAAGAAGTAAACATATATGGGAGTTGGGATTTGCTAGCAGCCAATATTAGTATTCCTTTGCTATTCCGATTTTCACAAATTTGAAGAAAGTGTAGCCTACCACAGCTAGCGATGTTAGCCAATAATTAGGTATAACTTCCATCTTTTATATTTAAAATGCTATCCCTTAAAAGCTAGCTCTTTGTATTTGATCTAGTAATGTGTTTAATGTGCAAGTTCAAGACAATTTCACATTATAGCAGTGAATGGTGAAATAAACCTCAGCTTTTGAAGGAGCACCAAAAATTACATTTTGGTAGCTTTGCCACAGGGTACCATCCACACCTGTGAATCTTGGTAACTTTGTCTACTATTACATAAAAGCTTTTGTAATCTCAACCAGAAGAATAAAAAGCTTTACATAGATTAGCTCATTATCATTTATCAAAAATTTATCCTCAATACATAAATTTTCTCCAAATTTTCCCTAAATAACATTCTAACCCTGAATATATAACCTAGAAAGATATGCATAGGAGGAATGGAGAAACACAAAAAGAGTAAAGGTCCATGCTTCTATTCAGCATTCATAATTTGAGATAGACCATAGTTGTCTCACCTTAACTATTTTTGGATAGCATTTATTGGAACTGTACGTGGAGACAGTTTTAAATGTTTCTCAATATGATAGTAGACATTAACATACTCATCATATTTGTCCTTCTCTCTCTTTCTATTTGAGTGGGTAATATAATCTTAAAAATACAATAAAATATACAAATAAAACAGAGGACAGACCGGGCCAAATACTGAGCCTTAGCTAGCTAGCCAGCACACCACATGCAGTGAGAGGCACCAAATTTTGTGGACTCTTCTAAGTAATAAAAACAAATTAAATTAGAGGATGGCTAGATTCCCAGTTTTATTTCTTCTATATATTTATGTGCTAGTTGTTGTTTTCTTACATGAACACACGTAATTCCTAGGATCAGAAAGCTACAACTACTTGGCAACTTAGTATAATGGAAACCCATGTCACAAATTGGTTGTCTATGTATTCATAATTGCTCTACTACATGACTATGATTGCTGTAGTGACACTCTCTCAAACTTCTAGTGTTTGCGGAATGAATAAGACTCGCTAAAATTAGCTTGTTTTCCATGGACACAAGTAAGATTAAATTTAATATTGATTTAATTTAAACTATATACAAATTTCAATCTGAATTAGCTAATTTAATATAAGATGAATATATATATATCCTTTCTTATGAAAATCAATTGAAAATCACATGACAACATATATTTATGACCTTTCTGTCTAGACTCACACTTTCTTTCTCAAAACCCTGCAGAAAGAGAGTTAGCATAACTGCATAAGAGCCATGATAAAATAATTTAACCTACTCACATCAGTATGCACCCATAATTTCTTTCAGGCTTCTTTTTCTCTACCTTAAAAAGGTGGACCTGATACATAAAAATAATTAACCTTGCTAAATGCTAACATTCTTATTAAACCCTATTACAGGCTCCCCAGGATCAACAAGTTTATAAACATCTTTTATTAAAAGTAAAAACGACAGAAAACCAAATTTTGCAGAAAACAATAAAAAATATGCAACAAATACACTTTGTTTGAACTCAAAAGCATTAAGCAGGACATTTGGGTTCAACTTGTAAACATAAACTCAGCCTAGTAAGTATACACTCAATAAAAAATACAGATATATCAATTAGGATTGCTCACCAAAAGCTTCCTTGAACCTGTCAAGGAGGAATCCAAATCCTTTAATACAATAGCTGGCAATTGATCAATGTCCCAACCAACAACTTTGCAGATGACCTGTGCATAGGCCCTGTGAGCTCTCTTCCCTTTTGTCCTTAGTATGGCAGTGGAGTGATGAATTAGTGACTTACAATTCTTAAACCTCTTCCATACTTTCTTCCCTATACCTCCACAAACCAAACAATGAAAATCCCCTTCCTTTTGATTGCTCTCATAATATCTCCTCAAGTCACCATCTTCTGCAAACACTTTTTCAAAGAACTTGTACTCCTCACATTCTTTAGAATCATAATCATCTACGAATTCGTCTTCATCCTCATCATCTTTGTCATCTTCGTCACCGTCAGAACCAGCATCCCCGACTAAGAACTTCTGGCAAGCTTCTAATGCTTTGTGCTACAATTGAAGCATTGCCACAGTTGCTTTCTCTTCTGCAGATAGAGAATAAGTGAGAGGAGGTGCTTTGATGTCATTAAAGGAAGGCCATCCTGAAGCTGTTGAAGAGACGCCAGCTTTGGGAAAATCTTTATCATTATTCATTACACCCTATAGTCCTATACCACGACTGACTACTTTTAGTTACTCTGCCTTCAACTTCAGTTAATTTGTGCAGTCAACTGGACAATAAAATTCCAAAGTCTGATAAAAGAAACAAGACCAGATATCTCACACTCTATAACTCTGTTTTCAACCATCCTGCACAGAATGCCAATCAATTATTATAAAAAAAACACACAGAAATTGGAATTGATTATGCAAAAGAATTAAATCACAAAGAAGTTTCTGGAATTACCACTGGTTCCCAAATTGTCAAGAGCTGTAATGGTATTGTAACTTGTTTCATAAAAGCTTTGGTTCAAAACAGACTGCATATACATGTATAATTATAATTATTATTTTCAAATTTTCACAAGCAAGAGATTTTCACTCTTTAGTCTTTACCTGTGGCATTGGAGGGAATTGTGTTGATGGGTTAGGCATGTTGATGCTGGCACCATATCCACCAATAGGTTCATGTCCATTGTGTGACTGGAGAATGTTATTATTAGAGAAACAAATTAATCTAAATATTAACTTTGTACTAAAACTTTGGTGAGAAAATTGTAGAGACCTAGACTTACATCTTTGGAACAGATCTGCTCTACATTAAAATTCAATTGTGGATTTACAGTGGCAAGTTTCATGGACAAAAATTGCAAAATATAAGTTACGTAAGTTGAGCATTCGAGTAATGACGACATTGGAGGTTGACTCTTTAGAAGGTGTTATCCATAATTCCGCATCCTTAAATTTAGGATAAATTATAGTTTATCCTCATGTGGTTTGCCGAAATATTATTTTCTCACCATGTGGTACATACATTTATATTATGTTATAGCATCTAATCATTAGGCCTGCATATAACAAGATACATATCTATATTTATCAATTTTCAAGAATGCGATATTTGGACAAGAAGATACATTCATAGGTGATTGTATACGAATGGGCAAACTTTAGGGATGAAGTGTCAATTTTAACCAAAATTGAAAATGCTATATAAAAAAGAAGTGGTGAAATTAGATTAGACCACAGGTGAAAGTTGTAATTGTCCGTTTAAATTAAAAAAACAATCACCGAGTGAGATGGTTGAGGTTTTTTTTAGATGAAAAAACTGGATCATTTAATTCAAACATTAAAATTATGTAAATCAACAAGTAAGAGGTGATTCCTCAATCTATCCAGTATTTTTCAATTTCCATGGCATTCAAAACTAAATTAGCTATGCATCTGCTACTCTATTACCAGACCGCTTCACAAAAAGTTAACTTAAATCCCAAATGAGATAGATGGTTGAGGTTAAGCGATCCATTTATATATTATATTGCAGAATGATTATTATTAATTTTTTTTAATTTTCTGGGAATGGTGCATGTGCACAGAGGAAACTAGATCAACATTTAAAAAAAAAAAACAAAAGTTAGTGTAGGATGTATGAAGGATGTATACATCCCAACTATGTTGGCACTGATACACACCCACCCAGATATCACACCAAATAACATTAAAAGAGAGTAAAAAAGGATGAACAAATTGCAGGGACTAGGCCAAAACCCAATCGAGAAGCTAACAGAATCTGTAATTGGGAAGCGCCGTCCTATTACAAAGGTATTCATCCCTAACAAAACTTGGGGTATGATCCCACCAAGAATAACTAAGCCTAGAATCAACACCATTCCCAGAAAAATACAAAAAAGTTGCTATTTGTAAGAGTGCAAGACTAAATACATAACAGCATACCTCAACCTGTTGTTGCAGTGATTGCACATAGTTTATAATCTCATCCAGCATTATCGCTTTACCCGTTTTCTGAAAGCCAATGATAACATAAAATTAATATACCAGAAATCATCTATGAATAGAAATCATGACAAATACAATCATCTCAAATAACCTTATCGCATCCTGGAGCAAGTTCTTGAAGCAACCTCATTCGCTCACTAATCTTTTCTCTCCTCACCTGCAAACAAAAAGTGTTATAACTGTAATTTATCAATAAAAAGCGGGTTTCTAGTAATAAACATTAATGTGTTAAGATGATGGTTACCCTTTCTGCAAGGCTGTGACTGTTTGTAGCTTGACCTCTTCGGGCTCTCACATGAATGCAAATTTTCTTTGGAACCTTCTTCACTCTCGGAGTCATCTTTCTTTTGCTTCAGCAATTGCTTTCCACATATGTTAGCAGTACTATTTTGTGCAACTCTAGCCTTCTTTTCACATAGTTCTTTCACATCATCATCACAACTCTTCCCAGAAGAATCTTTAAGTGCTTCCCCCTCAGCATTCTAAACAATGTTTTTAAAAAAACATTGTTTAGAATGAAATAGTGACTTTTGTTATATATATATATTAATTTAACTGCAAACAACTAAGTTACAAACAAATATTGAAAAAAGTCAAACAAATTAAAATAAAAGACTAAAAACTCAGCAAATATCAATGATTATAAAAAACAAAACATGACAAGATTCATTAAGAATTTCTTTTAACAAGAGAGTCTAGGTTAGTTCGTTGAAGAAAAAAAAATCTGTTTTACCTTCCACTGATTCAAAATTAATGCTTAAAATGACATAAGACAAACAACCACTTATGAGTTAGGGACTCTATTTCAAGAAAAATATCTCTACTTCTTATACTGGCAGTATAATACTGCCATGAATATATACTAAGTGACTTTCTCTCCTACCTTAAATATCCTAACCACCTTGTCACTTCTAAATTGATTACTTTTCCTTTGAGCCACAAAAGAGACTACAACATGTAAATGAGTATAAAAGAAACGAGAAGAGAGAGTAAAAATTGGACGAAAATAATTACGATTCTTACCTCTTTCAAACCCACACTTCACAATTCTTTATATTCCAATCATTCCACTCTTTCAAGGCCAAACCTCTTTGAATTATTTCAGAAATGGTTCAATCCTGAGCATTCTAGAAGCAAACAGTAACAGGAGTTATACAACTGATAGTTCTTAGTTAAGCTTTTTAGTTTGTTATTTCACTTAGTTGTATCTGAATGGTACCATCCTAACTGTTAACTCTAGTTCCGGTAAGATACTTCCATGCTTCCTATAATACACGTTCCCCATTTATATCGATAATCTTAATCAATAACAATGGCTTTATACTTCTATGGAACAACCCCTCTCCTCTACGAGCTCTATAATTTGTGATCACACCAAGTCAGTATCACTTGCATCATCACCAACAATGTTAAGTGTTAACTTTATTTTGTTGGTCAATTCTGCTAGCTGGATCTCAGTTGCCTCGTTCTAAGCTGTCATACAGGTTAATGAATGCATTCTCTAGTTAAGCATTATATTCATCACCATCTTGTGTACACCCCAATCAACTATGAGGTGAGACTTCAGTGGAAAGGCTTTTGTGCTCTTAGTGCATATTTTATGAAGGGTGTGGCTAACTGAGATTGCAATCCTTGAGTTTTTTTTTCTTCAAAATTTTCTTTTCTTTCCCTTTTATATATGTTTCTAGCAGTATGTCCCTCCTTCCCAAAAAGAATACTATCTATCATAATTGTTGTTGTTGCTACTTGCAATCATTTTTCCACCTGCAACTTAATATGCCTGCACACGGTTACTTGACACTATTATATTTGAATGTCTTTTAAAAGCATTACCGCACTGGCACCATTGTGTATAGGAATAATATACTTACGATACCTCTAAACATCTTTCTCATAAGCATTACGCAACATATGCATACAGGGGTGCGAGGGTATAATACAGTTAATTAGCTTTTGGGAGAAGAGGAGGAAGCTCTATTCCTCACCTCTTGTGGAGGAAAAACAAATTTGAGTCTAGACTAGACTTGTCAAAAACAAAAAATTTCTGAAGAAAAACCAAATAAACAAAGTGTTCAAAATTGAATTCCAATCGCCATGGTTGTAATTTGGATAACACATATGACATATCTGAGGAAGGGACAAATTCACTAGCATCTTTGAGTACTCTTCACGCACGCAATAGACAGCAGTGACCTTTTCTGATGTTCCATATGCATAATCAACTCCAAAAAATATAGTCATGGATGCTTCATATGATAAACTATCTGCTAAACAATAGTTCAAACCAAACCCAACAAAGAATTAAAAAAATAATAATAGGAGACCGATTAAAGACATATTTTGTCAGTTTCAGCAGTAGTAGTACCCCGGGAAAAAGGAAAAGAAAAGCCTTTAACTTGGTCTCCATACCATAGTAATCTTGCCACAAGCTGACATTTTGGTCACAAGTTTCAAGTGCAGATTCTTATAATTTCCTGGCATTTACGAGACCATTTATTTATCTCCTATTGATGCAAGGTTTGTTTCCAGGTCAATGCAATGCCTATATAAAGCAAGGCCAGGGTGCAGTAATGCTAGAAATCTGCAATGAGAAACAGTTGAGGAATTGTAGAAACAAGATAAAAAATCTCCTGTGGGATCGTATTTTTGGAAAACAACACCCTAAGCCAATTCCACAACACATACTGTTTATAGATATCTCTGGTTTACTTAATTCCATCTTTTTGAAGTATAAAACTTACAATTGCAGAACAAAGGGAAAATCCATTTTCACAGCCACCATCTATGACCAAAGTAACAACAGAAATCTCCACCAGTTGATCAAATTATTGTCTTTGATTTGCATAGAATTTAAGGGCCTGTATTGAGTGAAGGTATTAGAAAGCAAATTAAGAACCTTGTGGTTTTAAATATTATACAAAATAGTTTAAGTTAAGTGAAGGAAAAATCAATTCCAGCTGAATTGAATAAAGATAAAATGCACGAACATTTAATAACAGAGAATGTTAAATATCAAATTGGAAGAATTAAGTATAGTAATTGTGTTCCTAGTTGAGGTGTGATAACCTGACCAAACTTAGATTAATCTAGTGCTTGAGGTAAGGTGGATCACATAATGTGTGTTTGGGTTATTGTTTTTCCAAACGTAACCAATATTTTAAAAAAAAGAAACAAGTGTGTTGCTTTTGTGTTGGTATCTTGAAACGTGTGTAATGGAGGATCAAACGGTTTTACAAGCACACTTTATATAGATTAGTTCTCAAGCCCAATTTGTAACAAATTAATTGGATTTTATAATTTATGTGTATTAAAAATATCTTTAGATGAGTGTCGGAAGCTGGAAGAGGAGTTGCATCTTCAAAAATCCAAAGTATGGAATACCCTGATATGATAAATTAATTTCTTGTCATAATTTTTATTATTATATTTATTCTTTGGAATATATTACAGGAAGACAGGCAAAGGGCTTTGTTGCAGTTGCAGTGGAAAGTGATGAGTGACAAGCCCAAAGAGGACCAAGAAGTGAATTCAAAACAGGTTGACTTGTGTTTCAATCTATTTGTCTGTGTCTGTCTTCAAATGGATGCCATATTTGCTAATTTTCATGTTGGGATACCTTTGGTAGTTTGGTTTGACATATTACATTTATCATTTGGTAGGCACAGTTGGGGAAATGAGAAGACATTTCTTGTATACCTAAATGTGCTTCTTTAATATTCTTTCAACACAAGCCTGAGAATTGTGAACTTAAATACATAGAAGGGTGATGCAAATAAAGACCCACTGGTTCACATATGCATTGTCTTCATGCTAAAATTGTCACTTATGAAACAGGCATAATCTTGTTACTAAAGGCATAACTATTTACTAGCATGATATTAGATAAATTTGATTGGTACCACTTCTCATATCATAGATGTTTCAAAATTTAAGTTGAAAAGATTTTTATTGATGATTTTTGCACATCACAAAGGGAAGGGTGAAGACAGTGCTCTGAAGGCTTCATGTCATAGCAGCAGAAATAGTGTGTGTGTGTCTTTAACTGATAGACATTGGTTTGGTTGTGATTTGGTATCTGTTACTTTAATCATGCTTCTTTTCAAGCTCCTTACTATCTTAAAGATGAACACTATAGAAAGTAACTACACTTACTATTTAGTGGTTTCATGAGTGTAAGGATATTCCAATTGCAATTTGTTTTTTTATTCTGATATCATGTATGCTTAAAAGTTCTGCTGAAAAGATGGGTTATGAGTGATTAAGATATCTAACCAATTTTTATTCGTGGCAAATGTGATGAGCATATGAATTTGATGATGATCTGGTATCTAAGTGTTAGAATACATTAGACAGGGTTCAGTGAGTGCAAATTTAATCAACCTTTGTAATGAATTTCAATTGAATTTGAAAATTAGCATAATGATTTTCATATGATAGGATTACTCCATTTCTAATTTATTAATTTATATATGAAAATAGTTAATTATAATAGAAAAGAAGTATTCATACTTTTGTTAATGGTGACATATAAGTGTTTTTGCATATGCTATGCTGTTTTCTGGTGTGCTGTAGTAATACTCTATATGATTTTTCTTTTTTGCACATCACTGATGCAGAGCATCAAAGGAGGAGGCCATCCTCATCCTTCAAAAGGGTCTCTTAATCCATATGCAGAGGATCCCTATGCATTTGATTAGAGGTATTTACAATCAGATACTGAGTTATTGTAATCCTAATTTTATTTCCTTTGAAATGTGATGATTCCTCCTACTAAAAGCCATGAGTAAAGTACTGAAGCCATTTTAGAGCTTCCTAATTTTGTCTGGTGATGGTGTGTTTTTACAAATGCTAAAATTAAGATAGACTCCATGGTATTACTTACTAGTAACTGTTCCCTGGAATTCTATAATTTGTTGTCTCAGACTCTCAGCCATGAGTAAATACCTTGAATTCAAATGTCAAATCAGACACTGCTTTCAAAGACGGTTATTACGTAATAACCGTCTTTGAATGTTGAACCAGACACTGCATTCAAAGACGGTTATTACGTAAAAACCGTCTTTGAATGCTGAACCAGACATTACATTCAAAGACGGTTATTACGTAATAATCGTCTTTGAATGTTGAACCAGACACTACATTTAAAGACGGTTATTACGTAAAAATCGTCTTTGAATTGTTCTAACTTTCAAAGACGATTATTATAATAACCGACGTAAAAAGTAGTTGCGTTTCAATGACATTATATACAACGACGGTTTACAACCGTCGTTAAAAGCACTTAATAACCGCCGTAAAAAGCTATTTTTCTAGTAGTGCATCAATCATCAACACCAAAGACAGACTTTACTTCATGGAGATTTACACTACATGAGCAATTAACCTAAGCACATCCCTTAACATAGTCGCATTCTATGATCTGACTATTCAGGGAGACCCAAGTTAATCATGTGGAGGATTTGTTGTTTTATCAAAAATAGATGAGTGTGGGTAGTGGCTTACCTCTATAAGGTATGCATTAACCTTAACCTCTCTAGGAGTTCGCCTACTCATCTATTCTATAGGCCCCTCTAGTGTTAGCCATCATGAAAACCTCTAGGGCTAGGTTGAGGGCCTTCTTAGCATACCTAACTTACATTCCTACTTACAACCAACAACTAATTAAACTTAGATTCCTTAAGGTTATGAGATCTCAAGGAACTAAGTTTCACCATCAACAACAATTCATTTCATATGCACTAAAAGGGTCACTAATCCCCTTAGAAAGTAGTTCTCAACACCTCAACATGTCATTCAAAGTCAAAACATAGGGGTGGTATTTGGGAAAATATCCCACTAGCGAGACCCTTGGGTCACTTTAGTAAGAAAGAGTTCTAGCATGGAACTCACCCTCCCAAGTATACCATTTTTCAAACAAAAAATAAATATTCCCTAAGGATATAGTTAACTCCTTTTCACACATATGGGTGGTTCTCAAAACATCATCATCCACAACAATCACACGTTATCACAAATTCATTCACAAAAATCAATATCATAAGAGCTTATAATATCATAGATTCACCATTAATATGCTCATCACACTCATGAACCCATATATAGTTTAATAAGCATATAACAAAACATTTCAATACCTTGAATTCTTACAAATAACTCACTAAAAACTCATGAATATGAATCTCATGATCTCAACATAAAGTAAACTCTAATCATACAACAACTTCATTTCAACCACATCTCATATCATCATTAAGAAATCAACCAACACAACTCAAGACATCCATCAATTAACATAATTATCTCATCTTCAATATAATATTCTCAACAACATGATAAATTTTCCATGCATCATAAATATCATTTATAACAACTCTATACTTCATGTTTAAGATTATCAAAACATCTCATAAGTTTTGTGTTACTATCTCATTTGTTTTCTATTATGTGCCTATGACCTTCATATCTAATAAACATGATAGTTAAAGATATACTAACTTAATTAAGTTGACTATTGTCTCATTTGAAAGCCAAGAATATTATCTCCAAATTTTATGTTTACATAAAGGCCATGTTTGGAAGGATACTATGCCTAAAATTACAATTTATATGAAACTTTTACTTATTACCGACAACTTGACCTTTTTTCAACAATTTGATCATTTCTAGAGTTATAGACAATATTTTTAAGTGAGACCAAAGCCATTAGTTAGCAAACATCCAGGGCTACAATGTCCATGCAGATCACTATTTCAAATTTGGACTCTATAACTAATTTTTGACCATTCTAATCAATTACAATAGAGCTCGGGTCAACAAAACAGTTCCTGGGCTCAAATTAATCGATTACAATTCTATGTAATCTATTACAACCAGCACAAAACCCAAAAATCAACCTCTGGAGTTCATTTTAACTGATTACCACATGATGTAATCGATTAAAATGATTCAAAACTACATAAAGTTATGATTTTTAAGTCAAGAGATCATCTTTCATCAAAACAAAATCATTCTTTTCAACCCAAAATGTTCAACAATGAATTTAAATGTATCCAAAATAAGAGAAAGAAGTAAGTTTCCCTTATCTCTATAAACCAAGAAGCAAAATCTAAGAGGAAGAAAGGGAAAATGAGAGGGCTTTGGGTCCAAGATACCACTCAACCACCACACCACAGGTCACTACCCAAAATCCATCATCAAACAAAGACAACATTAAAACCAAAAAAGTGAGCACTTTCATGAATCCCCCCGCCCCCCATGGGTGCTCTATGAAGGAAAACGAAAATGGAACTTCAAATGGAAGAGAAACAACCCCAAACAATAAAAAAGAGTAAGAAAGATGCTCTTTTCAACAAGGTAAATCAAGGATCCAAGCTTCCAAAGAGAGAGCTCCCTTAGGGATGAAGAAAGAAGAAATGAGGTGTGTTTATGAGGTTGGTTCAGATTATGCAAAGGTTTTGGTTTGCATCCCACAACTCACTAAATTCACCCACCCTATTCCCATCACTCAAGGCCTTCTCACCTAGGCCCAAACACTCTAAAACAACCTAATCACACTTACAACCTTGTTTAAGCATAAACATACATATAAACATAGATATAACCACTACAAATCATCCTCTCTTAATTACTAAATTAATTACAGACACTTAAATTAAATTTAATTACTCTTGCAATCTAATTAAAACACTTAATAAAACATTATGAAAATCATAGTGTTACAGGTAATAAACCTAAAACTCTTGATTTTTGTTGGGTGAGCAATGGTCTCGCTTACCAAAAATCCTCTAAAACCCTACAACTCAAGTGTTGCTTACCAAGAACAATGTTCACTGAGCAAAATCTAGAAACTTGTATATTGTGAAGGAGTGTGAATTTCCATTTCCATGGCCACACTTGGCTCCAATCTCTCTTAAACACCATAATCAGTCCCTAATAAGTTATATTACATTTCTAATCACATAATCTACCCATTAATTCAATCATGCATAATCATTAAAAAGAACCATAAATACCCAAACCTAAATTTTAAAAGGGGAAGAAGTGAAGAATAGGGGAAATATTATATTCAAGGGGTAAAGGAAAACAAGGGGAAACATTCACCTTAGGGCAAGCATGGATTTGAGTTTTAGCCATGAAGATTTTTGCTCCTCCTCCCACCTTTTATGTTCTTCCCCATCTCCTCTCATTATATTTCTCTCCCCTCTCTCTATCTTTCCTTCCCTTTTGAAATCGTGTGGGGTGTGGGTTGGGGGGAGGGGGCGCTTGGTGAACTTTGACCTACCATGGGGCCTTAGCTACCAATCTAGTTCCTGTCATTTTGTTCATATAAGTTCTTAATATAAAGGTAACTTATAATTAATAATTTCTAAGAGCAACCTTAAACATAAATCACAATGTTATTTTCAATTTTCATAATTGGAGGTGTTACATTCCATGATAAGTTTCAGCTGAGTTAACAATCTACAAAAATATCATATCTAAGTGTAATTTTTTTAAGAGGGTGGAGATAGACAAGGCACAAACATGTTTTGATCTTTAAGATTCATTTCATAATCTTAAAGGGAAGTTGAATGAGTGGCTCAATGAAAAAGTACGAAAGATATAATTATATGAAAATGCTAACATGTGAAGTTATTTTTCTATTAGAAAAAGTTATGATTATTAACTATATTTTCAAGAAATGTACCAAACACAAATAATTAAAAGAAAATGCCAAAATGGTGAGAGCAGTATTCAACAATTTACCTAACAATTTGATAATAACATATAGTTAAATGTTGTGCAAGACATCCACAAGAAATGATGCATATTTTGGGTAACCATGTCATTGGTGTGAAGAATCCACTGATTTTGCTGATAACTAATCTCCATCAAGGAACTTGGCTTACCATTATTAGTAGGGTCTCTCTTCCCAACCGTATTTTTTCTATCCACAAGACTCTAATCCAAAACTTTTTTAAGAGATCCCAGTCTTGTGTCACTCGGACGAACAACATGTTGGTAGGTATCTTTTAGTTTAAATGGCATTTATTGCAATGAAAAATCATTAGGAGAGGTTGATTGATTGAAGGCTAAATATGAGGCTTTAATGGCTAAACATCAATAAAAGACACTTAACAAGAAATGATGAAGAGATGGAAGAATGGGTGTGGAGAAGGCTATTGCTACACAATAATTTGAATTATTCATCACAGTCAAAGGAGAGAACAATAAAGTTATTGAAGACATAAATGGTTATGATGTTTATGATTTGTTTTAACTTGATACTTCTGTGAAAAAAGAACCACTTATGTTATTGGTACATTACTTTAGGAAACATTTTTTGAAGAGTTACTTTTGGATTTTTTTTAAGAGTTACTTTAGGAAATTTAGTATTATCTTTTACTTATAATTAATAATGTGTTTTTATTCCCAATTTTGTGTCCACTTTTAAAAATTGGCAATTGGATTATTTGATGATTAAGTAGCAATAAAATCTAGGTTTGGTTTTAATTAATGAAAATTTTAAACTATTTAATCTATAAAAAAACAAAAAGATATAGATTGGTATCTTCATATTAATATAATTGTGTGAAATTAGAGAAAAATAATAATTTTGTTTCTAATCAGAGATGAAAAATTATTGTTTGGAGACAAACAAATTTTGTGATCTTTCTGAGAAAAAATTGATCTGTCTCTAAATAGAGACGAACAAATATCTTATAGAGATGGAAGAAAATCTTGTCACTAATATAGAAATGAAGTGTTTCTTTTCTTGTATAGTGTTAGAGATAAATTATATTCAAAATAGAAATGGAAAATGATCATCTTTAATTAGAGAAATAACTCAATAATTTATCTCTAAATATTTAGCTACATGCAAAACCATGATGAATTCATGCTCCCTCTAAATTGTTTAAAATGGAGAATATTGTGTTTATATATGGAAAATGTTGACTCCATTTAAGATTTTCTTATGATTCATTTTTTTTTTCATTTTCTTAACTTTAATGGAAATACACATTGAGAAAGGACATACATCCTACCAAGAATAATAAAATTTAAGATGATCAAATTATATGTGTGTGTATGTACAAATAACAACATCCTAACAGGAAAAGGTTGCACATTTGGGGAGACAAAAGACTAATAATACCTATGTACGTTTCTACCTACCTACATCCTTACATATGTGTGTTTTAAAAAAATATATATATATATTCAATTAAAAATATTTTGATAAAATTATATTATTAATTTCATAATTTGATAACTATCAACTAATATTTTAGAAAATAATTAATATTTTATTATTGATTTAATGAGTAGTATTATTTTTCATCAAAAGCATTTTTTTAGAAATATCTTTAACCAATTTATTATAATGATATAGTAATAGAAACAATTATTAATATTCTATAAACACTACTAGAAAAATGCTATTCTACGTCGGTTAAAACACAGTTTTTACGACGGTTATTAACCGTCGTCGTAGGCAACATCGTAGAAAATTTTCACTTTCTACGACGATTTCATAAAAAACCATCTTAGAAAAAGGTATCATTTTAAGATGGTTGTTAGCTAAAAACCGTCTTGGAAGGATACATTTCTAAGACAGTTCTTAGTTAGAAACTATCTTAGAAGAGTATACTTCCTAAGATGGTTTTTCAGAAAATAGTCTTAGAATGTATTTTTTTTAAAATTAAAATATATTTGAGAATGCTAAGACGATTTTTCAGAGAACCATGTTAGAATGTATTTTTTAAAAATTAAAATATTTTGAGGTGCTCTACCTAGTTTGTTTTCTCTTGTTGTTCAAAGAAATGAAGTTTTTCCATCTCTGTCACAAAAGCATCTTAATTAATCAGTCTAAAGGAAAATCTAAGGTTGATCATCATTATTATAAGTATACAATGATCCACTTTGTAGACATGGAAAAAATACCAAGTTCAAGAAAATGTTTCAATCAAATAAAAAATAGTTTCAGCACTCGAAGCTATCAAGCATTTATACCAAAATATTACAATCTAGAATGATTGAAGGTTTTGTCCTTGAGAAAATAAGATATCCCAGAAGCTGTTAAACCTGGATTGATACACATTAAGTGGAGTTGATCCCACCTTTGACCCCATGAATAAATTTGATACAATTGGAGTTGGGTAGGCTTATAACCAACAGTACACTTCAAATATATATATAGAATAGCATTAGCATTGCTCACCTTAGAATTTATAAAGGGAAAAATTGTCATGAATAAAATTACAATGTATGTTCTCAAGGACAACAACATTGAGTACCTTATAATTGTTTGTTCAAATTTTTTCCGTACGTGCAACTCTATTCTAACTACGTTAAAATTCTAACTACTTCTAAGGGAGACTCTTAAAGCACATATCATTTTGGTATGGTAGAATAGCATAGTAGGATCAACTTAATCATTCATTTATTCTATACCCAAGGTCATTATCATGTACCTCGTGATCTTGTTGTATGTGTTGGTATTTCAATGTGAGTCTTTTGACACGATCCTTGAAATCGGATGTCGGAGAGAAATCAAGAGTTCACTAGGGTTTGAGAGATTAGGTATCTTTTGATCTAATACAAGTATTTATAGTCTCTTTGGTCTTATTCTTAATGATAAGTAATTATCTTTGTGTTTGGATAAAAGATTATCTTGAATGATAAAGAGTGATGCAATCCTACGCCGCAAGGGCATTGGATAGAAAAAAATCCAAGTAGATTGGGCCAGAAATGCAAGAGAAGGCCCTAGGGTTCTTATGAGCCTTAGGGTAGATTTCGGGCCCATGGGCTAAGTACGAGCCCACTTATCTTTGTAAATATTAGATTAAGGTTTCATTATTTGTGAGCCTTGTATTTAGGGCTCCATAATGTAGGTAGGGTACCCTAGAAATATAGGATTTTTCAGCCCTTGTATTTTAGGGCACCTAGACTAGTTTTTGTATTAGGGGTAGTTTTGTAATTTCACATGCACTAAGTGGATATTTGATGTGTGTGGTTGGAAATAAATTTAATTGAATTGGTAGAAGCCCAATCCAATTAAATTTTAGAGGGGGGGGGGGGTGAGCATTTGCTTACTACACCCCATTGCCACATCATATAGTCACACTTTGTGCATGTCCTTCATGCTTTTCATGCCTCATGACACCTAAGCACACTTAGTGGAGAATCTTGGAATTGATCTTGGATTAGTGGGCTGAACCATAACTAAAATTCACTAATCATAATTAGTGAAATTTTGGCTCCAAAGTTTGGCTCCACAAATTCAATTTCAAATTCAAGTGAAATTTGAATTTCCCTCCAATTTTGTGTGACACTTAGGCTATAAATAGAGGTCATGTGTGTGCATTTTTTTGGAACTTTGATCATTTGAATATTAAACTTCAGATTTCAAAGCTCATTTAGAGCACAAAATTTCGTGCTCTTCTCTCCCTCTCCCTTCATTCATCTCCTTCTTCCTCCAAGCTCTTATCCATGGCCTCCTATGGTGGTGAGCTTCTTCTAGACTCATCTTCTCCTTGAAGTGGCGTCTCCTCTCTCTCTCCCTTTCTCCATTCCGCTGCCATTCATCTTTCAAGAAGCAAAGGAATCCATTGATGAAGAAGATCCTAGGCCTACAAGCTCCAATGGAGCTTGCATCATGTGGTATCAAGAGCATCTTCATCTAGGTGATGTTCTTTTGCTTCCTCTATCTTTTTGTTCGGTGAATTCTCTTTAATTCCTTGTTCTTCATCTTATTCTCCATGTATATCCTCCATTGTCTTGTGGTTTGGTGCTGTTTAGAGTAGATTCAAAAAAAAAATAAACCGATTAAATCTTAGATCTACACTTGTTCTTGCATTTCTATAGTTCAAAATTTGTAGATCTACTCTTGAATCTTGTTTTTGTGTTGATTTTAGGTTCTATCAATTTTCATTCATAATATTCTTGTGCTGAACCTTTAGATCTAAATTTTGTTCCAAAATATTGATTAGAAAAAAAAAACACAAAAATCTAAGTGTAAATCACTTAGTCCATGTTGTCTTAGAGTCATGTTTAGTCATAGTAATTGTCACATTATGTTCTAAGTTTGTGTTGAATTTTATTTTGTTGATTGAATTCTAGATACATTTGTTCATGTATTCTTGTCATTCTTAGCCTATCTTTTGAATTTTGAGTCTAATTCATGCATGTTATTTAGTTCATAACATGTTCTAAATCAATTCCTAGAGGTAGTCTTGTTCTTGAACTTTTTTTTTTTGCTTTCTAAGTTTCCTACATGATGCCTATGATGAAGTTGAGTTGTGGTGCTGAGTTGTGGCTGGATTTGTGAATCAAAATAAGTCTTAAGCTCTCTTTAATTGTGTTACTCAAGATAATTGAGCATAAGCAAACACAAATTGTAACTATCCAAGCCTTAAGCAACATAAACACTACTCTTGATTTCTAGGTTGAAATCGCTGGTGCTGGCAGCTTGAACATACGAACTTGTATAAATTACTGGGAATTGGTCACTACGTTTTTTGAGCTGAAACTTTTACTGAATTTTCTAGACATCTGGAAAAAAATTATAAAAAAAGAACCAAGCGATTTGGATTAAAGGAAAAAATAAGAAAAATATTACAATTTGGCAGAAAAATCAGTGTCCAGGAAAAAAAAAGAAAAGTGAAAGGAAAGTGTGCTTGTTGTTTTGGCTCAAAGTTTGTTCTATAATTGGTGCCTATTTTATACCAATCCTAGTTCTGAAATTTCAATTGAAAATTATTGTGAAAACAAGTGCCAAAACTAGAGTTTTCTTGAGTCTTTTTTTTTTATAGTTTTTCTACTCTACTCTAGAGCCATTCTAGGTTTCTCTTTGAGTCCTAGCTTGCTTTTTTGTGCTTTTCATTGCTTTAATTGTTGAATAATCCTTGGAAATTTGTCTTGTTAAAACTCTATTGGTTTAGCTTTCATTTCATTTTTTTTTTTGGTCTTTGGTTATTGCTTGTCTCTTTGTTTCCTTGCTTGTGAGTTGCCATATAGGGAATTGGAAAGGAGGATTGGTGTCATATCTTGAAGAATTTGAGTCCAGAAGCAAGGGGCCAACCACCTTAAGAGCTATTGGACTAAGAAGCACTCCAAATTGAGTGAAATACTAAAGATATAATAGCCACCACAATTGAGGACTTTTTTTTTTTTGTAATTTTGTAATTGGCAATTTGTTTTGCTTTCAAATTTTGTAACAAAAAGGTCTTTCATTGGAAGTAAGTTGGGAGCCTCCAATAGGTCACCCTACTTCCATTTGTGTGTAATAATTTTAGGCAATTTCCCCTTAGGATAGTGAGTGTTTTGTTGGGAACCTTAAATGAGGTCATCCAAACACTCTTAGGATCCGTCTAGTTTGCATTTCTTGCACTTTAATTTCTTGCTTACTTTCATAGCTTATTTCCTTTACCTCCATTGTCAAACCGCCTAGATAGCTTTCCTTTTACCAATTAGTTTTTACCTTATCTTTCACACCTTTTTTAGTGTTTATTTTGGCTAGTTTCAACCATAGTTTCTTTTACCTTTTTTTCAAACCCCCAACAAGAAAGAACCATAACTTAGGAACCAACATGAGTCTTCATTCTTCATCTAGTGTTAATGGTGAGGGTTCTACTCCTAAGGACCCCTTGTATAAGATATTAGATGAGTTGAGATCCCTTAAGTTGTGGAGAGAAAAAAAAGAGAGAAAAGATAAAGGTAAAAAAAGAGTGGAAGAAATAAGTCAAGATGAAAGAGAGAAAATAAGAGAGGAAGAAAGAAGAAAAATAATGAAAGAAATGAAAAGAGAAAAACATGTCTCCTATAGTAGTCATAACTCTTGCAAGAGCCTAAGTGAAGAACTTCGTGACTATTATGAAGGAAGGCATAGGTGACATCTTAGACCTCACTCCCATAGGAGAGAAAATGAAAGAAAGCCTCAAGAGGTTAACATTAAACTCCCATACTTCCATGGGAAGGACAATGTAGAGGCTAATTTAGATTGGGAAATAAGGGTAGAGCAATAACTTAAAAGGAAGTATACTTCAAAATCTTATGGCTCTCACTCTTATCCAAAGAAAGACCAAGGTCAAGGAATCTTAGGGGTGAGACCTTCTAAGCCCAAAGATGATAAGGGGAAGACAATAGAAAAGCAACCCCTTAAGACTAGTATGCAAGAGAAGACTAGCTCCATGAAGTGCTTTAAATGTCTTGGAAGAGGACACATTACTTCTCAATGCCCCACCAAGAAAACCATGATTATGAGGGGCCAAGACATTTATAGTAGCCAAGATGAGGCTACTACTTCACCTTCCTCTAGTAAAAGTGAAGAAGCAAAAGGGGAAGAATCTAGTGAAGAGATCTACCCCCAAGAAGAAGGACAACCTTTAATGGTTAAGGAGGAGTGTAAGGAGGTAAGTGTCTCCTCCAAGAGGTTAGCTAAGAAGGAAAGACATTTTGAAATAAAGACAAATATTAAAGAAATTTCCCTTCTTAGACAACCTCCACATTTTCTCCTTTGTAAAAAGACACTTGTTAGCATTGCCACATCTCTTAGGCTTGAGTTTATTCCTCAAGTAAAGGAGTTGTTGGATGAGGGTTTGGTTCACAAGAGCTTAAATCCTTGTGCTTTGTTGGTGCCCAAAATAGGTATTATTAGGCACCAAATCCCTAAAATAGGTGGTATGATGAATGCTTTGGGTGGTGCAACACTCATTTGTAAAATCACTCGTGCACCCAACATCTTCATGATTTGTGTACATAGGGACTCATTAGGTAGGTTTGTTCTTATTTTTAGTTTCAATACAAACTTAGGTACCCATATGGGACACCTTAGGTTTGTCATACTTTTTGGTAGGAATAATCAACATGAAAATACAGAAAAAGGTATGTTCTATTGCTTTACTTTTCTTAATTTTTTAAATTGTGATCAAGGGGTTCCCATGAACCCTAAGAGAATAAAAGTCATTCCTGAGCGGCCCGCTCCACCAAGTGTAAGAAAAATTTGGGGCTTCCATGACTTAACAAACTTTTACAAAAGGTTTGCCCCATATTTTTCTATACTTGTAGCACCACTCATTGACTTGGTGAGGAACCATGTTTCTTCATGGGAAGATGCCCAGGAAATGAGTTTTCAGACCTTACCTTACTTCAACATACTAAACACCACTAATACATATGTTTTTGTTCTTTTTACAGGTGTTGAGGAAAAAAGCCCAGAGTTTCAAGAACCTCGGGATTTGAGGTCAAATCCTTTTCAAGGGGGAGGGAATGATGCAATCCTACCCCGCAAGGGCATTGGATAGAAAAAAATCCAAGTAGATTGGGCCAGAGATGCAAGAGAAGGCCCTAGGGTTCTTATGAGCCTTAGGGTAGATTTCGGGCCCATGGGCTAAGTACGAGCCCACTTATCTTTGTAAATATTAGATTAAGGTTTCATTATTTGTGAGCCTTGTATTTAGGGCTCCATAATGTAGGTAGGGTACCCTAGAAATATAGGATTTTTCAGCCCTTGTATTTTAGGGCACCTAGACTAGTTTTTGTATTAGGGGTAGTTTTGTAATTTCACATGCACTAAGTGGATATTTGATGTGTGTGGTTGGAAATAAATTTAATTGAATTGGTAGAAGCCCAATCCAATTAAATTTTAGAGGGGGGGGGGTGAGCATTTGCTTACTACACCCCATTGCCACATCATATAGTCACACTTTGTGCATGTCCTTCATGCTTTTCATGCCTCATGACACCTAAGCACACTTAGTGGAGAATCTTGGAATTGATCATGGATTAGTGGGCTGAACCATAACTAAAATTAACTAATCATAATTAGTGAAATTTTGGCTCCAAAGTTTGGCTCCACAAATTCAATTTCAAATTCAAGTGAAATTTGAATTTCCCTCCAATTTTGTGTGACACTTAGGCTATAAATAGAGGTCATGTGTGTGCATTTTTTTGGAACTTTGATCATTTGAATATTAAACTTCAGATTTCAAAGCTCATTTAGAGCACAAAATTTCGTGCTCTTCTCTCCCTCTCCCTTCATTCATCTCCTTCTTCCTCCAAGCTCTTATCCATGGCCTCCTATGGTGGTGAGCTTCTTCTAGACTCATCTTCTCCTTGAAGTGGCGTCTCCTCTCTCTCTCCCTTTCTCCATTCCGCTGCCATTCATCTTTCAAGAAGCAAAGGAATCCATTGATGAAGAAGATCCTAGGCCTACAAGCTCCAATGGAGCTTGCATCAAAGAGAGATCATATATATTTAAAATTAAGATGATTATGGTTACAATTTCCCCCTATCTAGTAGTAATTGGGCCTATGTGCTAAGGGAACTGTCCTAATGGGCCTTTTTGGATCAACATCAAGATTCAAAACAAGATTCTTTGTAATCGAAATATCAATTGCACAAATTTTCATCATCCAAAGTAGGACGTTATTATTTATACCTCCCTTGGCATAAATTCTCACTCTAAGGTCTCTTCCCCAAACCATGATCTTCCTTACACCCAGTGATACTTCAAAACTCTCCACTCGAAAATTTGAACACATAATGAGTTTCCTCTTATTGAACATTCCACATTGAGATAACTATTTTTTGCAAACTTTGTATGACGATGTATGGAAAAATGAAGAAGGAACATGCTTTCAAAATTATCCAACAATTATAAACACTTTTCCGAAGATTCAAAATCACCAAGCTATATGAAACTAACCCTTTTACTAAACCAAACATGATGTTACAAATTGATAATGTGTCAGCAAAGCTGTAATTGCAATGAGTGAGAGTGAATATTGTGGGTGATGGTAATGTTTTCTAGGAATTAAAAAGTATTTAAGTTTGTGTTTCCTCACATAAAAATACAAAATTCTTATATTGTAATTATATTTTTGAACATATTTGATATATAACTTATATTTTAATACAAGGTCATTTTTAACTATTGATAATTTCTTTTAAAAAGTATTGATATTCAATTTATTTAGAAGTAAAAATAATAAAAGATGGTTGTCATACCCTAATTTCGTCCGGGGACTATCGTTCGTTGATCTTTTGATCCTTGCTGGTTGACTTACGGTGTTGAATGCCAGTTACAGTGCGAAACAGATGATCATTAAGTGTTTTGATCAAGAATGCAAAAAATACCAAAAAAATGGGGGCAAAGGAGTCTTTTCCTTGGTTTTCCTGGACCCTAACTCACCCAGGCTAGCCTCTAGCTCGCCTAGGCCACCAAATAGCTTCATGGTGAAGAAACCAACTTGCCTAGGCGAGCTCCAGCTCGCCTGGGCGAGCTCATTGCTTCAGCTCGCTTGGGCGAGCTATAACTGCCCCAAAGTGACCCTTTGCCTATAAATAGGCATCCTAGGGGTGTTTTAAAGGGTTTGAAGGTTCAGAAGTGGAGACAATTCAGAGAAAAGAGAAAGAAGAAGAAGAAAGAAGAGGAAACAAAGCTGAGGCGCTACTGAATCGTGACCGCGATCATTCCCTACGTCATTTTCTTGTTTTGTGTTCTTCGTGCGACCGTCGGTTAGTTTTTTATTTTTGAAGATTGAATGTGATCTATGTACCCTTAGGGGTCCCCCTTGTTATTATGTGCACATCCATCTTCTCCATCTACCATTGGGGATCTCGTTTTCCTTTGTAAAGTTCAATCTTAACCGATCACTAGTGTTGTAAAGTTGTCTTTAAAGAGATTGAAAGTTGATAAACAAAATCAAGATAAAACCAACTCATAACTAATTTCTTTTTATCAAATATCACAAAAGATCATTTCAAGGTCCAACGCCTTAACGATTCTCTCCGCTTTTCAAATTTAAAACATCGTTTCAAGGTCCAACGCCTTAAACGACTTTTTGTTCGCAATTAAAATGAATCTTTCAAAAACATAAAAATCAATTTAACACACAAACATTCAAACTTAAAGAACTACATAGGTCTGAATTCCTCATCGCACCTGAGGATACATAAGAGCAAGGGCAATACCCTTGTCGACCCCCCCAAAAAATAATAAAATATAAAAAGGGAAAAGTAAATAATTTTGAAGTCACATTGTGCACACTCGATTAAAGGTTGTCGTCCCTTGTGACGGGTGCGTGGGGTGTTAATACCTTCCCTATGCGTAAACAACTCCCGAACCCTTATTTTCAACATTCGCAGACCTCTTTTTGGTTTTTTTAACATTTTCCCTCGAATAAACGTTGGTAGCGACTCCCACGCATTTTTCTTCATGAGAAGACGCACTTTTACCTTTCGCCTCACCCTCCCATCGAAGGGTAGGTTGCAAAAATGGTTTGAAAGATACAAGAGGTTACAAAAAACATCTAGAAAATGCTCCTGTAGAAGAAAAAACTTGAAAACACTCATGTTATAGAATAACATCTCGCAGTTTGAGGTTGCCTACCCAAAGCATGAATGTGTGTAATTTGCCTCTGCTCTTAGTTTAATGTGCATTATATAGAGGTTCTCGAGAGATAATGTTATCATATCTTATTCCCTTAGTTTTAGGAATAAGATATCATTAAGGCATGACAAGGTTTGAACACTATATGATCATATATGTAATTATTATACAACAAAATATGATTATGCAAGGTTTGATTAAGATAGACCCTTGCAATATTATGAACACATGGGGGAAGGTATCTATCATAGCACCGTTTGGACATGTGGGTTAGTCGGGGTCCGACTAAGTAGCGAAAGTATTGGGCTTGGTCCAAAACTAACTAAAGGATACACAATCCCTCAAGGTCGAACACGTAGTGTGACAAGACAATAATGAGGATTAGGCTATAACCAATATTGAGCAAAGGGTGCATAGTTTTTCGGGCTCGAGCACAAAGTGCGATGAGTCTACAATGAGTATTGGGCTCAACCCAATATTGACCAAAGGGTATTGGAACAAAATTAACTGTAATAATATACGAGCAACTCCCGAAAAAACAAAGCCTCTAATATTTCCACCTAATATTTGGTTCTAAGAATCAAGTGTGTCTCTCTTCGACTATGGTTAATTTTTGCCCCCTTTTTTTATTTTGTCTCTAGCAATAACACCTGGCTAAATAACACTCTCATTCAATATAACTATTCTAATTCATGTACAAAGAATAAGGACTTATTTGGCCGTCAGAATATGATAAGATGAGATATGGTTATAAAAGTATAATCAAAACATGATAGGATAATAGTAAGATAAACTTTAATCATACTCTTCAAGTAAGGACAAACTGCAATTTGACATATATAGTAGAGTTGAATTGGTCCTTAGAAACAAAAGGATACTATGTACTATCCATAGTTTTAAGGAGCAATGAAGTAGAACCCATACAATTGGTTCAAAAGAAAACATATAATATCCCATTAGAAACCAAAAATAAGAGAAAATTTATAGATGTCATTTGCCATAGTAATTTTTTCTTTTCTAGCCTTTCCCTTCTTTTTTTCTCATAATTTCTAGTTTGTCATTTGAATCTCAGTTCAGAGCTGCATATAAATATGCTTGATCTTCTTCTTTTGTAATTCCGATAAAAAGTTTAGTGAACTCATGGAGAAGATCTACATGGCCCTGCAAACATTCAACAGCCTAGAGAAGTCCATCATATATCATCAATGAGTGTCGAATATAAAGAATCACATTACTTATAAGAGAAAATTTATATTAAAAAATTGCTAAAATAGGCATGGAAAGAAATAATTTACCTCTCTTCTATATGTATCTAATCTATCTATAAATGACCTATAAACACCACCATATTGCCTTGGATCCATGCCAGCTTCAAAATAATCAGTTAGATTTCAAAAATTAAATTGTCCTATATTGTTGTCTTGTTGTGACAAACTAGCAATATCCCTACCAACAATTTATTTACTTAATAAATATACACTTCAACTAGCAATCAAATGGTCCATGCTACTATAAGTGTGGATGTGTTAGATATACACACAAATTAACAAAGAGAAGACACACAAATTAAATTTTTGCTACCCAAATCAAGCCCTTTTCCAATAAAATACAACAATAAATTAGACGTAAATACTTTTTTATTTTTTAGCAAAGGGGGGGGGGGGGGGAACATAAGTGGGAGGTGATTCCATGTGATCCAACCTTTGAGCCCTGAAATCTTCCATGATGTATAGAAAGTGTTTATACTTTTCCATCTTGTTTGGAAATGTAACCCTCACATTCTAGACAAATGCTATGGCGTCTTCTATGGTTACTTTATTTTCATTAATCTCTACTATTGATTGACCCTGTTTCAATCTACAAAATTTTCATGAAAGTTTTGTCAATGGGGAAATTGATGAGATACAAATATTATCACATTTAAAGGAAGCGAGAGCATCAATGACACCTGAATTAACAAATTCAAACATTAAAAGGGAAAATTTTCATGAAAGTTTTGTTTTCATCTCTACTATTGATTGTGTTGAATATTGTTTTATTTGCTGGTATCTTGCTCTGCTTATAGAGAGGCAGCAGGGTTAGGTTATTTGTGTGAGCTGTCTCTCTCCTCTCTTGTACTATATATATATATATGCCATTTTGAAAGCAATAAAGTTAAGCTAAGTGAGAGAACTTTTCCTCACTAAATATCTCTAGCTTCAACTAGGCATCAAAGCCAGGTTGCCACTGTCCGCGCCGCCTGTCCACTGCTGTTTTTCTCTGGCGACAGTAGGGTTTGGTGTGCCTTGAGAAGCACAACCTAACCCACAACTCGCATGGTCAACCGGCCACTCACGCGCCGCCACACGCCGTCGCCGTCTGCCGCCAGTTCTTGCGCGTGGCCGCCACGCGCCGCCCTCTCGGCGTCGGAATCCTGCCAGACCGACGCCATTCGACTCGTCGGACCCTTCTGAGCCCATTCCAGCCTACATTTTCCTATTTTGACACTTGGAACGTGTCATCCTGGTTTTCTCCCATTTTCTCCGCTAGGGTTTGTTTTTTGAGTGGAAATGGCTTCGTCTGGACCTGTGCTCTCCTTCTCCAGAACTCCAACCATCACAACAACAAAACTCAATTGGAAGAATTATTTATCTTGGTCTGCCTCAGTGGAGCTGTGATTTCTCGGCCAATGCCACCACGACCACTTGGAGAAAAGTGTTGATGTTGTCCCAAATGATAACAGGCCTACGTGGGAAAAGATGGATTATCAACTATGTGTTGTTTTATGGCAATCAGTTGAGCCAGATGTTTTGGAGATCCTTAGATCATTCAAAACATATCGTTCTTTCTGGAAAAAGGCCCAAGATATCTTTGCCAATGACATCCAAAGTCTGTTTGATGCGACTATGAAGGTTACGACTCTCAAGCAGACCAGCCATGACATGATTGCACATATGGGAAAAGCTAGGGCTGCTGTGGAAGAGCTGAAGAGGTTCCTTGTGGCTGATTCATTGGAGGAAGTGAATAGAAAGCTGGATAAATTTTACATGGTTCTTATTTTGAGGAGCCTATACTCAGATTTTGATCATGTGCGTGATCAAGTTCTTGCTGGAGATCAAGTTCCTTCAATGGACTCTCTCATCACCAGACTTCTTCGCGTGCCTCATGTATTGAAGGATGAAAATCTTGCTGATGTTGTGGAAACCTCAGCCATGGTTGCATCTCGTGGGAGAGGGGGAGGCCGCAAAAATAGATGAGGTCATGGTGGAAGAGGTGGACATCCTCATTGCACTTATTGCAAGAAGATGGGCCACACTCAAGAGAATTGTTACTCATTGCATGGATTTCCTGAAAAAGTAGCATATGTGTCTAAGTCAGAGAAACCAGAGTCCAGATTCTCTGATGAGGAGTATCAGGAGTATTTGAAGCTCAAGTCAGAGAAATCCAGCAATCAAGTATCATCTTCATCGGTACCATGTTTCTCGACAGCTTGCATTTCTCAGTCCATTGGAAGTCCTAGTCCTTGGATACTTGACTCAGGTGCCTCTGATCATATCTCTGGTAACAAATCTTCTTTTTCATCCATTTCTTTTCTAAAAATTCCTCACCTTGTTACTGTAGCTAATGGTTCCAAAGTTGTGTCTCAAGGAAGTGGTCAAGACTCATTATCTCCTTCATTGAAATTAAATTTTGTATTATTTGTTCCTTAGTGTCCATATAATCTAATCTCATTAAGTCAGTTGACTCGCTCTTTAAATTGCTCAGTAACCTTTACCGCTAATTCTTTTGTTATTCAGGAACATGGGACGGGTCCACTGATTGGAGAAGGACGTGAATCACGAGGACTTTATTATTTAGAATCCAGCTTTCCAGTGTCCTGTTTTGCATCCTCAAAGCCCAAGATCTTGCATGATCGTCTGGGTCATCCAAGCTTATCAAAATTGAAAATAATGGTTCCTAGTCTCAAGAATCTTATAGTCTTAGATTGTGAGTCTTGCTAACTAGGAAAACATGTTAGGTCATCATTTCCTCAAACTGTACAAAGATGTAACTCTGCTTTGTCTACCATTCAGTTTGATATTTGGGGACCAAGTAGGGTTACATCTTTTGGTTTTCGGTATTTTGTAACCTTCATTGATGAATTTTCCAGATGTACTTGGATTTATTTAATGAAAGACAGATCTGAACTTTTACATATATTAATGTCGTTCTTTAATGAGATTGAGAATCAATTTGGCAAATCAATTAAGATTTTCAAAAGTAATAATGCCAAAGAGTATTTCTCTCATGATCTCTCTTCCTTTTTATCTTCAAAAGGTATTTTACATCAGTCTACATGTCCTCATACACCTCAACAAAATGGTATAGCAGAAAGGAAGAATCGTCATCTTCTTGAAACTGCACGTTCCTTAATGTTAAACTCCAATGTTCCTACCCACCATTGGGGAGATGTAGTGTTTACTGCTTGTTTCTTAATTAACAGATGCCTTCTTCTTCTCTTGAAAACCAAGTTCCTCATTCGATTATTTTTCCTCATGATCCACTATTTCATATTTCTCCCAAAGTGTTTGGTTGTACTTGTTTTGTCCATGATCTTTCTCCTGGCTTAGATAAACTTTCCTCATTCGATTTTGCTTTCCTTTGTCAATGAATTTTGCACTGTATGTATGTCTTGTGTGTTGCCTTTGTCTATATAATGCTCCGTTACTTGTGGTAGTATGAATAGGTCGTTATAGCGAGAGTGGAATCTTTGACGACATAGGAAGCAAGACCTTGTTGATGTAGGAAGTAAGGCCTTTGTGATGTAGGAAGGATGGATGGCCTTGGTGGTCTTGTGTAAAGTAAAGAGGTAGATGAAATCATCTTAGGTTTGATTTCAACTTGATTAAAGATCTTGTCACTCATACGGTGGTGCTTCCATTCGCTTTGTGAAGTTTCTCCTCTGATGCTTGTGAGGAGTTAGTGTGATTTGCACCTGGTTGAAGGTTTTGTCAACCAATCTGGTGATAAGTCATCTTGGCCTATTGAGCTTTTCCCCTGTTGTGAGGAGTATGACTTTCACCTGATTGAAGGTCTTGCCGACCATTGTGGTTATAGTTCGTCTTGTGGAACCTGGACCTTTGATTGTGGTCATTGTGGTTCTTAAGGAGTGAGCTGACCAACTGGGTGCCTTGGGTTTTGTACGAGTGCTTACCAAGGGTGGACCTTGGGTTTTTGATATTCTTGTATTACTGCACAGATAAAAGTTAGGAATAGAAAAGATTGTCAAGTGTAGACCTTGCATAACTTGAGTTCCTATGGAGATGGAACTTAGCAAAAGAAGGGCTCACCAAGGGTGAACCTTTCGTTTAACGAGCTTTGGACTAGGGTTATGTTTGCCTTGGGTTTTGACAAGCATGTAGAGCTGCATCGAGGCTTACCAAGGATGGACCTTGGGTTTTGTGAACCTATGAAACTCACCAAGGGAGGACCTTGGGTTTGACGAGCCTTTGGAGAATTGACCAGAGATGCGTCCATCTTGGATTTTGGCGAGACTTACCAAGGGTGGACCTTGGGTTTAACGAGCTTGGTGTGTGTAGCGTGTGTGTCGTGCTCTTGCATACATGTCACTCATGGAGATGTGGTGTCGTGCTCTTTCATATGTGTCACTTGTGGTGTGGCATGTACTAGGGATATGGTGGCGTGTTCTTGCATACGTGACAATCATGGAATGACACGTACTAGAGACATGGTGGTGTGCTCTTGCATAAGTGTCACTCATGGAATGGCACGTACTAGAGATGTGGTGTCGTACTCTTTCATACATGTCACTCGTGGAGTGGCACGTACTAGAGACGTGTTGTGTTCAGAGAATTGACCAGGGAGTTGTCCGTCTTGGGTTTTTGAGAGACTCACCAAGGGTGGACCTTGGGTTTGACGAGCCCTTTGAAGAAACGACTAGCGACGCATCCGTCCTAGATTTTGGAAAGACTCACCAAGGATGTACCTATCTTGACGATACAAGAAAATTATGAAAATGAAGGGATGTAGAACTTTATTCAATGTATTTGGTTGAGTATGAATTCCCTTCGTTATCCCAGATGTGCCTCGTTAAAACCTCTTAAGCCAAAAGCCTAATTTTTTTCTTTTGGGACAAAAGACTCGAGTAGGAAAAAGAGTACAACATCTACATCTGGTTTTACATTAGGTCAACTGAAGTACAACTTTAGGTAGGTGGCGTTCCATGTTCTTGGAATTGCTTTACCATCCAGTTCTTGTAGTCTGTACGCTTTGTTGTTTAAGCTTGTTGTGACCTTGAATGGACCTTCCCAGTTGGGACCAAGCTTTCCTGCTCAGGGATCTTTTCTGGCTTCGCCTCGGACTCGCCACACGAGGTTGCTGGGTCGAAAGGTTCGTGGTTAAACCTTTGTATTTTATCTCTTTGTTGCTAGGAGCTTGGTAGCTTCTTCCCTGATCCTAGCCATTTCTTCGACTTTGTCTATTGTCTCGAGCTCTAACCTAATGTTTTCCTCATTTTGTTATTGCTGGAACGACAATCTCCTTGTCGATGGTTCCTCGACTTCAACGGGAATCATGGCATCTGTGCCATATGTGAGGCGGTAAGGAGTTTCATTGGTCGTTGTTTAGGGTGAACAATGGCAGGCCTAGAGTATATTGGGGAGTTCCTCTTTCCATAGGCCCCTAGACTTGTCGAATCTCATGCGTATGGCCCTAAGGATGACTTTGTTGGCTGCCTCTGCCTAACCGTTGGTCTAAGGATGCTCGATAAAGGTAACAAGTTGCTTGACCCCTAGCCTCGTCAGGAAGTCTTCATAGGTCTGAGCTTTGAATTGAGTGTTGTTGTCAATGACAATGGTGTGTGGGAGGCCATACTTGCATATGAGGTGTTTCTAGGTGAACTTCTCTACCTCATTGGCCATAATTTCTCGCAGTGGTGTTACCTCGATCCACTTGGTGAAGTAATTGATTGCCACAAGTAGGTATTTAATTGCTCCTGGGGCCTTTGGCGGTGTGGCCCCAATATGTCCACTCCCTACATGGCAAAGGGCCAATGGGAGCTCAGACTGTGGAGATTGTTAAGAGAGGTGCATGGAATGTCTGCAAACTCTTGGCATCACCTGCATCTCTTTGTGAAGTCAAGGGTGTCTGCACTAAGTGTTGGCCAATAGTAGCCAACATGCACCACCTTTGTTGCAAGGGATCGTCCAACTGTATGGAGACTGCAAATTCCTTCGTGGAGTTCTTTCATGACATAATCTGCCTATTGGCTCTCCAAGCACTTTAACAAGGGTGTTGTCAACCTTCTTTTGAATAGCTCACCATCGAGGATGATGTAGTTGCTACCCTTTCAGTTAAGGAATCTGGTAATGTAGCTCCATGTAGAATGGCAGAAGAATGGAGAAGGAGGAAAGCTGATTGGAGACCCCACTTCAAGGAGAAGATGAGTCAAGAACAAGCACACCACCATAGGAAGCCTAGGAGAAGATGAGTGGAAGGGGAGGAAGAGAGGGGAACAAAATTTTGAGAGAGAGAAGAGGGAGAATAAGGTCTAAAATTTGAAGTCTAATTTCTTGAATAATCAAAGTTAAAAAAAATGCACACACAAGGCCTCTATTTATAGCCTAAGTATCACATAAAATTGGAGGGAAATTTGAATTTTTATTCAAATTTGACTTAAATTTGAATTTGAATTTATGGAGTCAAATTTGGAGCCAAAATTTTACTAATTATGATTAGTAAATTTCAGATATGGTTCAGCCCACTAATCCAAGATCAAATCCAAGATTCTCTACTAAGTGTGCTTAGGTGTCATAAGACATGTAAAGCATGAAGGACATGCACAAAGTGTGACTATATAATGTGGTAATGTGGTGTAGCAAGCAAATGTTCACCTCTCCCTTAGGCTGGTCCAAAATATAATTGGATTAGGCTTTTTCCAATTCAATTAAATTTCTTTTCCAACACACACATTAAATAGTGCACTTAATGCATATGAAATTACAAAACTACCCCTAATACAAAAACTAGTCTAGGTGCCCTAAAATACAAAGGCTGAAAAATCCTACATTATTAGGGTACTCTCCCTACACTATGGAGCCCTAAATACAAGGCCCAAAAATAATGAAACCCTAATCTAATATGTACAAAGATAAGTAGGCTCATACTTAGCCCATGGGTCCAAAATCTATCATAAGGCTTATGAGAACCCTAGGACCTTCTCCTGCATTTTTGGCCTAATCTTCTTGGAGTCTTCTATCCAATGCCTTTGGGGGTAGGGTTGCATCATCCCCTCCCCCTTGAAAAGGATTTGACCTCAAATCCAGAGGTTCTTTAAACTCTGGGCTTCTTCCCTCAACACCTGTAAAAAGAAGAAAAACATATATATTAGTGGTGTTGGGTGTGTTAGAGTAGGGTAAGGTTTGAAAACCCCTTTCCTGGGCATCTTACCATGAGAGAACATGGTTCCTCACCAACTCAATGAGTGGTACTACAAGTATAGAAAAATATGGGACAAACCTTTTGTACAAGTTTGTTAAGTCATGGAAGCCCAAAATTTCCCTTATACTTGGTAGAGTGGGCCACTTAGGAATTACCTTTTTCTCTTAGGGTCCGTGGGAACCCCTTGATCAATATTTAAAAAATTAAGGAAGTAATGCAATAAAACATACCTTTTTTTGTGCTTTCATGTTGATTACTCCTACCAAAAAGTACGACAAACCTAAGGTGTCCCATATAAGCACCTAGGTTTGTATTGAAACCAAAAATAAGAACAAACCCACCTAAAGAGTCCCTATGTACTCGAATCATGAAGATGTTAGGTGCATGGGTGATTTTACAAAAGAAGGTTACACCACTCAACACATTCATCATACCACTTATCTTAGGGATTTGGTGCCTAATAATACCTATTTTAGGAACCAACAAAGCATAAGGATTTAAGCTCTTACGAACCAAACCCTTATCCAACAACTCCTTTACTTGAGGTATAACCTTTAGTCCAAGAGGTGAGGCAGTGCTAACAAGTGTCCTTTTACAAAGGAGAAGATGTGGAGGTTGTCTAAGAAGGGAAATTTCTTTAATGTTTGTCTTTATTGCAAAATGACTTTCCTTCTTAGCTAACCTCTTGGAGGAGACACTTACCTCCTTACACTCCTCCTTAACCATTAAAGGTTGTTCTTCTTCTCTTTTTCTATTCTTTTCCTCATCCAATTTGAGTTTTATTTGTACTTGATCCCCAACCACTTGTGAAGGTGTCAAGGGAACAAGTTTGAACTTTTTGATTCCATGGGTGAGGGTTATTTCATTGGTGAGACCATTTTGGATTGCTTTCTGTTAGTGCTTAGCTCTACTGAGTGTTTAAAAGATTGGCTAAGATTTTGTTAAAACATAAGCACTTAGACAATGAAGGAAAGCTGGAGTTGCTGCACATGATGTCCAACGTTATGTCAAGGAATCAGATCGGGCTGCACAATGCACAAGGCAAGATAAAATGTCAAATGAAGAATTGAAGCTGCAGGATCCACGATGTCGGATACAATGTCCAGGACATCCTGCCCGAAAATACTGGACACATAAATCTGTTATATCTTTAACAGATTGTGCAGGATCCACGATGTCGGACACGATGTCCTGACATCCGGCCCGAAAATACTGGACACATAAATCTGTTATCTCTTTAACAGATTATTGTGCAGTTAGCAACAGATTAGACAATCTATCTCTTGGAACGAATTAAAAGATAATTAAAGTTCGAATTACAAACTTGAATAGTTCGTTCAGGGATTAAAGATTAAAGATAAAAACTAAAAGATCAAACTTGATCTTTTAGATCTTTAAGTGCAGATTTTTCAGGAGAATGATAGATCTCATCCAACGCAAGCTGTTGCAGCCCAGATACGCACACTGCTATATAAACATGAAGGCTGCACGAGTTCTGAACCAAGTCCGGGATTGAAGAGTTATTTTGTGAGTTTTGGGACTTGAGTGTTTTGTGAGCCACCTTGATGTCACCCTAACATCAAGTGTTGGACCTGAGTGTGTAGAGTTGATCTCTATAGTGTGTGGAGTTGATCTCTATTGTTCAGAGAGCAATCTCTGGTGTGTATTCGATTTAATTGTAAACACGGGAGAGTGATTGAGAGGGAGTGAGAGGGGTTCTCATATCTAAGAGTGGCTCTTAGGTAGAGGTTGCACGGGTAGTGGTTAGGTGAGAAGGTTGTAAACAGTGGCTGTTAGATCTTCGAACTAACACTATTTTAGTGGATTTCCTCCCTGGCTTGGTAGCCCCCAGATGTAGGTGACGTTGCACCGAACTGGGTTAACAATTCTCTTGTGTTATTTACTTGTTTAATCTGTTCATACAGTCAAATATAATCTCCATGTTCTGAAGCGTGATGTCGTGACATCCGGTACGACATCTGACCTCTGTATCAGAATTTCACTTTCTTGTCAAATTGCCATCGTCTACCCAACAAAATATGCCTTTCTTCCATAGGGATTATTGTTGGACAAGTGGCCTCAATAACTTAAGAGGGGGGAGGGGGGTAAATTAAGTCTTACAAGATTTCCCACTAATAAACTTTTAACCCCCTTTTAAATGATAGGCTTAGAATGCAGAAGAAGAAACAACAATCAATTTAATAATGTTTTTTAAACATGCAAGACAAAATTGATTTCAATAAAATAAATAAGATAAGGGAAGAGAGAATTGCAAACTCAATTTATACTGGTTCGACCATTTCCCATGCCTACGTTCAGTCCTTAAGCAACCCACTTGAGATTTTCCACTATCTCTGTAAATCCTCTACAGACTTTGAACACACCTTGGGATCGCTCACCCTTGTGTTCAAGATTCTCACACTCCAAGAGACACACCATCTCTTGATTACAATTGAGTTCAAGATATGAACAGAAAGATTTCTCTCCTTTAGAGTAGATGATACAAATTGAAGATCCTAGAGGAATTTCTTTCTTTTAGAGATGATAATATAAATTGAAGTTCCTAGATGAATTCTCAATAGATTTGCAAGTGTTTGGCTAAGAGTTGTTTAGAGAGTATTTGACAATTAAGTTCTCTTTGAAAACTCTCACTTTTTCTTTTCGAAGTCAGACACACATATATATAGGCCCATTGTGCCTTTTCAAAAATGGTTTGAAGAGATGTGTCTTTTCAAAAAGCTTTTCTGCATTTTTCTTACTGTTAATCGATTACAGGTTTCTGGTAATCGATTACACAGTTATTTTTGAAGGGTCATGACTTAGTGTCGTTACTGGTAATCGATTACAAACATCTGGTAAGCAATTACAAGATTCAAAATTCAAATTTCAAAACCCTTATGAAAAGCTCATTTGAAATTTTGTCTCCTGGTAATCGATTACATTGCATGGTAATCGATTACCAATGCCTTGATTTGTTGGAAAATAACTGTTTGAGGCCAAAGTTGATCAACCAGTGAGATTCTTTCAAGAAATGAACTAAGGCCATATCTTTTTCTTGATCTTGTTTGCTTGACCTTGAATTAATCTTGAAGCAATCTCTGTTTGCTTAACCTTGAATGTTTGTTGAAGCAATATTTTTTTATTATACTTTTGGCATCATCAAAAACCTATATTCATACATTTACAATTATATCACATAAAACTTCATCAAAGTAGTCTCCTATAGAAAAAGGTATCTTTACTTGTTCATTGACTATCATTTCCCCTTGCTCATTGAGCCATGGAAGCTTGTAAGGCTTTGGGTGGGAAGTGATAATGAGACTCAACTTGGGTAACAACCTTGTGCTACAACAATTGTAGCAAGACCCATTATCCACAATGGGAGAACAATTTTTGTTTAAAACCTTGTATCTTGTATGAAAGATGTTCTGTCTTTAGGTTTGGGTTAGGTCACAAGATTAACTCCCAAGGAGCCTTCTCACCATTAGAAGATCACCTTCTTCATAGGGGTAAACCTCTTCAATGTGCTCATCACCCTTGGCTTCACCCTCACTTCCACTTGAGGAAGGAGAAGAACTAGCCTCCTGTTGGCTACTATAGATGTCTTGATCCCTCATGATCATGGTTTTCTTTGTGGAGCATTGAGAAGAAATGTGGTCTTTCCCAATACATTTAAAGCACTTGATGTTACTAGTTCTATCTTATGAACTAGTCTTTGGAGTGATTTCCTCTATGTTTTTACCCTTATCATTTGGCTTAGAAGGTGGTACTCCTAACACGCTTGGAGCTTAGTCCTTCTTTGTATAAGAATAAGAGGTAGAGTTTTTAGAAGATGACTTTCTCTTTAATTTTTGCTCTACCCTTATACAAAGTTGAACTAGCTCATATAGGTCCCTATATGGAAGGAGTTCAACCTTGTCTCTTACTTCCATATTTAAACTACTTAGGAACCTAGCAATGCTTGTTCTTTCCTCCTCCCTAAGTCCAGCTCTCAAAAGGAGTATTTCCATTTGTTGTCTATATTCTTTGACACTCATACTCCCTTGTCTAAGTCTTTAGAGCTTGTCCATAAGCTCCCTTTCATAGTAAGAGGGAATGTGCCTTTTCCTAAGAGCACTCTTAAGATCATTCAAATACTCTATAGGAGGATCCCCATGAATCCTTCTTTCCCTAACAAAGGAAGTCCACCAATAGAGGGCATACTCTTGGAAGCTAAGGGTAGCTAATGGAAATTCTCTCTTCACTAATATGGTTGCAAGCACATAGTTGTTCAACCTTGATTTCCCAATCTAGGTAGGCCTCAACATTATCTTTTCCATGGAAATATGGGAGGCTAATGTTAACCTCTTGAGGCCTTCTATCCTTTTCTCTTCTTTGAGAGTGATGCTTAGTATGTGACCTATGCCACCCTCCATAATAGTCGCTAAGTTCTTAACTTAAACTCTTGCAAAAGTCATGACTACTATAGGCGACATGTTTTTCTCTTTTCATTTCTTTCATTATTTTTCTTCTTTCTTCCTCTCTTATTTTCTCTCTTTCATCTTGGCTTATTTCTTCCACTCTTTTTTTTTTCTTTTTATTTTCTCTCTTGTTTTTCTTTCCATAATTTAAGGGATCTCAACTCATCTAATAATATCCTATACAAGGGGTCCTTAGGAGTAGAACTGATGGAAGCTTGCTTGAGAAGCTTCTATAGAGGCTGGATCTTTGAGCTTCAATAAGGTCCTTCAATGGTGATTTTCAGCCATGAAGTTGCAACGGAAGATAAAGGAGAAGAGGTGAGAGGAGGCGCCATCCACTAGAGAATAAGCCATCGAAGGAGAAGCTTCACCACCAACAGAGTGCCTTGGATAAGAATCTGAGAGCAGAAGCTTCAATAGAGGAACAAAATGAGGGAGAGGGAGAAAGAGAGAGAGTGGCGTGGAAATTGAAGGAGAATATGAAGTGATGCAATCCTATCCCCTAAGAAGATTGGACCAAAGATGCAAGAGAAGGCCCTAGGATTCTCATAAGCCTTAGGGTAGATTTTGGGCCCATGGGCTAAGTATAAGCCCACTTATCTTTGTACATATTAGATTAAGATTTTATTATTTTTGGGCCTTGTATTTAGGGCTCCATAATGTAGGTCGGGTACCCTAGAAATGTAGGATTTTTCAGCCCTTGTATTTTAGGGCACCTAGACTAGTTTTTGTATTAGAGGTAGTTTTGTAATATGCATTAAGTGAATATTTGATGTGTGTGTTGGAAAATAAATTTAATTGAATTGGAAGAAGTCCAATCCAATTAAATTTTAGAGGGGGAGGTGAGCATTTGCTTGCTACACCCCATTGCCACTTCATATAGTCACACTTTGTGCATGTCCTTCATGTTTTACATGCCTCATGACACCTAAGCACACTTAGTGGAGAATCTTCGATTCGATCTTGGATTAGTGGGCTGAACCATAGCTAAAATTCACTAATCATAATTAGTGAAATTTTGGCTCGAAAATTTGGCTTCACAAATTTAAGTGAAATTTGAATAGAAATTCAAATTTCCCTCTAATTTTGTATAACACTTAGGCTATAAATAGAGGCCATTTGTGTGCATTTTTTCAACTTTGATGATTTGAGAATTACAATTCAAAGTTCAGACCTCATTTGAGGCACAAAATTTCGTGCTCCTTCTCTCCTTCTCCTTCCACTCATCTTCTCTTACCTTCAAGCTCTTATCCATGGCTTCTTATGGTGGTGAGCTTCTTCTTGACTCATCTTCTCCTTGAAGTGACGTCTCCTATCATCTTTCTTCCTTCTCCATTCCGCTGCCATCGATCTTCAAGAAGCAAAGGAGAGAAGCTGAACTTTGAAGTGTGTCTCACAAGTTTCTCATTCATCAAAGTCATGACAAGTGTTACATATGTTTCTATTTATAGCCTAGGTCACTAACTGAAATGAAATTCACTCATTTCATGTGAATTTAAAAGGAATATTTAAAAAATATACCAAAGGCATCTTAGCATATTCTCTTTAGATGCCACAAGCATGGAAGGTGTGACTCTAGCACATGGGAAGCTTCCTTGAGAAGAAAGAAGGTAACTTCCTTGGGAAGCAAGGAAGAAAGCTTCCTTGAGAAGCTAGAGTTAGCTACTCACATCCCTTCAATAGCTAAGCTAACCCCATGCCAAAATACATGAAAATACAAAAAAAGTTCCTACTGCAAAAACTACTCAAAATACCTTGAAATATAAGGCCAAAACCCTATACTACTAAGGTACCCTTAACTTGTAGGGTAGGTGCCCTTAATTTGTAGGGTACCCCCTTTTGACATGCTTAAGCTATTTTTCTTAAGTCATTTCTCGCTTAACCTAAAAATAAAATAAGTTTCCACCGATCGTTTGAATTGTATTATCCGTTAACTTCGGTTAAAATGAATTCCGACCGTTCGGTCGTGCCATAACCACGTTGGAAATCAAAAAGAGGTAAAAAATAATATAATAATCAAAAAAACATCTTTTAGTAAAATAAAGCGGAAAATCAATCGGACGTTTTTCTCTTTGGGATTTCTCATTCTTAATTGAATTGACTAATAACTAAGGTGAAACTAAGGCTAAAATCAACTCGCCTAGTCAAGCTCGTCCACAAAAATAGGTTTTGAATTTTATCATTTAAATTTCTTACTAAGTAAATGGATCATTTTCAAGGTCCAACGCCTTAAAATGATCACCTCTTAAGTAAAAAAGAATCACTTGATAAGAAAGAACTACGTAGGTCTGATTTCCTCATCGCAAATTGAGGAATACGTAGGAGCAAAGGGAAACACCCTTGTCGACCACAAAAAGAGAAAAATGTAAAAAGGGTATAAAGGATATAGAGACATAAAAAGGGAACATAAAAAAATCAAAGTCATGTTTGCACATTCGATTAAAGGCTGCCGTCCCTTGTGACGGACGTGTGGGGTGCTAATACCTTCCCCGTGCGTAAATACAACTCCCGAACCTTTCACTTAAAAGTTCGTAGATCGCGTCTTTTCCGGTTTTTCCGACGTTTTCCTCAAATAAACGTTGGTGGCGACTCCACGCGTATTCCTTTCGTGGAACACACATCCCGCGAGTCATGCGTCGCCCTCCCGCCGAAGGGTAGGTTGCGACAGTTGGCGACTCCACTGGGGACTGTTTTTAGAGAGTTAGGCCATTTAATCTTGTGCAATGTTTTACCGTGACTTACCCCTTTGTTGGTTTCCCTTCATTATGTTCTTGTGTATATAAACTCTTTATTGCTTTCAGTGCGTTTTAAAATGTATGCATGAAGTAAATATTTATTCATTTGATGCACACAAACACCAACACTATTTGCACACACTGTGAGTGAAAAAGGGCCCTATACCCGGGTTCATGGGAACATAAGGAGTGGAGGCGAATCTGTGATCATGCTAGGTCTCCGACTTGCTTGATTACAGTGAACCCTCATCTAGATCTTTTCTCTTTGAAAACTTATTGTTGCTAGTAGTCCCTACTGCTGCAATATGTTCTTCGAAGAGGATGATACCTCTAGAAACCATTAAGAGAGATATGACTACCTTGGGGGGTTATCGCTAAATGCCTAGTTAGTTCTCTCCCTTATAGGTCCCTTAAATAGGGGCACGGAGCAAACACGCTGCGTGCCATTTTTCACACTGCCATGCATAAGTATCATATACCCTTTTGCTTATGTTCAGTGAATGTTGTCATACTATGTACATTCCCGCATTGCGTCTTTTGCATATGCATCGCATATGGGTTCTGTCTTGATCCCCTCTATAAACAAACCAACGGAGGGTCCGTGCCGCCTTCTTAAAAACGTATGTTGGAGCACTTTGCTACCCCTAGACGTTGTATCTAAGAAGGAGACAATTCCTCGGGCCCCCGCATTCCTAGATTGCATCTGTGTCATATGCATTCCTTCATGCATTCATCCATTCCACCCATGAGATATCGGAGTTTTGATTTGCAGCAGCTTTTTGTCTCACTTTAGTAAGCATGGGGACAAATCAAACCGGCAAGAGGTTTTACCAAGTCAAGGTTAAAAGCCTAGATACCACCAGCATCAAGGAATTAGGGCGGTTGATGGAACCTCTCCAAATGCAAGCCTTCCGCAAGACTTACGGAAAGATCTTAGAGTTGACCATAGCAGAGATATCCATAGAAGCCATTGCATCACTCACCCAATACTACGACCAGCCTTTGAGATGCTTCACGTTCGGAGACTTCCAATTAGTACCAACCATTGAAGAATTTGAGGAAATTCTAGGATGTCCTCTCGGGGGAAGAAAACCATATCTTTCCTCCGGGTGTCTCCCCTCTTTGAGCAGAATTGCAACTGTGGTCATGGATTCAGCAAGAGGTTTGGACCGTATAAAATAGACTCGGAACGGCATAGCGGGCCTACCACGGAGGTACCTAGAAGACAAGGCGAGGGGTATGGCCAATCAAGGAGATTGGGTCCCGTTTATGGATGTGTTAGCTTTGCTAATTTTTGGGGTCGTCCTCTTTCCAAACGTGGATGGTTTGGTGGACCTAGCAGCAATCGACGCTTTCCTTGCATACCACCATAGCAAGGAAAGTCCGGTGGCGGCTGTCTTGGCCGATTTATTTGACACATTTAACCGAAGGTGCGAAAAGAGTAGCGCACGGATCATCTGTTGCTTGCCTGCCCTCTATGTTTGGTTGGTTTCACACCTGTTCCAGCAAGACACGAGGCATCCATGTCCGCTCCAGAGCCATCGCTCGTGTACTGAAAAGAGAGGAATAGATTGGGACCAACTTTTGGCTGGGATAGGAGGTAGAACAATCAATTGGTTCCCCCGATGGAAGGAAGGAAAGGAGGGAGTCCTTTTCTCATGTGGAGGGTACCCAAACATTCCGCTGATAGGAACGAGAGGTTGTATTAACTACAATCCCGCGCTCGCTATAAGACAACTAGGGTACCCCATGAGGGGAGCACCGACGGAAGAAAGCATGTCTCCTCTCCTTGTGAGGGATTTCAGCGCACAAAATTTCAAGGCTATACAAAGAATCCATAAGGCATGGGAAACCCCGTTAAGGAAAGATCAAGAACTTAGGGGCATTCGTAATGGCATCATTGGTGGTTACCATGAATGGCTGAAAGTTCATATACGAGGTTTAGATTGGCTCGCCAAGTTAAAAGTCGTCAACGAAGAGAGTTTTGAAGCACCGGAAGAGGACGAAGAAGTCCAAGCTCTCAAAAGCGATTTAGGAAAGGCGAAACTTGCCAAGGAGAAGTTCAAGTTGGCCGCTACACACATCCGGAAGGAGTGTGCCGGATTACGGGAAGAGAATGCAACTACCGCAAGAGCCCTTGAACAAGAGACCAAGAGGGCTCGCAAGGAAGAGTATGGCCGGAACAAATTTCGCGGAGCTCTGTGGGGTAGCAACAATGAACTCAAGCTGCGAAGGGAAGAAAGGGACCAGTCGCGAGCACATAGCATGGTTTTGAAAGAGGAGTTAGTTGCCTGTTCAAGGTCCAAAAGAAGCTTGTCTCAGCGTTTATGCGAGACGGAGACCAACATGCTAGCTATCATCGCCAAGTACCAAGAAGAGTTAGGTCTAGCCACGGCCCACGAGCATAGCATCGCGAATGAGTATGCCCAAGTATACGCGGAAAAAGAGGCTAGAGGAAGGGTGATCGACTCTTTACACCAAGAGGCAACCATGTGGATGGATCGGTTTGCTCTTACCTTGAACGGGAGTCAAGAACTTCCCCGATTGTTAGCCAAGGCCAAGGCGATGGCGGACACCTACTCCGCCCCCGAAGAAATTCATGGGCTTCTAGGCTATTGTCAGCATATGATAGACTTAATGGCCCACATAATTAGAAATCGCTAGGAAACTTGTATGGTCTCTCAGACCTTGACTAGATACAACTTTCTTTTTGAAATAAAATGAGTTGGTCCCATGTTTCTACTCCAAAAAGCTTGTGCGAATCAAATCACTCCTGCATTTCATCTCTACCATGCATTTTTTCTTTCTTTACCCACTCCTCACGTTTGGTTTTTTAGGGAAAAACACCATAACTAAACGCGCCACAAGGCATCCCTATCGCACCAAATCCAAATCTAGAACGATGGGTGATCAAGAGGAGACACAGGAACAGATGAAAGCCGACATGTCGGCTCTGAAAGAACAGATGGCCTCCATGATGGAGGCCATGTTAGGAATGAGGCAGCTCATGGAGAAGAACGCGGCCACCGCTGCCGCTGTCAGTTCGGCTGCCGAAGCAGACCCAACTCTCTTGGCAACTACGCACCATCCTCCCTCAAACATAGTAGGACGGGGAAGGGACACACTGGGGCATGATGGCAACCCTCATCTGGGATACAACCGAGCGGCTTACCCTTATGGATTGCCGCCCAACTACTCACCACCCGTCTTGCAAGACGATGCAGGCCATATTGCTTCTCCCGTCCTTGAAAGAGAGCCTCCTCAACAGCCCGACGAGGTCCACAAAGACCCTCAAGACTATGCTCGAAGGGATGTCGAGTTCTATCCCCCGATCCCCGAAGGGCCGGCACCCAGCATGTTGCCTCAGCCCAACATCGCAACACAACCAATAGTTTTGTCCACGGAAGGACCGCCCCCGGCAACTGAAGAAAGGAGGAAGCTCGATCTCCTCGAGGAAAGATTGAGGGTCGTGGAAGGATTTGGGGACTATCCGTTTGCAGACATGACGGATCTTCGCTTAGTACCCGATGTTGTTATCCCCCCGAAGTTCAAAGTGCCGGACTTCGACAAGTATAAAGGGACGACTTGTCCCAAAAACTATCTCAAGATGTACTGTCGCAAGATGGGCGCACACTCTAAAGATGAGAAGCTTTTAATACACTTCTTTCAAGATAGCTTGGCCGGAGCCGCGGTAGTTTGGTACACTAATTTGGAAGCTTCCCGTATCCGTACTTGGAAGGATCTGATTACTGCCTTCCTAAGGAAATATCAGTATAACTCCGATATGGCTCCCGATCGCACTCAGCTGCAGAATATGTTCAAGAAAGAAGGCAAAACCTTTAAAGAATACGCCCAGCGGTGGAGAGATTTGGCGGCACAAGTAGCTCCTCCCATGGTTGAGAGAGAAATGATCACCATGATGGTAGACACTCTGCCAGTGTTCTACTATGAGAAGCTAGTAGGTTACATGCCATCCAGCTTCGCGGACCTAGTATTCGCCGGGGAAAGAATCGAGGTAGGATTGAAAATAGGAAAGTTCGATTACGTTTCCTCCACGAGTGCGAATGCCAAAAGAATCGGGGCAACAGGGGCAAAGAGGAAGGAAGGAGATGCCCATGCCGTCTCTTCAACGCCCGCGTGGGTCAAACCCCCGCAGACACCTCATGGTACCCATCAGTACGCGCAACATCACCCGAGCTTCTCGGCTCATACCGGGAACGCCTCTAGTTCAGCACCCGTGCAGCCTAAGGCACCCACCCAGAGGGAAGCTCCCTAAGTTCCAACTCCGAACACGACTCGCCCGGCCGGTAATTCCAACGCAACAAGGAACTTCCCTCCGAGGCCCTTTCAAGAATTCACCCCACTCCCAATGACGTACGAAGACCTCTTGCCATCCCTCATCGCCAATCATTTGGCCGTGGTAACTACCGGAAGGGTCCTCCAACCCCCTTTCCCAAAGTGGTATGACCCTAACGCAACTTGCAAGTACCATGGGGGTGTCCCGGGGCATTCCGTTGAAAAATGCTTGGCCCTTAAATACAAGGTCCAACATTTAATGGATGTTGGATGGCTGACCTTCCAAGAGGATCGGCCCAATGTGAGAACCAACCCGCTCGCCAATCATGGAGGGGGAGCAATTAACACTGTTGAGTCCGATAGGCCGCGCAAGTCTAAACCTTTAAGGGATGTGGCAACCCCTAGGAGGTTTATCTTTGAGGCCCTACAAAAGGGAGGTGTGATTCCCCATAGTGGGTGTAAGGAGGATTCCTGTTTGCTGCATTCCGGCGAGCTGCATGACATGGAAACTTGTTTGGGAGTAGAGGAATTGTTACAGCAAATGATAGATCAAGGTCGACTCGAAGTTGGCAGTGAAGGAAGAGAAGAGCAGCACATATGCATGCAGTCCACGGATGGGAGCAGTGTTGCGAAGCCCAAACCCTTGGTGATATACTTCACTAAAAGCACAGCTTCGCAAAAGCCCAGACACCCCTTAGTAGCCAAACCTGTTCCTTTCCCGTACCAAAATAGCCACGCAGTCCCATGGAGATATACACCTCCGAGGGAGAAGGAAGAAGAAGCCACCGACGTCAGCTCGTTGTCGGCTAAGGTAACAAATATCACGGGAACGAGTGGTGTGACCCGCAGCGGTCGTGTGTTCGCGCCTCCGGACCTACCAGTCCAACCCGCGAACATCAAGGGAAAAGGAAAAGTGGTGGAGGAACAAGATGGCGAAGCACCCCACGCTTCGAATAAAGATATTCCAGCAAAAGGCCTTCCAGAGAAAAAGAATGGTAAAAAGGAGGTGTCGCTAGAGGAAGCCAGCGAGTTCCTCCGTATAATTCAGCAGAGCGAATTCAAGGTTATCGAACAGCTCAACAAAACCCCGGCCAGGGTATCGCTGTTGGAGTTACTCATGAGCTCCGAGCCTCATCGGGCTCTGCTAGTAAAAGTTCTGAACGAGGCCCATGTGGCCCAAGATATCTCGGTAGAAGGTTTCGGAGGGCTGGTCAACAATATCACTGCCAACAACTATCTCGCCTTCACCGAAGAAGAAATCCCCGCTGAGGGGAGAGGGCATAATAAGGCTTTGCACGTATCAGTCAAGTGTATGGACCATATCGTAGCCAAAGTGCTCATCGATAATGGTTCCAGTTTGAACGTAATGCCTAAGAGCACTTTGGAGAAATTACCATTCAATGCCTCCCACTTAAAGCCAAGTTCAATGGTGGTTCGTGCCTTCGACGGCACCCGCCGAGAGGTTAGGGGAGAGATCAATCTCCCAGTACAGATAGGCCCTCACACCTGTCAAGTCACCTTCCAAATAATGGATATCAACCCCCCCTACAGCTGTCTGTTGGGGCGCCCGTGGATCCACTCAGTGGGGGTTGTTCCCTCTACACTCCACCAAAAGTTGAAATTCGTAGTGGAAGGGAATCTGGTCATCGTATCAGGCGAAGAAGACATCTTGGTGAGCTGCCCATCCTCTATGCCTTATGTGGAGGCCGCAGAGGAGTCATTAGAAACCGTTTTCCAGTCTTTTGAGGTGGTAAGCATTTCCTCCGTGGACTCCTTCTCTGGGCAAGCTTGCCTGTCCGATGCAGCAGTAATGATGGCCCGAGTTATGTTGGGAAACGGTTACGAACCCGAAATGGGTTTAGGCAAAGACAACGGCGGCATAACTAGCCTGATAAATGCCAAAGGAAATCATGGGAAGTATGGTTTAGGCTATAAGCCCACTCAGGCAGATATGAAGAGAAGCATCGCGGGAAGGAAGAGCGGTGGTCAAAGCTCGTGTTGGAGACAAGAAAGTGAAGGAAGCCCGCCCTGCCACATAAGTAGAAGCTTTATAAGCGCGGGTCTGGGAGACAAAGGTCAAGTGGTCGCGATATTCGAAGATGATGTTCTGAGTACATTGGATTTGGTACGACCATGCCCTCCTGATTTCCAGCTGGGAAATTGGCGAGTGGAGGAACGCCCCGGCATTTACGCAACGAGCATAATGTAAACCTTTACGGTTTTAAAAGCTCTATAGTTGGGCCTAGGCTTTAGAGTTTTTCCTTTTGTTAAGGCTTTGTGTCTTTTGTTTTTGAATTTATAATACAAGGATCTTTCTTCATCTGTTCCTACGTCTCTACCCATTCTCATTCATTTGCATGTTTACTTCTTTTTCTGGAACGGCAGATCCGATGAAGAGTCCCCCGAAGGTACTAATACCTGGGACCCGCCTATCGACTTCGAGCAAGAAATGAGTCAAATGGAAGATGAAGGAAACGAGGATGTGGGACTTCCCCCAGAATTAGAAAGAATGGTCGCCCATGAGGACCAAGAAATGAGGCCTCATCAAGAAGAAACAGAGCTGGTAGACTTAGGAATTGGCAGTGGAAAAAGGGAAGTAAAGATAGGCACAGGTATTACCACACCTATCCGTGAAGAATTAATAATCCTGCTAAAAGGCTACCAAGACATCTTTGCTTGGTCATACCAAGATATGCCCGGTTTGAGTTCTGACATTGTACATCACCGATTACCTCTAAAACCCGAGTGTTCCCCGATAAAGCAGAAACTGAGAAGGATGAAGCCCGAAACATCCTTGAAGATAAAAGAAGAAGTGAAGAAGCAATTTGACACTGGTTTTCTGGCTGTCGCTCGGTATCCGGAATGGGTTGCCAACATCGTACTGGTCCCTAAGAAAGATGGGAAAGTACGAATGTGTGTGGATTATCGGGACCTGAATCGAGCCAGTCCCAAGGACAATTTTCCTTTACCACACATCGATATCCTCGTAGATAACACGACCAATTTCTCTTTATTTTCCTTCATGGACGGTTTCTCCGGTTACAATCAGATAAAGATGGCGCCCGAGGATATGGAAAAGACTACTTTCGTCACCCTGTGGGGGACGTTCTGTTACAAGGTGATGTCCTTTGGACTCAAGAATGCCGGGGCAACTTATCAACGGGCCATGGTAGCTTTGTTCCATGATATGATGCATCAAGAGATCGAGGTCTACGTGGACGACATAATTGCTAAATCTAAATCCGAGAAAGAACACCTAGTCAACCTGCGGAAGTTATTCGAAAGGCTTAAGAAATATCAATTAAGGTTGAACCCCGCCAAATGTACTTTTGGGGTCAAATCAGGGAAATTGCTTGGTTTCATTGTAAGCCAGAAAGGGATAGAGGTAGACCCCGAAAAGGTGAAGGCTATCCTTGAGATGCCAGAACCCCGTACAGAGAGGCAAGTCCGAGGTTTCCTGGGACGCTTGAATTATATTGCCAGATTCATATCGCAGCTCACCGCCATTTGTGAGCCGTTGTTCAAGCTCTTGCGCAAAAACCAAACTGACCTCTGGAATGAGGATTGCCAAGAAGCTTTTGGAAGGATCAAGAAGTGCCTTATGAATCCTCCCGTGCTTATGCCACCAATACCTGGAAGGCCTCTCATTTTGTACATGACAATCTTGGACGAGTCAATGGGGTGTATGCTAGGGCAACATGACGAATCCGGAAAGAAAGAGCGCACTGTTTACTACCTAAGTAAGAAGTTCACGACCTGTGAAATGAATTACTCCTTGCTCGAAAGAACGTGTTGTGCTTTAGTATGGGCATCCCATCGCCTAAGGCAGTACATGCTGAGCCATACTACCTGGTTGATATCCAAGATGGACCCGGTTAAGTACATCTTTGAAAAGCCAGCTCTCACGGGACGAATCGCCCGGTGGCAAGTCCTACTATCCGAGTTTGATATAGTCTACGTCACTCAAAAGGCGATAAAAGGAAGTGCCTTAGCAGATTATTTGGCTCAACAGCCTCTTAACGACTATCAGCCCATGCATCCTGAATTCCCGGATGAGGACATCATGGCCTTGTTTGAGGAAAAATTGGACGAAGATCGGGACAAATGGACCGTATGGTTTGACGGAGCGTCAAACATTCTAGGCCATGGCGTTGGGGCAGTATTGGTCTCTCCGGACAATCAATGTGTACCTTTCACAGCCAGGCTAGGATTCGACTGCACCAACAACATGGCCGAATATGAAGCATGTGCCCTGGCCGTCCAGGCAGCGATTGACTCCGATGTCAAACTACTCAAGGTGTACGGTGACTCAGCGTTGGTAATCCATCAACTGAGAGGGGAATGGGAAACTAGAGATCCCAAGCTGATACCCTACAAAGCCTATATCAAGGAATTGGCTAAAACCTTTGATGAGATCTCCTTCCATCATGTTCCCCGCGAGGAAAATCAAATGGCGGATGCGCTTGCTACTTTGGCGTCTATGTTCCAACTAACACCGCACGGGGATCTACCTTACATTGAATTTTGGTGTCGTGGCAAACCCGCGCATTGTTGCCAGGTAGAAGAGGAACGGGACGGAAAGCCTTGGTATTTCGACATCAAGCGATATGTCGTAAGCAAAGAATACCCGCCAGAAATTGCCGACAATGATAAGAGGACATTAAGAAGGTTGGCCGCCGGTTTCTTCATGAGTGGAAGTATACTGTATAAGAGAAATCACGACATGACACTCCTGCGGTGTGTGGATGCCAGGGAGGCAAATCACATGATCGAGGAAGTCCATGAGGGCTCGTTTGGAACGCACGCCAACGGGCATGCTATGGCCCGGAAGATCCTAAGAGCAGGTTATTACTGGCTTACCATGGAAAGTGATTGTTGTGTCCATGTGAGGAAATGCCACAAATGTCAAGCGTTCGCAGATAATGTCAACGCTCCACCGCATCCTCTGAATGTCATGTCCGCCCCTTGGCCTTTCTCCATGTGGGGAATAGATGTCATCGGGGCCATTGAGCCCAAGGCCTCGAATGGTCATCGCTTCATCCTCGTAGCGATAGATTATTTCACCAAGTGGGTCGAGGTGGCTTCCTATACCAATGTCACGAGGGGTGTGGTGGTCAGTTTCATTAAGAAAGAGATCATCTGCCGATATGGTTTGCCAAGGAAGATTATCACAGACAACGGCACCAACCTGAATAACAAGATGATGGGGGAAATGTGCGAGGAGTTTAAAATCCAGCATCACAATTCCACATCCTACCGGCCAAAGATGAATGGAGCCGTGGAAGCGGCCAATAAGAATATCAAAAAGATTATCCAAAAGATGACCGTGTCATACAGAGATTGGCATGAAATGCTCCCATTCGCGTTACACGGTTACCGAACTTCAGTGCGAACGTCAACTGGGGCAACGCCGTTCTCATTGGTATATGGGATGGAGGCTGTGTTACCGTTTGAGGTAGAAGTCCCGTCATTAAGGATCTTGGCAGAATCCGGATTAAAGGAATCAGAGTGGGCTCAAACGCGCTATGACCAGCTCAACCTCATTGAGGGTAAGCGCTTAACAGCCATGAGTCATGGGCGCTTGTACCAGCAAAGAATGAAGAATGCATTCGACAAGAAAGTACGTTTGCGCAAGTTCCATGAGGGAGACCTTGTGCTAAAGAAAATGTCCCATGCTGTCAAGGACAATCGAGGAAAATGGGCCCCGAACTACGAAGGTCCTTTTGTTGTGAAGAGGGCTTTTCCGGAGGAGCCCTGGTGCTTACCAACATGGATGGCGAAGAGCTACCTTCACCCGTGAATTCTGATGTCGTCAAGCGATATTATGCTTAGAATCTGGGGCAATTAAGGATGACGCTGCATGTTCTTTATCTTTATGCGTTTTCTGGATTTCCCCCAGGGATTTCCTGTCTGCTGTATCTCTCGTTACAATCTTTCAAAGAAATGAACGTGGATTCGAGGCTTTAGTCCTCACGTTGGTTTCAAACCTTGCGTTGATTTTGATCACCTGAGCCCTTCCGCTCAGTTCATGGGATGCCCCAAGCGCTTAATTAAAATTGAACCTAAACCAACTTTCGCTAAAATTTGCTGCGTTTGAAAACATTCATGCATACGCATATGCATGCATATTGTTGTGGTAAAACAGGGGCAGGATCATCTTGAGCTACCTTCTGGGGTAGGGACAAAACATGGACAGCAGAAACCAATCAAGGTAAGACAACGACGCGGTCAAGATTGGCCAAACCTGGTTGTTTATTACTTGCAGGTACATAGGAACGGATGCGAGTGGGGGTGGGGTCACGACCAACCGATCGTTGCCCCTTCTCTGCGCGAAACAAGCAGAGAACTTCGCTGCAAGGCAGCCCAGTATCCTTTGTATTCACAATTTTCTTTTACTATTTGTTTGTTTTAAAATAAGTAATCGACGCCTAATTCTGACTTAAGTAGGTTCAAGTTAGGTGAACGCTAACCCGTGAAAAAGGAGGGGACATGGTTAATGTTCCCCTCAAAAAAAAAAAAAGGTGCAGGTTAGCTCGCCTGGGCGAGCCACCTCTGCACCAAAATATAAAAGTGACGAAAGGGGGGACGTTTTTGCATTCAAAAACTTCTTTTCCCCCCTTTCAAAAGCCATACCCACGGGATTTACGAGTTTGCAGCCCTAGGGTCATCATTTTTCGCATTTTTTGATTCCGTTTCGCGCTTTTGTTCATCACCAACAAGTAAGTATTCCATCCCTAAGCTTTCTAGCTTTTCATTGGTGTATTTTGATCTCCTTTTGGTGCTCTAAAATGTGGGAATGTGCTCAAATATGTGGGGCAATTTTGGATTGTTTTCTTGCTTGATTGGGTTGAATTGGGGGTTTGTATGGGATGGCCCTAGGCCTATAATGCATTTTGAAGCAATGGGACATGCCACATTGTCCCCGTTCTCTTGCTATTGATGCCTAAACGCGCGCCCACCAAGTGTTCGGTGAAATGCCTCAATGGCATTAGCGCGTGATTTTTATAAGGAAACAACCCGTGGGGCATTTTGGTTTGCACATATTTTCTATTTTTTTGGGACATGCATTCATTCCCGAAAAGGCTAGAGTAATTGCCCCACATATATCCTAGGCCTAGGAACCAAAGTTTTATGCAAATGAACATAAGAGGAGGTGCATATTGGGTAAAGTTACCCTTTTTGGCCAGCAATCAGCTATGGGCCACGCTACAATAATTTCCCTACGCCTGGATGGTTAGGAATTTTGCTCATCATAAATGTGTAGGTTTAGAATAGGTAGCAAAATACCTTTGGCGATTTACACTTTGGGTATGGTAGCAAAATACTTGGATGTATGTACATATAATTTTTGGTAGTCAAAATGTCTCACAAAAAATATAAATATGTTGCATGTTATGTAAAGAAAATACCTTACAAAAATACCTTTTAATTTGAAAGCAATTTTAGTCAGCAAAAGGAAATATACTTGAATTTGCATGCGACTTTAGGTAGCAAAAACACTTGAATAAAGCATGAAATGTAGCACCTTATTGTGTAGATAGCCAAGATTCATCACAAAGTTTGTATATGCATAGGTATTAGAAATACCAGAATGTGCACGTGTGCAATTTTTGGTAGCCAAAATGCTTTGAGTATGCGTGTGTGTAAATTTAGCCAAGGAAGTGCATGTGATGTAGATAGCAAATACACCTTGGAAGTACATATAAATAATCTAGGTAACGAAGGTGCCTTGATTGTGCATTTTTCTTAGTTAGAAGAATATCTTGTGCAAGTGAACGTTCGAAAGGAAGTATGTGCATGAGTTTGCTCTAAATTTACATTGATGTTTGTGTTTATTGGAGGAGGTTGTATGCCATTTTTGTTTTAAGAGTAGCATTTCTTGGTAAAACTAACTTTCCAAATGTTTGCCTTCGCAGGAAATGGCCCCGAGGAACCTTGCCTCAAAGAGGTCCAGGAAGGACAAGGCGGCCGAAGGAACTAGTTCCGCTCCTGAGTATGACAGTCACCGCTTTAGGAGCGCTGTACACCAGCAGCGCTTCGAGGCCATCAAGGAATGGTCGTTTCTCCGGGAGCGACGCGTCCAGCTCAGGGACGACGAGTATACTGATTTCCAGGAGGAGATAGGGCGCCGGCGGTGGACATCACTGGTTACTCCCATGGCCAAGTTCGATCCAGAAATAGTCCTCGAATTTTATGCCAATGCTTGGCCAACAGAGGAGGGCGTGCGTGACATGAGGTCCTGGGTAAAGGGTCAGTGGATCCCGTTCGATGCAGATGCTATCGGCCAGCTCCTGGGATATCCGTTAGTGCTGGAAGAGGGCCAGGAGTGCGAGTATGGCCAGAGGAGGAACCGGTCTGATGGGTTCGATGAGGAGGCCATCGCCCAGCTGCTATGTATACCGGGGCAGGATTTTGCCCGGACTGCTGCAGGGAGGCGAGTGCGAATAATGCGCACCAACATGACCACCCTGACCCAGATATGGATGACGTTGCTGCTCAGCAACATCCTGCCCAGCGATCATAATTCCGACCTCCCTCTGCCAAAGTGTCAGCTGGTGTATGGCGCCTACCAGGCACCCTTTGGACCCAGATAAGTCCAACAGGGCCCTGGGATTTCCCGCACTGATCACAGGACTCTGCCAGTCGTTCGGAGTCCCCGTTGCACCTACCAAGGTAATTCGGCCGCCCATCACCCGGGCTTTTATTGACAAGTACTGTACCCAGAGACAGGCTCAGGGTGATGCTCCACAGGCCGCAGGCGCGCCACCACCACCTCATCAGGCTGGCCAGGCTGGGGCATTTGACATGGAGCAGTATTTACGGCATTTGGTTCGCCAGCAGGCGGCCAACCACCGGGCACATGTACAGACCCATGATTGTCTGTACCAGATGAGCCTCAACATGCAGAGTCAGGGCTTCGCTTCTTTTTCATGCCCTACTCAAGACCAGTTCAGGGCAGAGGTCGCATGGCCCGGAGATTGGCCCGAGGCCCAAGCAGGAGAGGCGCCCCCAGAAGCTCCCGGCGATGGCGAGGAGGCCCACGAGGACAAGGAGATGGCTGATTTGCTTGACTTCTTGGGAGGGAGTGGAGCTTCATGACTGGGAGATCCCCAGATTCATGTTTTCTTTCATATTTCTTTTATCATTTTTATGTTATGACTTGAGAGACTAATGTTTGTTTTTGTTGTTTCGATTGTCGTTTGTACAGCGCATACATTTTTGTTTGAATTGTTGCGTTAGTGTTTATATCATTATTATCAATGATGTTTGAAATTCTGGAACCGTGTAGAGTTCTTCGTTTAGGAACATCGTCAAAAAATATATAAAACAAACAAAAATCATGATAAAGATAAAAATAGAAAAGAAAAAAATGAACTGAGAAAAAGAGAGCAAATAAGGAAAAAGAAAGCAAGAAAAAAGATGGGGAAAAGGAAAATAAGTTGTCTAGCTGGAAAAAAAAAACCGGCATGCTTTTGAAAAGAGATGACTTCCAACTTTTCTTTGAAAAAATTCGCTGATCATAGCTATTTTTGGAAGAAATGTGTGTGTACACCCGAAGGGTAAATGTTGTGAAATTTCCCCGGACGCCCGAAATGGACTCGGATGAATGCACAAATTGATAAAAGAACATATTTTGGAAACATTGGGTTGACTAAAATAGAGGAAATGAATCCTGAGCCCTAGCATCACATGACCATAAAAATTTGACACTTGAGTGTCCGCATAGGTGCATGCATGACCAGTTTTGCATAAAGTTTCCAAATCATCATTTTTTGCATTTGTGTCATGGAAATAATGTGGGGCATCCCTTTTATCCTTGAGCCAAACCAAACCCCGACATGTATCCTGTCTAGCCATTCTACAAACCTTGAGCCAAAATCCTGACTCACCATAAACCTTGACCCAGGGTGAGAATGTCAATCCTTACCCTCGGAAGCAAAAAAGAAGAGAAGGGAAATTTCCAATCAATAAAAAGAGAAGGAAAATTTCCAATCAAAGGAAAAAGGAAGCAAGGAAATTCCCAATCAAAGAGTGGGAGAAAGAAAAAAGAAAAGAAAGAAAATTCCCAACCAAAGAATGGGAGAAAGTAAAAAAGAAGAAAGCTCCTGGTCAAAGAAACCAGAAGAAATGTGCCGAGAGGTCCTTGGACCAGACAATATCTGAACAATACAGAATTGTCACCAAATGAACAAAAGAAAGAAAAGGAAACCATGACCTAAAAGTGGTCTTCTCCCTTTGATTACCAACCAAAATCCTGTGCGTCGGTGACTTGTTCGCCTCGCGCAAAACCAAAGAGGAAAAGGCCAAAAACACGCAAAAGCCGAAAAGCCCACCAAAAGAACCCATTCCCAAGGGAAGTCCTATTGATCCATGATCACGCATGTAATTTTTGATTTGATAGGAAATAATTTGCAAAGTCAAGTCATGACATATCTATGGTTCGGAATTAGGATAAAACACTTACCTGTGCAAGATTGATACACTTTGAGTGGATTTCTTCTATATTTGTCGAACCTAGTGTTTCCTCTAAATGGTCATTTAGAAACGAAATGCTAAAATCCAAAATCTCATTTATGGTTATGAAGGGATTTCATCAACATACTCTCCTTCCCCGGTAGACGCATTGTTTTCACTCAAAATAAAAAAGCATATGCTGCTCTAATCAGTTGGAATATTTGTCTCTTTGCTAAAGCATGTTTGCATTTTAGTGGAGAAAACACCGAGACTTTTTCAAGTCTCACAAGTTATCCAGAACTACGTAGGTCTGAGTTCCTCATTGGAGGATACGTAGGAGCAAGAGCCTCGCTTTTGTCGACCACACCGCTTTTTGTTACCATGACCCAAGAGCTAGTAGCCCGCGGAGACACCTTACGGTTATCCGCACCTCGTCATTCAGTGACCCCAAGTGTGATTGATGAGCAGAGGCCAATGTGGTCATCTGCGCCCTTTCCGGAGATGTCAACATCTTCTGGTGGAGACTTTTTCAAGTCTCCCACGTTATCCAGAACTACGTAGGTCTGAGTTCCTCATTGGAGGATACGTAGGAGCAAGAGCCTTGCTTTTGTCGGCCGCCCCACAAGATCTGTCATACTGACCCTGAGGTCATGTGACATGCGGAGACAAAATTTGGTCATTCCGAACCCCTTTGCCATTCAGACACAGTCGTGTCCGATGGCACGCAGAGACAAAATTTGGTCATTCTGCACCCTTTGTCATCCAGAGGCGGCGGGCCCGATGACATGCGGAGACAAAATTTGGTCATTCCGCACCCCTTTGCCATTCAGACACAGTCGTGTCCGATGGCACGCAGAGACAAAATTTGGTCATTCTGCACCCTTTGTCATCCAGAGGCGGCGGACCCGATGACATGCAGAGACAAAATTTGGTCATTCTGCACCCTTTGTCATCCAGAGGCGGCGGGCCCGATGACATGCAGAGACAAAATTTGGTCATTCCGCACCCCTTTGCCATTCAGACACAGTCGTGTCCGATGGCACGCAGAGACAAAATTTGGTCATTCTGCACCCTATGTCATCCAGAGGCGGCGGGCCCGATGACATGCGGAGACAAAATTTGGTCATTCCGCACCCCTTTTCCATTCAGACACAGTCGTGTCCGATGGCACGCAGAGACAAAATTTGGTCATTCTGCACCCTTTGTCATCCAGAGGCGGCGGGCCCGATGACATGCGGAGACAAAATTTGGTCATTCTGCACCCCTTGTCATCCAGAGGCGGCGGACCCGATGACATGCGGAGACAAAATTTGGTTATTCTGCACCCCTTTGCCATTCAGACACAGTCGTGTCCGATGGCACACAGAGACAAAATTTGGTCATTCTGCACCCTTTTGTCATCCAGAGGCGGCGGACCCGATGACATGCAGAGACAAAATTTGGTCATTCCGCACCCCTTTACCATTCAGACACAGTCGTGTCCGATGGCACGCAGAGACAAAATTTGGTCATTCTGCACCCTTCGTCAATCGCGGCCGACAAGCCCGTTGACACGCGGAGATTTACATCATCTTCTGCACTCACAAGATCTGTCATACTGACTTTTGAGTCACGCTGACGGGCGGAAATACCCGAGTGGTTATCCGTATAAACATTCTTTTGCTATCTGTAAGACAGAACGCTTGATAGCATGCAGAGACTGACATCGTCTTCTGCACCTTTTGTTCCCTCGGGAACAACAAGTCATTTGCATGTGGAGATTTTATGGTCACCCGCGACTCTCGTCAATCGAGAGGAACGAAATTAGTGTCTTATCTTTACTTTCCTTTTATCTCCAATAAAAGACAAGTAAAGAGGGCCAACTGTCATACCCTAATTTCGTCCGGGGACCTTTGCTTGATGACATGCGACCTTTGTTTGGTCCTTGTAAGGTGCTTGGCACCCATCATTAGGCAATTTGTGAAATTCCGGGACATGCCGAAAAACAAAAGAAAATATTGATGCACAATCCGTAAAGGTTCCGTGACACACCGGAAATCAAATGGAAGCATCGTTGCATAATTAGTGAGGTTCCGTAACATTCCGTAAGTCAAAAAGGGGATGATTGTGTAATCCGCAAGGTTCCGTAAACATTACTGAAAGAAAACAAGTATCGTTACGAAATTTGTAAGTTTCCGTAACTTTACGAAAAAAGAATCACCAAAAAAAGGTAGAGGGGGGTGTACTTAGTAAAAATGGGGATGCAAATAGCAACCAGGCCCACTTGGGCCCTCCAGAATATTCCTCCAGAAGGTTGTTGCTTCTGGAGGAAGCAACCCTGCTCGCCTGGGCGAGCTGAGCTCGCCTGGGCGAGCTGGGCGGCAAGCATCTCCCCTATTTTGCTATAAATAGGGGAGGAAGTGAGAAGGAAAAGGGTTCAGCCCCTTAGGCACTTCTCTCTCTTTCGAATTTGCTTGGAAAAATTGTTTCCGTGAAGTAAATCTAAGCCGAGGCGCTTCCGAGATGTTTCCGTAACGTTTTCCGTAAGGAATTTCGCAAAGGTTTCAACCGTTCTTCGACGTTCTTCATTCGTTCTTCATCGTTCTTCGATCTTCAACGGGTAAGTACCTCGAAACAAGCTTTTCGATTCATTCTATGTACCCGTGGTGGTCCACATTGTGTTTTGTGTATTTCTATTCTCGTTTCATTTACTTTTTATACCCCCTTTTGACGTGCTTAAGCCATTTTTCTTAAGTCATTTCTCGCTTAACCTAAAAATAAAATAAGTTTCCACCGATCGTTTGAATTGTATTATCCGTTAACTTCGGTTAAAATGAATTCCGACCGTTCGGTCGTGCCGTAACCACGTTGGAAATCAAAAAGAGGTAAAAAATAATATAATAATCAAAAAAACATCTTTTAGTAAAATAAAGCGGAAAATCAATCGGACATTTTTCTCTTTGGGATTTCTCACTCTTAATCGAATTGACTAATAACTAAGGTGAAACTAAGGCTAAAATCAACTCGCCTAGTCAAGCTCGTCCACAAAAATAGGTTTTGAATTTTATCATTTAAATTTCTTACTAAGTAAATGGATCATTTTCAAGGTCCAACGCCTTAAAATGATTACCTCTTAAGTAAAAAAGAATCACTTGATAAGAAAGAACTACGTAGGTCTGATTTCCTCATCGCAAATTGAGGAATACGTAGGAGCAAAGGGAAACACCCTTGTCGACCACAAAAAGAGAAAAATGTAAAAAGGGTATAAAGGATATAGAGACATAAAAAAGGAACATAAAAAAATCAAAGCCATGTTTGCACATTCGATTAAAGGCTGCCGTCCCTTGTGACGGACGTGTGGGGTGCTAATACCTTCCCCGTGCGTAAATACAACTCCCGAACCTTTCACTTAAAAGTTCGTAGATCGCGTCTTTTCCGGTTTTTCCGACGTTTTCCTCAAATAAACGTTGGTGGCGACTCCGCGCGTATTCCTTTTGTGGAACACGCATCCCGCGAGTCACGCGTCGCCCTCCCGCCGAAGGGTAGGTTGCGACAGATCCTTAGGGTATGCAAAGGTTTCCCTCTTTGAACAAATACCCCTCAGCCAAATAGAATCCATCTTGGGACTTTTTCCCACAACTCTCATAAATGGTAGAGAAATATTCATCTAAAGCATACAATTCCTTAATGTTATCAAATCCTAAAATTTGAGCTCCTAGGGAGCAAAACAATGTGTGCCTCCTAGAGAGGGCATCAACTATCACATTTGTTTTTCCCTTTTTGTATTTGCTAACATATGGAAATTTTTCTAGGTACTCTACCCAATTTGCATGCCTTTTGTTTAACTTGCTTTTCCCTCTATTGTACTTAAGTGATTCATGATCACTATGAATGAAAAATTCCTTGGAAACAAGGTAATGTTCCCAAGTTTGGAGGGTTCTTATTAAGGCATAAAGCTCTTTATCATAGGTGGGGTAGTTGAGGGTGGCACCATGAAGTTTTTCACTAAAAAAAGCAATAGGGTGCCCACTTTGCAACAATACAGCTCCCACACCCACTCCAAAGGCATCACATTCTAGCTCAAAAGTTTTAGAAAAGTCAGGAAGAGCTAGAACAGGTACCTTAGTAAGCTTTTCTTTAAGCAAAGCAAAGGCTTGTTCTTATCTTTCACCTCAAGTGAATGCCACATTCTTCTTCACTAGCTCATTGAGAGGTGAGGCAAGTGTAGAGAAATTAGGAACAAACCTTTTATAGAAGCATGCTAACCCATGGAAGCTCCTAATATTTCCTACACTTTTTGGGGTGGGCCATTCTTAGATGACCTTGATTTTCTCAAGGTCCACTTTGAACCCATTTCTACCAACTACAAATCCTAAGAAAACTATATTATCTACACAAAAGGTACACTTCTTTATATTGGCATAGAGAGTGTTTTTCCTAAGAATTGAAAGAACTTGCCTTAAATGTCCTAAGTGATCATCTAGGCTCCTATTGTACACTAAAATATCATCAAAATAAACAATTTCAAATCTACCTATTAAATCTCTTAAGACATAATGCATAAGCCTCATAAAGGTGCTTGGTGCATCAGTGAGTCCAAAAGGCATCACTAGCCATTAATACAAACCAAACTTGGTCTTGAAAGAGGTTTTCCACTCATCACCCTCTTTCATCCTAATTTGGTGATAACCACTTTTCAAATCAATTTTTGAAAAGATATTGGCACCATGCAACTCATCAAGCAAATCATCAAGTCTATGAATGAGGTGCCTATACTTTATAGTAATATTGTTGATGGCCCTGCAATTTGTACACATTCTCCACTTACCATCCTTTTTGGGCACCAACAAAACTGGCACAGAACAAGGGCTTAGGCTCTCTTGGACCAAGCCCTTCTCTAACAATTCCTTAACCTGAGACTATATCTCCTTAGTCTCTTGAGGGTTAGTCCTATAGGTTGGCCTATTAGGAAGGCTTGCTCCTGGGACTAAGTCTATTTGGTGTTCTATTCCCCTAAAAGGAGGTAGCCCAAGGGGTATCTCTTTTGGAAATATATCACAAAATTCATGTAAGAGTTTTTGGACCTTTGGAAGTAAGGTCTCAAATGTAGGAATTGTGGCAATGCTAAGGGAGGTTTCCCTTGATAAGAGAAGGTAGAAGGATTGTTTAAGAAGGAGTGCTTTTTGGATATCACCTTTTGTTGCAAAATGATTTTCCTTCTTAACAATCTTCTTGGATGAATCCTTTTCCTCTTTTTCCTTCCCTTTGGCCTTTGAAGACAAGGCCTTACTATCCTTATTCTTCTTTTGTTTTTCTAGTTTTTCTTCCTTATCCCTCTTATCTTTCATAGTTAGTTTATCTTTGGCCATCTGTGAAGGTGTTTGAGGATTCAACATAAACTTTGTTCCAAGGTGGGTGAGGGTTATCACATTAGTTAGGCCATTATAGATGATTTTCCTATCATATTGCCATGGCCTACCTAAGAGAAGGTGTCCTACCTCCATAGGAACTACATCACAAATCACTTCATCCTTATATGTTCCAATGGAGAAGGGCACTTTCACTTGTTGATTGATTATCATCTCTCCTTGCACATTGAGCCATTGAAGTTTGTAAGGCTTTGGATAGGGAGTGACAACAAGGCTCAACTTAGAGACTAATCTTGCGCTGCAACAATTGCAACATGAACCACTATCTACAATGAGACAGCATGTGTCATAAAAATTTTTTACATCTAGTGTGAAAAATATTCTCTTTTTGAGATTGGGTCAAGTCACAAGATTGGCCTCCTAGATGCCTTCTGACCATTAAAAGGTCTCCTTCTTCTTGGGGGTAGATTTCTTCACTAGATTCTTCCCCTTTTGCTTCTTCACTTTCACTAGAGGAAGGTGAAGTAGTAGCCTCATCTTGGCTACTATAAATGTCTTGGCCTCTCATAATCATGGTTTTCTTGGTGGGGCACTAAGAAGCAATGTGTCCTTTTCTAAACATTTAAAGCACTTTATAGAGTCAGTCTTCTCTTGCATACTAGACTTAGGGGTTTTCTTTTCTATTGACTTCCCCTTATCATCTTTGGGCTTAGAAGGTGCATCCCCTAAGATGTCTTGACCTTGGTCTTTCTTTGGATAAGAGTGAGAGCCATAAGATTTTGAAGTAGGCTTCTTTTTAAGTTGTTGCTCTACCCTTATGTAAAGTTGGACAAGGTCATCTAGGTCCCTATATCGAAGGAGCTCAACCTTGTCCCTCACTTCCATATTAAGTCCACTAAGGAACCTAGCAATACTTGTTCTTTCCTCTTCCCTAAGCCCAGCTCTCAAAAGAAGTAATTCCATTTGTTGCCTATACTCTTCAACACTCATACTCCCTTGTCTAAGCCTTTGGAGCGTGTCCATAAGCTCCCTTTGATAGTAGGAGGGGATGTGCCTCTTCCTAAGGGCACTTTTCAAGTCATTCAAGTACTCTACTGGAGGATCCCCATGAATCCTTCTTTCCCTAATAAGGGAAGTCAACCAATAGAGGGTATACCCTTGGAAGCTAAGGGTAGCCAAAGGAACCTTCCTTTCCTCACTTGTATGATGGCAAGCATAGAGTTGCTTAACTTTCATTTCCCAATCCAAATAAGTCTATATGTTGTCCTTCCCATGGAAGTATGGGAGGTTAATGTTAGCGTCTTGAGGCCTTCTTTGCTATGGGAGTAAGGTCTAGGATGTGACCTATGCCTTCTTTAATAATAGTCACTAAGTTCTTCATTTAGGCTCTTGCAGGAGTCATGTCTACTATAAGAGGCATATTTTTTGCTTCTTAACTCTTTTAGTATTTTCCTTCTTTCTTCTTCCCTTATTTGTTCCCTCTCATCTTGACTTATTTCTACCCTATCTTTTCCTTTTTCTTTTCTTTCTAGTTTTTCTTTCGATAACTTGAGGGAACTCAACTCATCTAATATTCTAGATAGAGGGTGCTTATGACTAGTACCCTCACCATTAACACTAGATGAATGATGACTCATGTTGGTTCCTAAGTTGTGGTTCTTTCTTGTTGGGGGTTTGCAAAAGGGTAAAGTTAGGGTTCAAAATAACTCAAGATAAGTGTGATAAGCAAGAAGAAAGTATTATGCAATAACAAGATAAACTAGGGTAACCTATTGGAGGCTCCCAACACACTTCCAATGAAAAACACTCACTTTCTAACGGAAAATTTGCCTAAAATTATTACACACAAATGGAACTAGGGTAACCTATTGAAGGCTCCCAACACACTTCCAATGAAAGACCTTTTTGTTACAAAATTTGAAAGCAATGAAGGTAAACATACAAGTGTCCAATTACAAGTAAATTGCCAATTACGAAATTACAAAAAAGTCCTCAATTTTGGTGGTTGTTCTCTCTTTGGTGTTTCACTCAATTTGGAGTGCTTCTTAGTCCAATATCTCTTAAGGTAGTTGGCCCCTTGCTTCTTGACTCAAACTCTTCAATTGATGGCACCAATCCTTCTTTCCAATTCCCTATATGGCAACTCACAAACAAGGAAACAAAGAGACAAGCAATAACCAAAGACCAAAAAATTAAATGAAAGCTAAACCAATAGATTTTTAACAAGACAAATTTTCAAGGAGTATTCGATAATTAAAGCAATGAAAAACACATACAAGCAAGCTAGGACTCAAAGAGAAACCTAGAATGTCTCTAGAGTAGAGTAAAAAAACAAAAACAAAAAGACTCAAGAAACCTCTAGTTTTGGCACTTGTTTTCACACTACTTTTCAATTTAAATTTCAGAACTAAGATTGGTCTAAAATAGGGACTAATTATATAACAAATTTTGAGCCAAAACAACAAGCACACTTCCATTTCACTTTTTTTTTAATTTTTCCTGGACACTGATTTTCCTACCAACTTGTATGATTTTTATTATTTTTCCTTTTATCCAAATCACTTGGTTCTTTTTTTTTTTAATTTTTTCCAAATGTCTAGAAAATTCAGTAAACATTTCAGCTGAAAATTCACAGTGACCAATTCCCAGTAATGTTTACAAGTTCATATGTTCAAGATGTCAGCACCAACAATTTTAGACTTCGAATTTTTTTAAGCATGATATATTGATTGCCTTAGGTTTACTTTCAACTTTCCTATGTATGTTAAACTCACTAGGCCTATTTACCACAGTTTTAGGAGTTCAATATTCACTTAGGATCAAAATTTCAGCCAGCAATTCAATCACCAAAACTCAAATTCACCATAGACACAATCATAAGGAAACCTAAAAGTTCAAGAAAAGGTTCACAATCAAAGACTCTCTAAGAATTATGCATGAACATATTAAGGACTAATTAACATGCAAGATTTGACTCAAATCAAATAATAGACAAAAAAAATTTCATACACTCATGAACAAATGATTTAGACAAAGAAACAAGAAAAAAATAAAATTCAGCACAACATAAGGAATCTTAAGTGACAAGTTTCAAGACTAGACATGACTTCTATGACAAAACTACAATAGGTGAACATGTCACTTTAGATTTTTGAGTTTTTCTTATACTTTAATGTTTTTGTAAGAATTTTATGGTTCAGGTTTTAGCCACAAAAAATAGCAATACTGATGCAATCCTCCCTAGGAAGGGACCAATCACTAGAACCATGAGCAAGAGGCTCCAAGAAGATTGGGCTAGAGCTGCTGACGAAGGCCCTAAGGTTCTCATGAACCTTAGGGTAGATTTCTGAGCCCATAGGCCAAGGTTGGGTCCAATTATCTTTGTACATATTAGACTAGGATGTCATTATATTTGGTCCTTGTATTTAGGGCTCCATATTGTAGGTATGGTACCCTAGAAATATAGGATTTTTCAGCCCTTGTACTTTTTGGCACCTAGACTAGTTTTTGTATTAGGGGTAGTTTTGTAATTTCACATGCACTAAGTGGATATTTGATGTGTGTGGTTGGAAATAAATTTAATTGAATTGGTAGAAGCCCAATCCAATTAAATTTTAGAGGGGGAGGTGAGCATTTGCTTACTACACCCCATTGCCACATCATATAGTCACACTTTGTGCATGTCCTTCATGCTTTTCATGCCTCATGACACCTAAGCTCACTTAGTGGAGAATCTTGGAATTGATCTTGGATTAGTGGGCTGAACCATAACTAAAATTCACTAATCATAATTAGTGAAATTTTGGCTCCAAAGTTTGGCTCCACAAATTCAATTTCAAATTCAAGTGAAATTTGAATTTCCCTCCAATTTTGTGTGACACTTAGGATATAAATAGAGGTCATGTGTGTGCATTTTTTTCAACTTTGATCATTTGAATATTAAACTTCATATTTCAAAGCTCATTTAGAGCACAAAATTTCGTGCTCTTCTCTCCCTCTCCCTTCATTCATCTCCTTCTTCCTCCAAGCTCTTATCCATGGCCTCCTATGATGGTGAGCTTCTTCTAGACTCATCTTCTCCTTGAAGTGGCGTCTCCTCTCTCTCTTCCTTTCTCCATTCCGCTGCCATTCATCTTCCAAGAAGCAAAGGAATTCATTGATGAAGAAGATCCTACGCCTACAAGCTCCAATGGAGCTTGCATCATGTGGTATCAAGAGCATCTTCATCTAGGTGATGTTCTTTTGCTTCCTCTATCTTTTTGTTCGGTGAATTCTCTTTAATTCCTTGTTCTTCATCTTATTCTCCATGTATATCCTCCATTGTCTTGTGGTTTGGTGCTGTTTAGAGTAGATTCAAAAAAAAAATAAACCGATTAAATCTTATATCTACACTTGTTCTTGCATTTCTATGGTTCAAATTTTGTAGATCTACTCTTGAATCTTGTTTTTGTGTTGATTTTAGGTTCTATCATTTTTCATTCATAATATTCTTGTGCTGAACCTTAGATCTAAATTTTCTTCCAAAATATTGATTAGAAAAAAAAAACACAAAAATCTAAGTGTAAATCACTTAATCCATGTTGTCTTAGAGTCATGTTTAGTCATAGTAATTGTCACATTATGTTCTAAGTTTGTGTTGAATTTTTATTTTGTTGATTGAATTCTAGATACATTTGTTCATGTATTCTTGTCATTCTTAGCCTATCTTTTTAATTTTGAGTCTAATTCATGCATGTTATTTAGTTCATAACATGTTCTAAATCAATTCCTAGAAGTAGTCTTGTTGTTGAACTGTTTTTGTTTTCTTTTTCTAAGTTTCCTACATGATGCCAATGATGAAGTTGAGTTGTGGTGCTGAGTTGTGGCTGGATTTGTGAATCAAAATAAGTCTTAAGCTCTCTTGAATTGTGTTATTCAATATAATTGAGCATAAGCAAACACAAATTGTAACTATCCAAGCCTTAAGCAACATAAACACTACTCTTGATTTCTAGGTTGAAATCGCTGGTGCTGACAGCTTGAACATACGAACTTGTATAAATTACTGGGAATTGGTCACTACGTTTTTTGAGCTGAAAGTTTTACTGAATTTTCTAGACATCTGGACCAAAATTATAAAAAAAGAACCAAGCGATTTGGATTAAAGGAAAAAATAAGAAAAATCGCACAAGTTGGCAGACAAATCAGTGTCCAGGAAAAAAAAAGTGAAAGGAAAGTGTGCTTGTTGTTTTGGCTCAAAATTTGTTCTATAATTGGTGCCTATTTTATAACAATCCTAGTTCTGAAATTTAAATTGAAAATTATTGTGAAAAAAGTGCCAAAACTATAGGTTTCTTGAGTCTTTTTTTTTTTTTAGTTTTTCTACTCTACTCTAGAGTCATTCTAGGTTTCTCTTTGAGTCCTAGCTTGCTTTTTTGTGCTTTTCATTGCTTTAATTGTTGAATAATCCTTGAAAATTTGTCTTGTTAAAACTCTATTGGTTTAGCTTTCATTTCCTTTTTTTTGTCTTTGGTTATTGCTTGTCTCTTTGTTTCCTTGTTTGTGAGTTGTCATATAGGGAATTGGAAAGGAGGATTGGTGCCATATCTTGAAGAATTTGAGTCAAGAAGAAAGGGGCCAACCACCTTAAGAGCTATTGGACTAAGAAGCACTCCAAAATTGAGTGAAACACTAAAGAGAGAATAGCCACCACAATTGAGGACTTTTTTTTGTAATTTTGTAATTGGCAATTTGCTTTGCTTTCAAATTTTGTAACAAAAAGGCCTTTCATTGGAAGTAAGTTGGGAGCCTCCGCTAGGTCACCCTACTTCCATTTATGTGTAATAATTTTAGGCAATTTTCCCTTAGGATAGTGAGTGCTTTGTTGGGAACCTTAAATGAGGTCATCCAAACACTCTTAGGATCCGCCTAGTTTGCTTTTCTTGCTTACTTTCATAGCTTATTTCTTTTACCCTCCATTGTCAAACCGCCTAGATAGCTTGCCTTTTACCAATTAGTTTTTACCTTATCTTTCACACCTCTTTTAGTGTTTATTTTGGCTAGTTTCAACCATAGTTTCTTTTACCTTTTGTTTTCAAACCCCCAACAAGAAAGAACCATAACTTAGGAACCAACATGAGTCTTCATTCTTCATCTAGTGTTAATGGTGAGGGTTCTACTCCTAAGGACCCCTTATATAAGATATTAGATGAGTTGAGATCCCTTAAGTTGTGGAAAGAAAAACAAGAGAGAAAAGAAAAAGGTAAAAAAAGAGTGGGAGAAATAAGTCAAGATGAAAGAGAGAAAATAAGAGAGGAAGAAAGAAGAAAAATAATGAAAGAAATAAAAAGAGAAAAACATGCCTCCTATAGTAGTCATGACTCTTGCAAGAGTTTAAGTGAAGAACTTAGTGACTATTATAGAGGGCGTCATAGTTCACATACTAAACATCACTCCCAAAGAAGAGAAAAGGATAAAAGGCCTCAAGAGGTTAACATTAGCCTCCCATATTTCCACGGAAAAGATAATGTTGAGGCCTACTTAGATTGGGAAATGAAGGTTGAACAACTCTTTGCTTGCCATCATATTAGCAAAGAGAGAAAAGTTCCATTGGCTAACCTTAGCTTTCAAGGGTATGCCCTCTATTGGTGGACTTCCCTTGTTAAAGAACGAAGGATTCATGGGGATCCTCCAGTAGAGTATTGGAATGATCTTAAGAGTGCCCTTAGGAAGAGGCACATTCGCTCCTACTATGAAAGGGAGCTTATGGACAAGCTCCAAAGGCTTAGACAAGGGAGTATGAGTGTTGAAGAATATAGAGAACAAATGGAACTACTCCTTTTAAGAGCTGGACTTAGGGAGGAGGAAAGAACAAGCATAGCTAGGTTCCTTAGTGGGCTCAATATGGAAGTGAGGGACAAGGTTGAACTCCTTCCATATAGGGACCTAGATGAGCTAGTCCAACTTTGTATAAGAGTGGAGCAACAACTTAAAAGAAAGCCTTCTTCAAAATCTTATGGCTCTCACTCTTATCCAAGGAAGGACCAAGCCCATGGAATTTTAGGGGCTGCACCTTCAAAACCCAAGGAAGATAAGGGTAAGACCATAGAGAAATACACCCCTAAGACTAGTTCCCAAGAAAGGACTAGCAACATTAAATGCTTCAAATGTCTTGGGAGAGGTTACATTGCCTCTCAATGCCCCACAAAGAAAACCATGATCATGAGGGGTCAAGACATTTATAGTAGTCAAGAGGAGACTACTTCTTGTCCTTCCTCTAGTGGAAGTGAAGATGAAGTAAGGGGTGAAGAGTCTAGTGAGGAAGTCTACCCCCATGAAGAAGGTGACCTCTTAATGGTTAGAAGGCTCCTTGGAGGTCAATCTTGTGATCTATCTCAATCCCAAAGAGAGAACATCTTTCATACAAGATGCAAAATTTTAGATAAAACGTGTTCTCTCATTGTGGATAGTGGATCTTGTTGCAATTGTTGTAGCACAAGATTAGTTTCCAAGTTGAACCTCACTATCATTCCCCACCCAAAACCTTATAAACTTCAATGGCTCAATGAGCAAGGGGAAATGATAGTTAACCAACAAGTGAAGGTACCTTTCTCCATTGGGACATATAAGGATGAAGTTAATTGTGATATAGTTCCCATGGAGGCAGGACATATTCTTTTAGGAAGGGCGTGGCAATTTGATAGGAAGATCATTTATAATGGCCTAACTAATGAGATTACCCTCACCCATCTTGGCACTAAATTTGTGTTGCATCCTCAAACACCTTCATAGGTGGCCAAAGATCAACTAACTATGAAAGATAAGAGGGATGAGGAAGAAAAATTAGAAAAACAAAAGAAAAAGAAGGATAGTAAGGCCTTGTCTTCAAAGGCCAGGGGGAAGGAAAAAGAGGGAAAGGATTCCTCCAAAAAGATTGTTAAGAAGGAAAATCATTTTGCAACAAAAGGTGATATTAAAAGAGCACTCCTTCTTAAACAATCTTTCTACCTTCTCCTATCAAGGGAAACATCCCTTAGCACTGCCACAATTCCTACATTTGAGACCTTACCCCCAAAGGTCCAAGAACTCTTACATGAATTTGGTGATATATTTCCCAAAGAGATACCCCCTGGGCTACCTCCTTTAAGGGGAATAGAACACCAAATAAATTTAGTCCCAGGAGCAAGCCTTCCTAATAGGCCAGCCTATAGGACTAACCCTCAGGAGACTAAGGAGATAGAGTCTCAGGTTAAAGAATTGTTGGAGAAGGGCTAGGTCCAACAGAGCCTAAGCCCATGTGTTGTGCCAGTGTTGTTGGTGCCCAAAAAGGATGGTACGTGGAGAATGTGTACAGATTGCAGGGCCATCAACGACATCACTGTAAAGTATAGGCACCCCATTCCTAGACTTGATGATTTGCTTGATGAGTTGCATGGTGCCAATATCTTTTCAAAAATTGATCTTAAAAGTGGTTATCACCAAACCAGGATGAAAAAAGGTGATGAGTGGAAAACTGCTTTCAAGACCAAGTTTGGTTTGTATGAATGGCTAGTGATGCCTTTTGGGCTCACTAATGCACCAAGCACCTTTATGAGGCTTATGCATCATGTCTTAAGGAATTTCATAGGTAGATTTGTAGTTGTTTATTTTGATGATATTTTAGTGTATAGTAGGAGCCTAGATGATCACTTAGGACATCTCAGACAAGTTCTTTCAGTCCTTAGGAAAAACACCCTCTATGCAAATATAGAGAAGTGTACCTTTTGTGTAGATAATATAGTTTTCTTAGGTTTTGTAGTTGGTAGAAATGGGGTCCAAGTGGACCCTGAGAAAATCAAGGCCATCCAAGAATGGCCCACCCCAAAAAGTGTGGGTGATATTAGGAGCTTCCATGGGTTAGCAAGCTTCTATAGAAGGTTTGTTCCTAATTTCTCTACAATTGCATCACCTCTCAATGAGCTGGTGAAGAAGAATATGGCATTTACCTGGGGTGAAAAACAAGAGCAAGCCTTTGCTTTGCTCAAAGAAAAGCTTACTAAGGCACCTGTTCTAGCTCTTCCTGACTTTTCTAAAACTTTTGAGCTAGAATGTGATGCCTCTGGAGTGGGAGTTGGAGCTGTATTGTTACAAGGTGGGCACCCTATTGCTTATTTTAGTGAAAAACTTCATAGTGCCACCCTCAACTACCCCACCTATGATAAAGAGCTTTATGCCTTAATAAGAGCCCTCCAAACTTGGGAACATTACCTTGTTTCCAAGGAATTTGTCATTCATAGTGATCATCAATCACTTAAGTACATTAGAGGGCAAAGCAAGTTAAACAAGAGGCATGCAAAATGGGTAGAGTACCTAGAGCAATTTCCATATGTTATCAAATACAAAAAGGGAAAAACAAAAGTGGTAGCTGATGCCCTCTCTAGGAGACACACATTGTTTTGCTCCCTAGGAGCTCAAATTTTAGGATTTGATAATATTAGGGACTTGTATGCTTTAGATGAACATTTCTCTCCCATTTATGAGAGTTGTGGGAAAAAGGCCCAAGATGGATTCTATTTGGCTGAGGGGTATTTGTTCAAAGAGGGAAAGCTTTGCAAACCCAAGGATCCATTAGGAAATTACTTGTGGAAGAGAGCCATGAGGGTGGGCTCATGGGCCACTTTGGGATAGACAAGACCCTTGTCTTACTCAAAGAAAAGTTTTATTGGCCCCATATGAAGAAAGATGTCCATAAGCATTGCACTAGGTGTGTGGCTTGTTTACAAGCCAAGTCTAGGGTGATGCCTCATGGGCTATACACACCCTTACCCATCCCATATGCACCTTGGGTAGACATTAGTATGGACTTTGTCCTTGGGCTTCCTAGAACCCAAAGAGGTGTAGACTCTATCTTTGTGGTGGTGGATAGGTTTAGCAAGATGGCACACTTTATACCATGCCACAAGGTGGATGATGCTTCCCACATCTCAAAACTCTTTTTCAAGGAAGTTGTGAGACTCCATGGTTTGCCTAGGACCATTGTGTCAGATAGAGATGCTAAGTTCCTTAGCCACTTCTGGAAAACCTTATGGGCTAAGCTAGGAACTAAACTTCTTTTCTCTACCACTTGTCATCCACAAACTGATGGGCAAACAGAGGTAGTGAATAGGTCTTTATCCACCCTTTTAAGGGCTCTTCTGAAAGGCAACCATAAGTCTTGGGATGAGTATCTTCCTCATGTAGAATTTGCCCACAACAGGGGGGTTCAAAGAGCCACCAAGCAGTCCCCTTTTGAGGTTGTCTATGAGTTCAATCCCCTAACACCGTTAGACCTCATTCCCCTCCCACTGGACACTTCTTTTATACATAAAGAAGGGGAATCTAGGTCAGAATTTGTAAAGAAGTTGCATAAGAGGGTTAAGAACCAAATAGAGAACCAAACAAAGGTGTATTCAACTAAAGGCAATAGAGGAAGAAAAGAGCTAGTTCTTAATGAGGGTGACTGGGTTTGGCTCCATCTTAGGAAGGATAGATTCCCTACTAAAAGGAAATCCAAGCTTATCCCTAGAGGGGATGGACCTTTTCAGGTTTTGGAGAGGATCAATAACAATGCCTGTAGGTTGGACCTCCCAGAAGAGTATGGAGTCAGCACCACTTTTAACATTTCTGATTTAACTCCTTTTGCAGGTGGAGCTGATATTGAGGAGGAGGAACTAAAAGATTTGCGGTCAAATCCTCTTCAAGGGGAAGGGGATGATGCAATCCTCCCTAGGAAGGGACCAATCACTAGAACCATGAGCAAGAGGCTCCAAGAAGATTGGGCTAGAGCTGCTGACGAAGGCCCTAAGGTTCTCATGAACCTTAGGGTAGATTTCTGAGCCCATGGGCCAAGGTTGGGTCCAATTATCTTTGTACATATTAGACTAGAATGTCATTATATTTGGTCCTTGTATTTAGGGCTCCATATTGTAGGTATGGTACCCTAGAAATATAGGATTTTTCAGCCCTTGTATTTTTGGGCACCTAGACTAGTTTTTGTATTAGGGGTAGTTTTGTAATTTCACATGCACTAAGTGGATATTTGATGTGTGTGGTTGGAAATAAATTTAATTGAATTGGTAGAAGCCCAATCCAATTAAATTTTAGAGGGGGAGGTGAGCATTTTCTTACTACACCCCATTGCCACATCATATAGTCACACTTTGTGCATGTCCTTCATGCTTTTCATGCCTCATGACACCTAAGCACACTTAGTGGAGAATTTTGGAATTGATCTTGGATTAGTGGGCTGAACCATAACTAAAATTCACTAATCATAATTAGTGAAATTTTGGCTCCAAAGTTTGGCTCCACAAATTCAATTTCAAATTCAAGTGAAATTTGAATTTCCCTCCAATTTTGTGTGACACTTAGGCTATAAATAGAGGTCATGTGTGTGCATTTTTTTCAACTTTGATCATTTGAATATTAAACTTCAGATTTCAAAGCTCATTTAGAGCACAAAATTTCGTGCTCTTCTCTCCCTCTCCCTTCATTCATCTTCTTCTTCCTCCAAGCTCTTATCCATGGCCTCCTATGGTGGTGAGCTTCTTCTAGACTCATCTTCTCCTTGAAGTGGTGTCTCCTCTCTCTCTCTTCCTTTCTCCATTCCGCTGTCATTCATCTTCCAAGAAGCAAAGGAATCCATTGATGAAGAAGATCCTAGGCCTACAAGCTCCAATGGAGCTTGCATCAAATACAAAACTCAAAGGAACCTAAACTCAACACAATTCATGGTTCAAGAACGAGAACAAGAAATTTGAACCATAGAAAATCAAATCTAGCTTCTATAGCAAGTTTAATCGGTGGAAATTCTAAAACAATCATGTTAACAAAATTCAGCACAAGACATGTGAGGAGATACATGGAGAAAAATGAAGAAACAACAATGGAGGAGAAGGTAAAGCTGAAAATTAATGGAGGTTTTAAGGAGCACCTACTTGAAGCTCTTGTGCTCTGATACCACTTGATGGAAGATTGCTTGAGAAGCTTCTATGTAGGCTGAACCTTTGAGGTTCAATAAGGTCCTTTAATGGTTCAGCCATCGAGTTGTAGCATAAGATAAAGGAGAAGAGGTGAGAGGAGGCGTCATCCACTAGAGAATAAGCCATGGAAGGAACTAAGTTGGGGTTCTTTCTTGTTGGGGGTTTGAAAACAAAAGGTAAAAGAAACTATGGTTGAAACTAGCCAAAATAAACACTAAAAGAGGTGTGAAAGATAAGGTAAAAACCAATAGGTAAAAAGTAAGTTATCTAGGCGGTTTGGCAATGGAAGGTAAAGGAAATTTAAAGCAAGCTAGACGGTTTCCTATGTGAAGGCTTGGATGACCTTTTGGAGGTCCCAACTGGCTCTTCACTTAGTCTACATAGTTTACACCAAGCTATTACACACAAATAGAGGTTTGGGTGGTCTCTTGGAGACTTCCAATACACCCCTGAAGAATGTCCAAATACAAGGAATTGCAATAGAAAAAATTCAGCACTCAATTGTTCTATTACAACAAATTTAACAAAGCAATTAAGGTCTTCAAATTTGTCTTCAATGCTTGTTTTTTTTTCTCAAGTGTTTCACTCAAAATTTGGTAGGGCTTTGGCTGCTTCAAATCCAATAGTGCTCCTAGGATGGTTAACCTCCAAGACTCAAAATTTTCCTTCAAGCAATGCACCAATTTCCTTTTCCCTTCAAGCAATGCACCAATTTCCTTTTCCAATCCTTATTGTAGGCAGCACTTAAACAAAAAAAAAAAGAAAAAGACAAGCAAGAAACCAAAAGATGAAACGAAAGCTAAACCAAAAGGAAATTTAACATGACATTTATTTAACGAGATTCAAGGAAAAATAAAGCAAAAGAACAACACCACAAGCCAAGGTGGAACACAAAGGAAGTCCTAGAATGACACTAAATTAGATTGACAAATTAAAAACAAGACTCAAAGCAAAATTCTAGTTTTGTCAATTTGGCAACACATCTAAAAGATGAAAAACTCCAAGAAGTCAAATAGGCTTGTAATAAACTCAAAATAATGAACAATTTTCAAGCAAATCAAGTATACACATTTTTTTTTGTTGTTCTGGACATTTATTTTGATGTTAATCTTTATCACATTTTCTCGCTCATTTTTTTTTGTTTTTGTTCATTATTTTTCCATTGTTTTCATCCAGATGTCTATTTTATCCAGTTAAAATTTCAGCTCAAAACTCAAAGTATTCAAGCCATAGTAGAGTGAAGAAGATAGTGTGTTGAAACTGATGGCAACCAAAATATTCAGCCTAGAAATCAAAAGTAGTGTTTATGTTGCTTAAGGCTTGGATAGTTACAATTTGTGTTTTCTTATGCTCAATTGTCTTGGATAACACAATTCATGAGAGCTTAAGACTTATTTTGATTCACAACTCAGCACCACAACTCAATTTCTTCATAGACATCATATAGGAAACTTAGAAAACAAGAAAAGTTCAACAAGACTACTTCTAGGAATTGATTTAGAACATGTTATGAACTAAATAACATGTATGAATTAGACCCAAAATTCAAATGATAGGCTAAAAAATGCAAGAATGAATTAACAAATGTATCTTGAATTCAATCAAAAAAATCAAAATTCAGCACAAACTTAGAACATAATGTGACAATTATTATGACTAAACATGACTCTAAGACAACATGAATGAAGTGATTTACACTTAGATTTTTGTGTTTTTCTTTTCTAATCAATATTTTGCAAGAAAATTGAGATCTAAAGGTTCAACACAAGAAGATTTTGACTGAAAAATGATAGAACCTAAAATCAACACAAAAACATGATTCAAGAGTAGATCTATAAAATTTGAACCATAGAAATGCAAGAACAAGTGTAGATCTAAGATTTAATTGGTTTTTTTTAATCTACTCTAAAAAACACCAAACCACAAGATAACGGAGGAGATACATGGAGAAGATGATCGAACAAAAGATAGAGGAAGCAAAAGAACATCACCTAGATGAAGATGCTCTGATACCACATAATGTAGCTTCATCTAGAGCTTGCAGGCCTTTGATCTTCTTCATCAATGGAGTCTTTTCCTTCTTGAAGATCAATGGTAGTAGAATGGAGAAGGAGGAAAGGTGATTGGAGACGCCACTTCAAGGAGAAGATGAGTCAAGAACAAGCTCACTGCCATAGGAAGCCATGGATAATAGCTTAAAGGTAGGAGAAGATGAGTGGAGGGGGAGGGAAAGAGGGGAACAAAGTTTTAAGAGAGAGAAGAGGGAGAATGAGGTCTGAGCTTTGAAGTCTAATTTCTCAAATCACCAAAGTTGAAAAACATGCACACACAAGGCCTCTATTTATAGCCTAAGTGTCACACAAAATTGGAGGGAAATTTGAATTTCTATTCAAATTTCACTTGAATTTGAATTTGTGGAGCCAAATTTTCACTACTTATGATTAGTGAATTTCAGCTATGGTTCAACCCACTAATCCAAGATCAAATCCAAGATTCTTCACTAAGTGAGCTTAGGTGTCATGAGGCATGTAAAGCATGAAGGACATGCACAAAGTGTGACTATATGATGTGACAATGGGGTATAGCAAGCAAATGTTCACCTCCTCCTTAGGCTGGTCCGAAATTTAATTGGATTAGGCTTCTCCCAATTCAATTAAACTTATCTCCCAACACACACATCAAATAGCACACTTAATGCATATGAAATTACAAAACTACCCCTAAAACAAAAACTAGTCTAGGTGCCCTAAAATACAAGGCTGAAAAATCCAATATTACTAGGGTACCCTCCCTACACTATGGAGTCCTAAATACAAGGCCCAAAAATAATGAAACCCTAATCTAATATGTACAAAGATAAGTGGGCTCATACTTAGCCCATGGGCTCAAAATCTACCCTAAGGCTCATTCTTCTTGGAGTCTTTTATACAATTCCCTTGGGGGGTAGGATTGCATCATCGGGCTTCTCTCTCTTCTGATGGTAATACCTCCTGAATTAGGAAATTTTTGTAGGGGGTCATCCAGTCTGGTTCCTCCTGCTCTCTGACCATAACTTCTTCAATGTATATTGTAAAAGTTTGCAGTGTCTCCTGGATGATAGTCTTAAGGTGTTCGATCTTTTTGGTGTTGGCCAGCTTAGAGAGCGGGTTTGCTCTTGTGTTGCTCTCCCAGAGTATGTAGTACATCTCAAAGCATTCAAAATTGTCAATGAGAGTTTTGGCAATGTGGTAGTACTTGAGTAGCACTGTTTCCTTGGTCTTGTATCTATTGGTAACCTACCGCTAGACAAGCTACGAGTATGTGTAGTATCATAGCTTTTTGGCTCCGACTTCTCTTGCTAGTTTTAGACCTGTAATGAACGCCTCATACTTAGCCTGATTGGTTGAGGTTTTGCAATTGAGCTTTAGGTCTTGCTCGGTGACATTGTCAGGGCCTTCGAGGATGATTCCTGCCCTACTCCCCTTCATGTTGGATGTGTCATCTATGTAAAGGTTCTACCAGTCTTGGTGGTTTGGTTGTTCTCGGCGAATTCTACTAGGAAGTCTTCCATGAATTGTGTCTTCATGAGGCCACGGGGTTCGTATTGGTTATCGAATTCTGAAAATTCTACGAACCAGACCGCCATCCTCTCTGCTAGTTCAAACTTTCATAACACCTATTTAATGGGGTAGTTCGTCTTGACTACCACTTGATGACTCTAAAATTTGGGCATGAGTCATTGGACTGAGGTAATGAGTGATATCGCCACCTTTTCTATCATTTGGTAGCACTTCTCGGCATCATGGAGTATGCGGTTGGCAAAGTAGATAAGGAGCTGGTGTTTCCCCTCTTCTTGTACAAGGCTTAGCTAACAGCTACATTGGCTACTAAGAGATATAGGAGTAGGGGTACTCCTGGCCTGGGTCAACTCAGAACCGATGATGTAGTAATGGTCTTCTTGAAGAAGAAGGCTTATTCACAAGTTTCGTCCAACAGGAATGGCCCAGTTTTCTTGAGCAATTTGTAGAACGACTTTGCCTTTTCAGCAAGCTTGGGGATAAACTTGGACAGGGATGCTAGTCTTCCATTCAGCTTTTGGACTTCCTAGACATTAGTAGGAGTATGCATCACCAAGATAACAGTGCATTTTTTGGGGTTGGCTTCTATTCCCCGATGCATGATCATGAAGCCTAGGAAGTTGCCTCCGCCGACCCCGAAAGTACATTTTTCCGGGTTGAGGCACATGTCATATTTGCAGAGCTTTCCAATGACTTCTTCTAGGTCTGCCACGTGTTATGCCATGCTCTGAGACTTGACAACCATGTCGTCGACATAGACCTTGACATTTTATCCAATATGCTGCTTGAAAACTCGGTCCATCAATCTCTGGTATGTAGTGTCTGCATTTTTTAGGCCAAAGCGCATGACCCTGTAGCAAAAGTTGGCATCTTCAGTGATGAATCTCATTTTCTCCTCGTCTCTAGTGTGCATTCTAATCTAGTTGTATCCAGAACAAGTGTCTAAGAAGCTTAGCACCTAGAGCCCAGACGCTCCATTGACTAGCATGTCAATGTTGGGCAGAGGATTGCATCTTTGGGGCACACCCTATTCAGATCAGTATAGTTTGTGCACATTCGCCATTTGTCATTGGCGAGCCATGTGGAGTATCTAACTTTTCTGATGAAGTTAGCATTAAGGAGTTTGTCTACTTCTTCTCTGAAAGCTTTGCGTCGTTCTTCTCCCATCTTCCTTTTCTTTTGTGATACCTATTTAGCCCGGGGACAGATGGCAAGCTTGTGGCAGATAATGCTGGGGTGGATTCCTAGCATGTCAGATGGCTGCCAAGCAAACAGGTCCGTATTCCTGTGTAGGACGTCAATGATGCATCTGTGCTCATGGATGGTGAGGTTCCTGCTGAGTTGCATGCATTGCCCGGGTTTGCGTCTAAGCAGCATCTTGACGAGCTCTTCAATAGGCTTTGGGCCTCTGTCAAAAGTATCATCACGCGGATCTACATCAAGTTTGTTGTCTAGGCTTTCTTGGTAGACAGTCAGGGCTTGGACTGAAGACCCTCATCCACACTCATGACTTGAGTACCTTCGACCACTGTGGGGTGAGGCTTGACAGGCTTTCTGGTTTCTACTAGCTCCCCTGCAAAGCTGAGGAGTGGACTAGCATGAGGTTGGAAGGTATTAGGAAAACTTCAAGTCTTTGGAATGTCTTCCGACATAAAATATTAGTGGAGTTGTCCTGGTCGATAAGGACCTTGGACACCATGAAGTTGGCGATTATAATGGAGACAACCATGGGGTCGTCTTGGCTAGTGAGGTTGATACCCTTGAAGTTTCTATTAGTGAAAGTGATAGGAGGGAGACTTCAGGGCAATGGTGTATCGACATAGTTGATATCTATGCCCTGAATGTCATGGAGGTGGCGCTTGCAGGACTAGTTAGACTACTCTCCGTAGGAGAATCTGCCTGTAATGGTGTTGATCACCCCTCTTATTTGTTGGGTGGGTTCCTGTTTATGTGGAGGTTATCAATCGCATCTTGGCTGATTGTGTCTCTATCTTCCTCAATCTTCTGCTCTATCTCTTCTTCTATACGCCCCATGATTCCCATAATGCTCCTCTTGGTGTCCTCTGGCTCTTACTCCTGCTTGGTGGTTGTCTGGCCTCTTAACAAATTGGGCTAGTTATCCAACTTGTTTGAGCTCTTCTATTTTGTCCTTCAGGGCCTAACAATCTTTAGTGTTATGATCAATAGCCTGATAGGTACCTAGAAGTTGAAAGCTTCCTCAAGGATTATAGTGCAATTGGTTGTAAGGGGTGTGTAAACCCCATACCTGGGCCCTTATGGGAGAGGCTGTCACTTGTCTGGTTTGTGCCTCTTGTCCGACTTGTGTGAGTTGGCCTTGGTGCTTCCTTCTTACTTTTCACGCTTTTATCCAGCTTGTCTAACCTCGTTCCTGAACCTTGACATTTTTTCCATATGGATGTAACCTTTGGCTCGTTTGCACAACTCGTCCAAACCTATCCATAAATTTCCAGAGAGATTCACCATCTGCTTGTTGTAGCAACGAACGTCATACGATGTGACTGGTTGGTTGCATATTGCTCATTGAAGTTCTTGACAAGAGTGTTGAAGTTGTCAATGGACCTTGGTAGGAGTCCACCGTACCAAGTCAATGTCGCCCCTTTGAGGGACGTTGGGAAGTCACGACACAGGATTGCATCATCATTGGTGTATAAGTTTGTCTGGGTCAAGAAAGCATCCAAATGTTCATCTGGATTAATGATCCCATCATACTACTCCAGGTTCAGTGGTTTTCAACCTAGAGGTATGTCAGCTTCCATGATGCGGTCGACGAAGGGTTGTCGACGAGTAGTCTGCCCTGTAGAACGGTGGATGTGGGAGAGACTTTGATCATCTTAAGTGTTGACTGTGTGTTGGGGGTGTGACTCCTCTTGAGTTCACTAAGGCAATGTATGAGCAGAGTGCTTGTCACCCTGAAGGCATCTGACATGAGCCTCCAGCTGATTGTGGTCAGCCTTTAGCTTTCTAAGCTCCTCTTCATGGCGTCGTCCATCTCTACAATGCGGTTATGGAGTTGCTAGAGAGTATCAGTATCTGTCATGGTTGCTAGAGAAGGATTGGAGCCTTCGACAAAGGTCTGGCGTCTGACGCTAGACTGTGTTCTAACCATGGGTGAAAAAGAAAGAGAGAGATAACGAGAGACCACAAGGTATGTTTTATCGTGGCCCCATGGTGGGTGCCAAATGTAATTAACAAAATCCAGAGCTGGCACATGTCAGGGTGGACGTGGCTAAGGTAGGCTCCTAACTTTGTATGTTGGACTGAGAGTGACTTTTGTTAGGAGGGCAAGAAGGGGGACCTACAAAACAAAAGGACTTTGACGCTTAAGTAAGTATATGAGTTAAGAGAGTGGGAGAGAATACACAAGTTTGTGAGCAGGTGTGTATTTATAAGCGTAAAAGAGTGAGTGTGTGAATGTGTCAAGAGAGTATGAGGGAACCTGGTACTTATAGTGTGTAAAGGGAGTTGAAGGTCCTTACTTGTAGGGGTTGTTATAGCCCTTGTAGATAATTACTACCTTGTAGATAATAACTGATAACTCATAGATAATGTTACAGATAACATGTAGCTTAAAGATAATTGGTAGTAGATAATCATAGCTTGTAGATAATGTATAGCCTTGTAGATAATTGAATACCTACCAAGAGATAAAGGGATGACAATATATTTAAATAATAAGAGGTTAGAGATAACCTGTCTGTTGGGGAGCCCGACTACTAAGGGTGGGGCATCCATGCTCCTACGCCAGGGCTAACATGGAGGGTTAACGTGTGTCTCAAAGTGTCACGTAGCATGACACATGTATTTTGTGGACCCTAGACAATATAGTTAGCAAAAATTTAATTTATGTGACTTCTCTTTGGCTGATTTGTAGAATTGATACAACGAGTGAGGCGAGTGTTGCAGAAAGAATGATGGAGCTATTCAAAAGACACAACAATTTACTTGTGGGATTCAATGTCTTCTTGCCAAAGGAATATGAAGTCAGTCTTCCATTACAAGATGCACAACCACATCATAATGAGCCTACTAAATTGGTAGAAGGTAAAACACTGTTAAGTTTAATTCATTTGTGTATGATTTCCAACATATCCCCACTCGTAGTTGCATGGCCCATTTGATTATTGGCTGATTTAAGTGTATACTTATTAAATTGTTGGTAGTGATATCACCAGTTTGCCACATGGCAATACAGAACAATTTAATTTTTGAAATCTACGTGATTATTTTTAAGAAGGCAAGGATTCAAGCACTACTACAAAATGAGGTTTTTACATCGGCGGAAAACACCATTCTACATCGGTGGTCAATCGATGTAGAATATGACGTCATTGATAGTTAAACGTTTCGACATCGGTCCTCAATCCAATGATGTAGAAAACACAATATTTTCTACATCGGTTTTATCTTGACCACTGATGTAGAAATTACACCTTCTAAGTCGGTGTTACCTCATGAACGATGTAACAAATGTGTGTTTCCATATCGGTGCTTACGTCAGCATCGATGTTAAATGTTGAATAACCTGCAATTAAATTTTAGGTTAATTAATAATCAATATTTATATTTACAATATTATCAATACTACTAATAGTTAATAAATATTATTATATAATATTAAAATCAATATTTATAATTACAATATTATATATATTATTAATAATCAATAAATATAATTATATAATATGAGAAATTAAAAGCATCACAAATATTTTCAAGCAAAAGCTTCAAGTCATTTACCAATAATACGAGGTTGACCCACTTGACAATGAACATGTAGCTTGAAGACAATGGTGTTCTTTTCATTCTTGTCATCTCCTGCATTTTCTATTCAAAAGAAAGACAAAATAACAAACATTTAACCTGTGAGGCTGTGCCCATGCAGATAAAGGGTTTAAACTGAAAAATGTGCATAACATTTCTAATATTCAAGTTATCCCATGAGAAATTCATAAACCTAATGAGATCGAAATACATGTATGGGTTAGTGTAGATATAGACCTAGATATTCAAATAGCTTGGGATCAACACGAATTGGAATGAGACCCAATCTATGGGAAAGAACTTCATCTTGTACAACTGATGTATTGTTTGTGATATATACTCTTTCAATAGCCATTGTTGGAACCTAAATTATAACAAAAACATAAAAATTTGATAATCTCCACCAGTACTACACAACTACACTATTACTAATACCTACTTAAAGTTATCATACAAAGGGCAATACATAAAAACTGAAAATAAAGCTAACTACAATGTTATACATAACTGGAGTACTCTTAGGTGGCAGGCTTGCTGAAACAGCTAATAAAAGAAATTTCCATTCAGCAAAAACATCAAAGCAAGTGAATTATCCCCCCTCTTTCATTCATTGTCTCCTTTGCCCTTTTACAAATTTTAAAGAAAACTTTCTTCTTGTAAAGGGTGTCACATTTTTCTAGAGAGTTATGCCATATATAATCTATCATTTTATATTAAGTATTTCCATAACAATCTTGATGTAAGCTTCCTGAATTTATTAATATGAAACAAGCATTTTTGTGCAAATAATCAAATTTACAAGTATCTAACACACAAAGACAATATATAAATTTCAAAAAATAGATCATATAATTTTACCAATTGAACAACAAAGTTCATGATAAGATGAGGAATAGAGATTTAAGGAAAATGCTAAAACGGATTGTCAGTATTACCAAAATGCTTGGACACTCAACAGTCAAGCAATAAGGATCTAGCATGCCTACATCTTAGTACCTTCTACAAAACTCAAGAAAACCAAATGAATCCATCATAAATGCTACGTACCTTTGTGCAGCTCCGCTTATACCTAAAATCTTCCTTTTTTTACCTTAAAAGGATACTAACTAACAACGTTTCTCTTTACCTTAACCTACACATCAAAAGAGACATCAAATCAACTACCTCTTAGCCTAGAAGATTATGATTGGTCATTAATTGGCTCAAAACCAAAAAATTCCTATAGCACAGAAAACTATTGTCATAATCTTACAACTAGCTCAAATTCATTTACAAAGGAAAGCTACATACATTCTAGCAGCAAGGGTCTTGGACTCTTGGTAACATCCTCCACCCTAGTCACTAGTCAACAAGGATCCCAGACTCTTATAACATCCTCAACCCTGTTCAGCCAGGACCCCAGCTTGCCAGGATGATCCTTCAAATGAGTTGTGTGTTCCTTTAACATTGAATCATAACTCTATTGTAACATATCCTGTTTTTTGAAAAAAGTCTCAACATTGCCACACAAGTTTCCAAGGCATCAATGCATTGTGAAGCCATGCAAGTTTGCTTACAACAAAAATCTCTCAACCTCAAATAAATCTGTGAGTGCAGTTTCAATATGGTTTCCTAAAATTACCCCAAGGCAAATCACATAGGGCTAATAAAAACATGTCAATATAAAACCACAAGAAACATCTTATGTACCACACGAGTGAGCAACTAATAAGTAAAACAAACCACTCACAACGAAAATTCAGCAGAAAGTAAAGAAAATGATTGAAGAAATGAACAAAATTTACCATGAATTGGAATTGGGTAACTCAAAATTGAAGCTCTTTATGCCGCATTCCTCTTTCAGAAAAATGTCTTACAATACATATTATATTAGCAGGTCATTCAAATTCTTAAAGTAGTCCACAGTTTCACCAGTAACCAAAAACACTGGTCATAAAATTAGTCCTAATCATCAACAACCAAAGATAAGAATTATAATAAAAAGTTGAAAGTTGATGTTGAAAAGAAAGAATGATGCTTACCTCTGTGTCAGGTAAATTTTTATATTGCGGCAACACTAGTTGCTCGGCAAATTCAATGTATGAGCATGGAACTGATTTAGTTATGTCTTCATGGTTTTCTCCTAAAATTTTACACAACATAAAGAACATCCTTACAAATTACAATAACTTGTTTCAAGTTATGTCTTCATGCAGGAAGTTGTTGGGCATTTTCTGCAGTGGCTACTATGGAAGGAATCAACAAAATAAAATTAGGGAAGCTGGTTTCTCTCTCTGAACAAGAACTTAGAGACTGTGATGTTGAAGATGGAAACCAAGGCTGTGAAAGTGGCTTAATGGACACAACATTTTCATTCATAAAAAAGAATGGTGGTTTAACCACTTCCAAAGACTACCCTTATGAAGGGGTAGATGGCACATGCAACTCTGAGTTCTACAACTCTGCACTAATGCATGATACACTTCTTTAAGTGTTTTGAAACTATTTTTCAATAAGAAGGGACAATTTTATCTCAATAATCAACAACTCTTTGATATTTACAAATGCTTATAGTCATATATGGAAATAACCAACCCAATAAGGTCACTCAAGTAATGAGAAATAATGAATATTTTGCACAAGGTATCAAAATTTGTTGTCACAGATACACGATCCCAAATAACTTGTTACCCACAAACAAATTCATGGTTTTGTACATAAACCAACGAAATATGCTTCAGTCCTTGTGGAAGCTTCATTTCAACCAAAAGGTATTTCTCATTAAGAAGCTAAAACTTAAGGTTCTATACACGCACTTGTCCAAAAGCTAAAACTAACTTATGATAAAGCTAATACGTAGAAATTTTGTCATTAACTTGGTCAAAAGCTGGTTTTAATTTATGAATAAGCTAATTTTAACTTAGGGACAAACTTCATTTTTCCTTCCTTAATTTATGAAGAAGCTTGTTGTTTTCTTTTCCTGTGAGTGGTTACTGACAAAACCAGTTTTATTATACGAAAATGAGTTTTGGTAAGTAAGAAGGATAACTCAATCAAATTGGAAAACTCTGAACACAAATTAATTAGAAGTAATGGACACAGTGGTGGTAAAATTGAAAAATAAATACCTAATAGTTATCACAAAGCACACTAAAACTTTAGGAAACAAAGACAGAGGAAAAAACAAAGCTTACAAGATGAGAAGGCTAGGGTTCAGTTTGGCCTTCAAGGATGATTACAACATGAACAACGGCCAAATACATTTCACCTTTGAGTCACGGGGTGGGCCGACGCGGATGGGAGAGTGACGAAGAGGCTAGGTATATGCCTCGCGGAAGGGAGAGTGACGAACGACGGCCAAATACGTTTCACCAAAGTCAACAAGGGGTGACATGTGTAGTGCAAGTGAGTGAAGAAGGGATGACCTGAGTGTCTGAAATGAGTTAGGTCACCAGCTGAAACGAGTCACGTGACTAGCTATATGCCGCGCACACCACGTCGGTCTCCACGAAATCAACGTCGTGGAAGTTGCAGCACAATAATTCAAGGACGGGTTTCTACAACACTGTTGTCGTTTTTGAACTGATAATTACAAAATTGTCACAACGGTTATTTTTTATCGATGTCGAAAACTGCTTTTTTTAGTAGTGACGGCAATAATGGCGATGTTTATAGGTCATTTCTAGATAGATTAGATACATATAGAAGAGAGGTCAATGCCTTTTAACCCTGTCATATGTTAGCAAATTTTCTTTTTTTTTCTTTTTAATTTTTTAAAAAACTTTTAAGTCATGTGATTCTTTATATTTGACACTCATTGATCACATATGTTGCACTTCTCTAGGCTCTTGAATGTTTGCAGGGCCATGTGGATCTTCTCCATGAATTCACTAAATTAAACATTTTATCTGAAGTACAGAAGAATATCAAGCATATTTGTATGCAACTCTTAACTGAGATTCAAATGACAAACATCTATAGCAATTGTTTCATATGATGGCGGATGGAATTTATGAGGAAAAGAAGAGGGAGAAAGTTGAAAAAGAAAAAATGTCTTTGTTTCTGATAAACCTTTGATAATATATTTTTTAACTTTTATTTTCTATTTCTAATGAGATATTATATGTTTTCTTTTGAATCAATGGTATGTTATGTTCATATTATATTTTGAATTACTTGAGACTTTTAATTTGTGAGTACAACGTAGTAAGTAGATTTGAATGTTTTACCCATAAAACATCATAAGCTTATTGGTCAGTAGCATCCAAAAACTAGATTGTTGGTGTTGTACGTACTTGATTGCTACTGCAAATTATGGTTAGTACTTAGTATCCTTTTGTTTCCGAAGGATCAATTCAACTCTATTAAAGATGTCAAATTTTACTCTATCCTTATTTTAAAGTACTACCACATACACCTCATTTTATAGGTTCCACACCTATTCATCTATTTTTAAACTCATGACATGAATGTGGTGAAAATAAGTTGTATATTCCTTTTAGCATATTTTTGTCAAACATCATTTGACACCACATGATTGAATTTGAAACTTAAAACACATGCGGGAAATCCTAAATGTCTTGTGATTATAGTATGATATTTCCTTCGTCTCATATAAAAAAATTTATCTTAAAATAATTATTATTTTATCTTTTTAATATAATAATAATAATTACTTTTTTATTCACTTATAATATTAATGATATGGACAACAAAAATTAAAAATGAATTAATGATGATAAGATTAATTTTGTAAAACTGTTATTAGCTTTTGTTTTTATTTATTAGTTTTTTTATATGTATAAAATAATCTAGGGCAATAATTATAACTGACGAAATATTTACTTTTTGAATTGAAGAAATTAAGAAACCCATGAACTCCCAATTGTGTTTAAGTACAAGTTGCCAAATTATCCTATGTGTGATTCATTTATTTATTTCAGCCAGTTATTGTTCGACTTGTATTTATAATTTATTATTATAATCAAAATAATTCAAGGTTAGTACTTAAACTACTTATTAATAGTAAATATTATAATAGTATGCATCAAAAATATTTCTGTTGCTATAAATATAAAGGTTCAGCTGTACAAGTTTTACAAGCGTGCTACATATCATAAATACATAGGATCCGTGTGCGTGTTTCATATCTACAAATTATATCTTCACCAAAAAAATATCTACAAATTATGTCTTCACCAAAAAAATATCTACAAATTATACAACTTAATATTAAGCTCCGTGAACGTGTTTCATATCTATAAATTCATTATTCAGAACAAAAACCTATAAATTCATTTTTTAAAAATTGAGTTACAGAGAGGCAGCCCCAAAAACACTGGGAAAAAAAAATCCATGTGTGCTTTACACGAATTCCGTAGATTCAAGCACGCTGATCAATGAATGCGTATCATATAATATATAATTTATCATGATATACACGAAATTAATCATCCAATAAATGGTATATTTACATTTTTTTCTTTTTCTGACGTCATTCATTACAATTTTCATATTCATTCTCTTTTCTTTGGACCTCCTGCTACGAAAAATGGAGCTTACACTAGTGGTTATCCACTTATCCTCGTCTTATATTCAAAGTGTCATGATCACTTGAAAGAAACTCCTGTAATAATAACTAATATTTAATTATTAATTTAATCCTGAATCTCTCCATCCTTTATGTTTTAGTTTCTATATATACGTAGATACTGTTCTTTTTAGTCTCCATATATATTCTTTAATTCGTTTCAGTCCCTATACCATCCAAAATGATAAGGATTAAATTAGATTAAAATATATATACTAGACAAACAAATTTAAAAGTGTATATTTTATACTAAAATGAATAATTTGTAAGGACAGGAACCAAAACTTATAGAGAATTAGAGATTGGATGAAACAATTAAACTATAATTTAATAGAAAAAAGAGAAGAGTATTTATTCAGAAGACCTTTCCCAGGGCAACAAGCCTGTTTCGCGATCAGCAAAACTAGAAAGAAGAAAATCCCTGAGGCGAGTGTCCCAAACCTCACAAAATCTCAACCTCCAATCACGCGGTTCAATTGCTTCTGTTCCTAGCCCAGGCGCTCTGTCCTTTGATCCTATGTTCGCATCCTCCTTCCAATCCACCACATACGTAGCAACCCTTCTGAAAAACTTGGCCTTAAAAATTTCCCAAATTTGGTACTTATAGTGGTTTATAACCGCAACAGATTGAGGCATGTTAAGCGATCTAAAACCCTCCTTTAATTCAAAATGGTGCACCACATTCAAAAGACTAACATGAAGCAAATCAGGCCGAATAATCGACTTGTGCCTCTCCGGCGTCCGAAGCCGGCACGTGTACCCTACGCTCACTCCATTTCTAGGGTGAGTCCTCAATCCCGAAGGTCCGAAATTAAGACACCCCGTCCTTATTTCCGCAATCGAATTGGATAAATTTCCAACAATTGATATCAAAGCATTTCGCCTCATTTCGTTGAAGTAGAAAAACTCGTCCACGTCAAAGAACCCAACCCACTTACATTCCTCCTTAGCCCTCAAGCTACAATGCGAAAACCCTGCTTCTTGGCTCTTAATCCAAGGCCACGCAACTCTATTAATATTGTAACCCTTTACCTCAAGCTCGCGAACCACGTCATCAATTTCATCGTCGCTGTTGTTATCGTATATAAACCATTTCTCCACGCCGAGCCACGCGTGGTACATAACCCACTCTTTCATCGCACGTGCCTGGTTCCACACCATGGTACAGGCGCAAAGTTCTAACTTGTTCTTTTTCTTGTTACCTCTGTTTATTTCTTCTCTGTACCCGCCAATTTTCGCCACCGAAGGGATCATTGCCTCGTCCCGCACGTGACTCACAGTGGCGCTTATTCCGCGAGCCTTGTGTGGATTGTTCTGAATACTCTGCGGCAGCTCGCACCGCACGACTTCCTGTGCCGCCGCAACGGCTTTTGTTGTGAACCAAAACGCACCGTTTTGAGGTCCAAAGTGACATCGCAATAGGCTCGCGTTGGAAATTTTGTGGGGTCGGAGGTTTAGTCCTTTAACGAAGATAACTGCTGTGTCGTTGTCTAAGGCTACCTCGTACGCTAGCATGTCAAAGCTATGCTGCGCGGTCGGTTTAACCGGGAACCGGAAAGGCTGGTTATCATTGTCTCCATCGCGCCAGCTCAATTCGACGGCGGAGAAGTTTCTGCTGGGAAGCGGACACCTCGCGATGGACCGGAATTCGTCGTACCGGTCCGTGGAGAGAACCGGGCGGACGAGAACGTCATAAACCGGGTTCGACAAAGCTGGATTGTTGATGAGGATGTAGTAGAGGCAATGGAGTTTGTGAGGAGGGAAAACTTGTGGGTTGGATAGCGTGAGAAGCACGTGATCAGGGAAGAGAATACGATCGTGCACGTAGAGAGACACTGGCAATTTGGTGGTGGCGGAGTATGGAGTGGCGAAAGCAGAGGGTTGGAGGGAGGTGTGGGAGTAAAAAGAGTGGTGCGAGGAGGAAAAGAAGAGGAGGAAGAAGAGGAAAGAAAAATAGAGGAAAAGTGATTTTTGCGCCAGCGTTTGATTCTGATTCCTCTTGCGGGTCTGGTCTGGTGATGAGTCCATAACTATGTGGGTGATGGACATGCGAGAGAGGGTAAAAAATAAGGAGAAACGGATATGGAGTCACGGTTTTGGAAGGGGAAAGGGAAAATGGAAGGAAAACAGAGTGAGGGAGACAGGGGAGAGATTCTGAAGTGGGAAAGCATGGGATGGTTCAGATTGAGCCGTCAAGGGAGAGCAGAGAAACAAAATGGAATGAATCAATGAATGTCTTCTCCTCCACTCTTGGCAGTGGAAAAAAAACAAATGGATTGAACGTCTTCTCCACTACTCTTTAGCGTAGGAGAACGACTAATATTGGGGCGGCGATCGATTATTTTAGTGGAAAATTTGAAAAATAAATAGTTTACTTTTATGAGAACTAAATTACAAATTAAAGAAATGACAAGAAATGATTTGAATGGTGGCCACAAATATCAATGTGAAAGGATGTATTTAAGTTTTTTAATTTATAAAAAAAAATACTTGATTGTACATAAATATTGGTCAAGACCACTTTTTTTTAGAAGTTGGTCAAGATCAATTAATAATTTACGTAACATTATTTTTTGTCATTGTTTCTTTATCATTATGCATGTAAAAAATAATGTGCAAAAGAGAAATAGAAAAAAAAAATTATTGTACAAACTGTTTGTTGTATGAATTATTATCTTTGTTTCAATGTGTAACAAACAATACATAATCAAGACTAATAAAAAAATTAAATTAATTTATTTTAATTAGTATTACAATAAATTTAAATTTTATTCTAAAGATATTCATAGGATTAATTGATGTAAGTGGTAGTTACATGTAATAATATTATTCATAAGTCAATGAATAATTCTTTCAAATAGTATAAGTTATACCATTAATAACTCAATAAATTAATGCATCCATTTTTATGAGAAATTAGTATATCTCATTAATAGACTTGACCATAAATTAAGGATATACAAAAATTAAAAATTAATACATTTGAAAGTAATCACTTGTTTCTCCTAATTAGAAACAAAAAAAAAAACACTACTACCATTTACTATCTTCATTCTTATATATAAGACCTTTTTCATTTTATTATTTGTTCTTTTTATAAGACCATCTTCTAATTGTTTGGTCATTAAATATTTTTTTCCTATAATACTCTTAATTAATTACTCTCTCTCTCTTGGAGAGCACAAGAAGTCATATTAACTAATTAGGTGAAAAACAATTAAGTGGAGAGAAAATGAAGGATAATCTTGAAAGAGTAGTATAAATTGTTGACAAATTTAATATGATTAATTAAATTAATTAATTTTCTTAAAATCTATGAATTAGTTAAAAGAGTCTTATATAAATAAAAAAATATAGTATTTCTTATTGTACAACTAACATTTCTCATCTAAAATTTGTTTAGCTATTTTATGAAAATTACTCCCTCCGCCTAATATTGTTGTACACAAACCAAGGAAAGTAATGAATAGATGAAAGAGAGTAATACATTTATAAAATTAACCTTACATCATTATTAATTCATTTCTATATATTGTAGTTCATCATTAATATATAAGGGATATAAGTAAAAAAAATTGATGTTACATTAGAAAATTAAAACGACAATTATTTTGAGACAACTTTTTTTAACATGATAATTATAATGAGACAAAGGAAGTAATTTATAAGGTTTCTTATATTAATTTTTTTTATAAATATGTCTTTATTTATGAATCACTTTTTGAGTTCAATAAATAATTGATGAATATATAGAATATATTAATGTTAAGATTTTAAGAGTCTAACTTTATTTTGTATGCATGTATTAAAAAGAAAAAAACTTTATGTTGTATGCAAAGTGTACTACTATCGAGGGTCCACAAAATACATATGACACCTTACATGACAATCCGAGACATGTGTCAACCCTCCACATTAGCCTTCGAACAAGAGCATGAACACTCGGCCCTTAGCAGCCGGACTCCCTAACTGATAGGTTATCTCTAACCTATTAATATTTGAATCTCTTGATCTCTTGACAAGTAGTTAATCATCTACAAAGCCACACATAATCTACAAGGTACAATTATCTACTAACTTTTATCTCTAAGCTACAGTTTATCTCTAACATTATCTACAAGCTACCGGCTATTATCTGTAAGCCGGGAATTGTCTGCAAAGGCTTTAACAACCCCTACAAACAAGGACCCACAGCTACACTACACTCCTATAAATACCAGGTTCCATCGAACCCTCAACATATTCCACACACTCTAGCACACGAGCAACACGCTTGTGCACATCTCTCTCTATTGCTCACTCAAGCTTACATTCAAGCATATACTTGTTTTATCTCCTAACTCATATACTTAAGCGTCAGAGTCCTTTGTTTTGTAGGTCCCCTCTCTTGTCCTGTTAACAAAGGCCACTCTCAAAGTTGACGCGTGAAGTCCAGGAGTCCACTTTGGCCATGTCCACCCTCATGTGTGCCAGGTGCAAATTTTGGTAAGTACATTTGGCGCCCACCGTGGGGCTACAGTCTCTCATCAACTCTCTAATGTTCATCCATTGTTAGCACTCGGTTTGGCCTCAGACATGAGATCCTTTTCGAAGACTCCCATCCTCATCCGACAACTATGGTAGACACAGATACTCTTCAACAACTCCAAAATCGCATTGTGGAGATGGAACGATGCCATGAAGAGGAGCTAAGAAAGCTAAAGGCTAACCACAATCAGTTGGAGGCTCGTATCAGAAAACCCAGGGTGAAGACCACTCTACTCACACTTTGCATGAGCACACCCAAGGGGAATCACACCCCCAACGCATAGTCAACACCGCAAATGACTTAAGTCTCTCCCACATGCACCATCCAGCAGGGCAAACTACTTGTCGACATCCCTTTGTTGACCGCATTATGGAGGCTGACATACCCTTGGGGTGGAAATCACTCAATCTCGAGTTGTATGATGGGACCACAGATTCAGATGAGCACCTGGATGCCTTCGTGACTCAGGAAAACCTATACAGTAATGTCGACGTGATTTTGTGTTGTGTTTTCCCAACATCCCTCAAGGGGGTGGCATTGACCTAGTACAGTGGACTACCACCTAGGTCCATAGATAGCTTTGACACCCTCGTTTAACACTTCAACGCGTAATATACAACCAGCAGATCTCATCGCATGGCCTTGGCCAGTTTGTGGCAAGCAGACGATGAGTCTCTCAGAAAATTCATGGACAAATTTGGGCGCATAGTCGTCCAGATCCGAAATCTTAACCCAGAGGTAGCATTGCAATCCATGCTCCTCACCCTATGACTTGACAAGTTCGCAGACAGTCTGTGCAAAAAACCCTCCGGTAGCATGGACGAGTTGCGTGAACGAGCCAAGGGCTACATCTAGATGAAAGAAATGTCCAGATTCAGGAACTAAGTTAGCCAAGCTGGATAGAAGCGTGAAGGAAGCACCAAGACCAACTTACACAAGTCGGACAAGAGGCACAAGCCAGACAAGGCGCCAACCTCCCATGTCGGGGTAGTCGCACTATGACGGCTAGTCGCACTATTCAGGTACAAGCATTACACACCTATGATGGCTAGTCGCACTACAATTTTGGAGGAAGCTTTCAACTTGGAGGTACCTAACAGGCTACCCCCAACGAAACCTCTCATGTCGGGGTTAGACGCAACCAAATACTGCAGGTATCATTGCGGTATTGGTCATAACACAGAATACTACTGGGCCCTAAAGGACAAGATAGAAGAGCTTTTACAAGCTGGTTACGTAGCCCAGTTTGTCAAAAAGTCGGAAAACCACCAAGCAGGAGAAAGACCAGGAGAACACCAAGAAGAGCAGCATAAGAACTATGAAGCTGACAGAAAAAGAGATAAAGCAAAAAACCAAGGAAGACAGAGACTCCAGCAACAACGGCATGAGCGACAACCTCCATAGAATAGGAATCTGCTCAGGAGATCAGAGGTGTAATCAACACCATTGCGGATGGATTTTCCTATGGAGGACATTCCAACCAGTCCCAAAAATGTCATCTCCACGTCATTTGGGACATCGACATCAATTTTGTCGACACACCATCACAACGAAGTCTCCCTCCCATCACCCTTACGGATAGGGACTTCAAGGGTATCAACCCCGTCAACCAAGATGACCTCGTGGTTGTCTTCATCATCATTGAAAACTTCATGGTGTCCAAGGTCCTCATCGACCAAGGCAGTTCCACTGATATCTTGTATTATAAAACATTCCAGAGACTCAAGGTCTCCCCTGACACTATCCACCCTCACACTGGTCCACTCCTCAGCTTTGCAGGCGAGAGAGTAGAGACTAGAGGCTATGTGGACTTAATGACCACCTTCGATCAAGGCAAGCTCTCCAGGAGCTTCACCATAAGATATCTACTTATTGATGTAGACACATCGTATTTTGCTTTGATCAATAGGAAGACACTTAACGAGCTTTGAGCCATAGTCTCCATACCCTATTTGAAAATTAAATCCCCTACCCTAGCCAGGGAGATTGGAACCGTCAAGGGAAACCAAAAGCAAATATGACAGTGTTATGCAAAGAGCTTGAAGGTAGCACCATATCCTCCCACCAGTGAGCTTGCCAAGCCTCACCCCAGAGAAGTTGAAGGTACTAGAGTCATAAGCATGGACGAAAGGCCTCCAATCCGCGCCCTAACCATCAACTAAGCAAGCCTGGATGATGAATTTAATATAGATTCGTGAGGCGACACCTCTGATAGAGGCCTAAAACCCAACGAAGAGCTTTTCAAGATGCAACTTGGACCTAAACTTGGGCAGTGTACGCAGATCTGTAGGGACCTCACTAGTCATGAGCACCGGCGCATTGCCAGCGTGCTACACAGAAACACAGATTTGTTTTCTTGGCAGCTATCCAACATGCTGAGAATTCATCCCAACATTATATACCATAAACATGTCGTATATCCCCATGCCAAACCAATATCACAAAAGAAAAGGAAGATGGGAGAAGAATGGTGCAAATCTATCAAAGAAGAAGTGGACAAACTCCTCAATGCCAACTTCATCGATTTTGAAGTTTATGAGATCCTCATTTTGAAATTCTGCACCTTGTTTATGAGATCTATCAAAGAAGAATGGTGCAAATCTACCATTCGACGAGCATCATGACTAGAATAATCAAATTTCCAGTCATCAACAATGGTGCCCTCAAAAGGTGCACCTTGACTAGGTAAATCAGTTAAAGAAAAGAATAAGGACTGATCAATTATCATAGGAATACCATGCACCTCAGAGGAAATAATGTCATCCTGAATTTTCAAATTGCAGTAGAAGACCTTTACAAGTTCAGGATAATGTGGCAGTTTTAATGACATGAAATCAACAAGGCCAGAATTTTGAAACACTTGATAGCAATCAAATGTTTCATCATTAAAGAACTCTACATCTAGGTACTTAGGGTCTAAGATGATCCTAGAAGAAAATTGAGAGAGGTACCGTAGATGCTGATCATCGGAAGAAAACAATGTGGATGATCTTGGAGATGATAAAGATGGATGAATAGGTGTTGTGGATGCTTCAGATGGTCCGTGGCGGCGATGGGCAACAGCAGCGGCAGTGGAGAATGATCCCTTTCTCTTCTTCGATGGATATGCCATTTGATGAAGTTTTAGTGGATTTTAATCGGTGAAAGTGAAATAGGAGTGAAAAAGAGGAAGATTGGGCTTTACGGGACGTGATTTGGTGAAGATTTGAGTGAGATATGAAGATTTGAAGTTCTAGGTATGGAGGAGGCGTGAGGGGAGGCCGTGGCTGCGCAGCAACTCTGATTTCGTGAGTATTTATAGACGAGGACGAGTTGTAATTGATTACAAGGCTTGGTAATCGATTACAGGAGTAATGAGCCTTCTGGTAATCGATTACAGGATGTTGTAATCGATTACAGGCTGCTTGTTCTTGTGTAATCGATTACAATGGATGATAATTGATTACCAGAGCATAACCTAGGCTAGTTTCTAAAAAAAACCTATGTCTATGCTAAACACATCTAATATGATTAATCATCACTACTAATGCATTTAATTCAATCATTCAACTATAAAACACACAGGAATACATAAATTCTATCACAATAACAATAATTTAAACAAATTTAATCAAAGTAACATATAAACAATCAATCATAAGAGTAAATAAATCAATCAATCATAAAACTTTACCTATCCAAATCACTAAGGTCTAAAAGTCCTAATTCTCATTGAAAAGAATATATCCTTTGGGAGAGGTTTTGTAAAGATATCAGCAAGTTGATTCTTTGTATCAACAAACTCTAGCAAACAATCTCCCTTTAGAACATGGCCTCTTAGAAAATGGTGCCTAATTTCTATATGTTTCGTTCTAGAATGTTGTACGGGGTTTTTGGATAGATTTATGGCACTAGTGTTATCACATCTAATAGGTATTCGATCAAGAAGGATACCATAATCAGATAATTGTTGCTTCATCCATAAAATTTGTGCACAACAACTGCCGACAGAGATATATTCCGCTTCAGCAGTGGATAAAGCAACACTGTTTTGTTTCTTACTATGCCATGAGACAAGAGCGGATCCAATGAATTGAAAAGTTCCACTTGTGCTTTTTCTATCAGTTTTAGATCCGGCAAAGTCAGAATCAGAATATCCTATTAAGTTACATGTTGAGTTCTTAGGATACCATAATCCTAAATTTATTGTACCTAATAGATATCTCATGATTCTCTTAACTGCACTCAAATGTGATTGTTTGGGGTTGGATTGAAACCTAGCACACATGCATACACTAAACATAATATCAGGTCTACTAGCAGATAAATAGAGAAGAGATCCGATCATACCTCGATACTGTTTCATGTCTATAGATTGACCAGATTCATCTTTATCTAAGTAACAGCTAGTGCTCATCGGTGTAGCCATGTGTTTTGCACTTTCCATCCCAAATCTTTTGATCAATTCCTTGAAGTACTTGGCTTGATTGATGAATATACCTTCTTGAGTTTGCTTGATTTGTAATCCCAAGAAGTACTTTAGTTCTCCCATCATTGACATTTCAAATTCACTTTGCATATCAAGGGAAAACTCCTTGCACAATGAATCATTAGTAGATCCTAAAATTATATCATCAACATATATTTGAACCAACAAAATATCATTATGCTTTCTCTTTATGAACAATGTGGTATCCACTTTTCCTCTAGAAAATTCTTTTTCTAGAAGAAAATTACTTAAACGTTCATACCACGCCCTAGGGGCTTGTTTCAAACCATAAAGAGCCTTTTGTAATTTATAAACATGATTTGGTTTATCCGGGATTTCAAAACCTGGGAGTTGTTCAACATATACTTCTTCTTGAATTAAGCCATTTAGAAAAGCACTTTTAACATCCATTTGATAGAGCTTAAAATTCATTATGGATGCATATGCTAAGAGCATTCTAATGGCTTCTAATGTTGCAACTGGAGCATATGTTTCTTCATAGTCTATTCCCTCTTCTTGATTATACCCTTTTGCTACTAACCTAGCCTTATTTCTAATAATTATGCCATGTTCATCTAATTTATTTCTAAAAACCCATTTTGTTCCTATGACAGGATAATTTTCAGGTTTTTCTACTAGTTTCCACACATTGTTTCTTTCAAATTGATTCAGTTCTTCTTGCATGGCAATGATCCAGTTATCATCTACTATGGCTTCTTTTATATTTTTAGGTTCAATCATAGATACAAAAGCCATATTATTGCATAAATCTTTAAGAGAATGTCTAGTTGTTACCCCTTTTGATATATCACCAATAATGTTGTCGAGGGGATGAACTCTTGAGGCTTTCCATTCTCTTCGAAGTTCATTATTCCCTCTAGCCCCATTATCTTGAGAATCCTCATTGCTTCCTTCATCTTTTTCTTTAAAGTCATTTCCATGAATATGTGTATCTTCTAAGGAATCTGAAATATCATCTAAAAAATCCTTCCTTGGAAGAATGGCATTAGACTCATCAAAGGAAACATGTATAGACTCTTCAATTGTCATTGTTCTTTTATTATATATTCTATAAGCTTTACTATGCAAAGAATATCCAAGGAAAATACCTTCATCTGACTTAGCATCAAATTTTCCTAAGTTATCTTTTCCATTATTCAATACAAAACATTTACAACCAAAGATATGAAGATGTGAGATGTTTGGTTTTCTGCCATTGAACAATTCATATGGAGTTTTCTTTAAAATGGGTCTTATTAAAGCCCTATTTAAAATGTAGCATGCAGTGTTAACGGCTTCAGCCCAAAAGTATTTTGGAAAAGGAGCATCATTTAATAAAGTTCTAGCAATCTCTTCCAAAGATCTATTTTTCCTTTCAACAACACCATTTTGTTGAGGGGTTCTTGGTGCAGAAAAGTTATGCTCAATCCCATGCTTATCACAAAATAATTCAAATTCTTTATTTTCAAACTCACCCCCATGATCACTCCTAATAGATATAATCTTGAGATTTTTCTTATTTTGAATGATTTTTGCAAGTTTTCTAAATGCTTGGAATGCATCATTCTTATGAGTGATAAAAAGAGTCCATGTGTATCTAGAATAATCATCAACTATAACAAGAGCATAGTAACTTCCTCCAAAACTCATGATTCTGGAAGGACCAAACAAATCCATATGTAGTAATTGTAAGGGTTGAGTAGTTGAAACAATGTTTTTAGATTTGAAAGAAACTCTAGTTTGTTTTCCCTTTTGACAAGCATCACATAGCCTATCTTTTTCAAATCTTAGTTTTGGCAAACCAACAACTAAATCTTTTGATATTAATCTATTTAAATGTTCCATGTTTATATGTGCAATCCGTTTATGCCATAACCATGGATCATCATCTTTACTAAGAAAACATTGATTATTATCTACTTTTTGACTTAAGTCTATCATGTAAACATTGTTGACTCTAAACCCTATATGCTTTATATTCGTATCATGTTTATGTTCAATGACACACTTTTGAGAATCAAATGATACCAGATAGCCTTTGTCACATAATTGACTCACACTAAGCAGACTATGTTTAAGACCTTCAACAAGTAGAACATTTTCAATGGAGGTTGAAGAATTTGTACCTATTTTTCAAACTCCAAGAATTCTACCTTTGTTGTTGTCACCATAAGTTACATGTCCGCTTTTCTTAGGAGAGATATGTGTGAATTTTGATTCGTCTCCCATCATATGTTTTGAGCATCCGCTATCTATGTACCACTTTTTCCTCAAGGGTTCCTACAAAATCAAGGTTGTAACTTAGGTACCAAAACTTTATTGGGTCCTTGTGTGTTAGTATGAACAACAGATCCTTTTGGGACCCAAATCATTTTAATATTGTTACAATTTCTTCTAAAATAGCATGTAGATGTGCCATGCCCTTTTCTTCCACAGTAAAAACATGTGATAAAACTAGAATTATATTTTTGTGTGGAAGTATAGAATTTTTTATGAAATTTTTGTTGTTTTTCAGATTTATATCCTAGTCCAGCCTTATTGGAGGCATGTCTTTGTTTTCCTAATATGACATCTAAATTATTTTTACTATAAGAGAATTTTGCAAGTGAGTTTTTCAACTCTTTGATTTCTTTTTCATACTTTTCACAACAACTACAAGAATCTGACATTTTCTTGTCAGAAATAGTAGAGATATGAACTTTTTCATTTGGTTTAGAAATTGAGACTTCATTTCTAAGATGATCTAATTCTTTGTTTAATTTTGAAATTTCATTTTCTAAATTTGAAATTGTTTTCTTTGAAGATGAAACTAACTTTGCAAGTTTAATTGACTCTTTATGCAGATCAGCAAATGCATCTTGCAATTCATCAAAAGAAATAGATAAATTGTTTGAAGATGTTACCTCTTCATCACTTTCATATCTTTTTGCCATAAGGCAGAGGTTTATTTCTTCATTTTCTGAATCTTCAGAAGATTCCATATCGTTTTCATCCCATGTAATGTATGCTTTCTTCAATTTCTTTTCATTAATATTTTTCTTTTCAGACTTCTCCATCTTTTTCTTGAAGATAGGACAATCAACCCTCAGATGTCCAGGTTGATTGAACTCAAAGCATTTTAGAGTAGAGGATGAAGTTTTTGTCCTTCTTTTAGGTTTAAAATTGGGTCGTTTTTTATTTCCTCTGACTCTCAGGAACTTGTTGAATCTTTTTACAAACAGACTAATATCCTCATCATTATCCAAGTCAATTGAATCTTCTTTATCACTGTCTTCTTGGATTGCAGATGAGGCTTTAAGAGCGATTCCCTTATTCTTCTTATCAGTTTCTTCATGCTGATTTAATCTTAGTAATTCCATTTCATGCTCCTGCAATTTTCCAAATAATGCAGCAAGAGACATACTAGATAAATCTTGAGATTCTGTGATGGCTGTTACCTTTGGTTGCCATTCTCTATTAAGACATCTTAAGACTTTATTTACTAGATCTTCATTTTGAAAAGTTTTTCCTAGAGATGCAAGATGATTAACTATGTGTGTGAACCTCTTTTGCATGTCTTGTATACTTTCATTTACATTCATCCTAAAAAGTTCATATTCACGAGTTAAAGTGTTTATCCTAGATCTTTTAACATCTGTCATGCCTTCATGTGTTACTTGTAGTGTATCCCACATATCCTTAGCACTTTTACAATTTGAAACCCTAAAGTATTTCCCACATCCCCAATTAAAAATTCTACTTAACTTTCTATTCAAGTTATAAATTCCCTTAATAATGAATTTCTTAAATAATGATTCAAAAGAACAATTTGAATATGAATATAAAACAATAATAAATAAAGGAGTTTAAGGGAAGAGAAAGTGAAAACTCAGATTTATACTGGTTCGGCCACACCCTTGTGCCTACGTCCAGTCCCCAAGCAACTCGCTTGAGAGTTCCACTATCTTGTAAATTCCTTTTACATGTTCTAAACACACAAGGACAATCCTTCCTTTGTGTTTAGAATTCTTTCACAACAAGAGACCCTCGGTCTCTTAATCCCTTTTCAGAATGAAGAAGAAGAGAAGAAGAAATCTCTCTTGAAAGAGATAGATTGAACAATTTGAGCACTCAAATAATTCCTTATTGAATCACAAGTATTTTGGCCAAGGAATTTGTAAGAGGATAAAACGATTTTTCTTTTTAAGAGGATAAGACCTTTTTGTTCTGAAAAACTCTTAGCAAATTCGTGTCTCAAGTCACATATATATAGGCCTTTGATAGCCATTCAAGAACCACATAAAAAGATGTGACTGTTGAGAATATTTTCTGAAAATCTGCTCTGGTAATCGATTACAGTATATGTGTAATCGATTACAAGCTTTAAAATTTGAATTAAAACGTTTAGAAACTGCTGGTAATCGATTACCATATATGTGTAATCGATTACACAGTGCAAATTTTGAATTCAAATTTTAATAGCTGTTGTAAATCAGTTTTGGCCACTGGTAGTCGATTACATCCTCTGGTAATCGATTACCAGAGAGTAAATTTCTTGTAAAAGACTTTTTAACTTAAATTTCTTGGCCAAACCTTTTGCTACTTCAATTGGAATTCCCCTCCTATTTAATATACCCTTTCTAAGACTAGAGACTTGTCTTGATCATCCATCTTGAATATCTTTAATTTCTTTGTCTTGAATAAAGCTTTGAGACGCATGTGAACCTTTGGCATCATCAAAACATTCAGCTTGATCCTTTGTCTACACGTAGGAGGATGAAGGGAAGGGGTTCAGCACCCTTGTTAAGCATATTTCACTTAAGATTAGTGAGGAGAAGAAGAAAAAAGGAGAAAATCAAGGCCGAGGCGCTTCTGTAACGCTTCCGTAATGTTTCCGTGACCAATTTCGTGAACGTTCTTCATTGTTCTTCATCTGTTCTTCATCGTTCGTCGATCTTCAACCGGTTAGTTTTTTATTTCGAAGATTTGAATTCATTCTATGCACCCTTAGGGGTCCATTTTTGCTTTGTATGTTTTCATCTTCATCTCGTCTACTTTTGGTATTCTTTTTCTTCGTTTTAAGTGAGTTTAGACTGATCGTTTAAGCTGTAACCTCACTTAATTAATGTTAAAATGAATTTCAACCAATCGTTTCTGTTGTAATATCGTTTAATCACCTTTTAAATGAATTTCAACCGATGTTTGTGTTGTAATCTCGTTTAATCATCGTTAAAATAAAATTCGACCGATTGTTCATGCTGTAACCTCGATTAATCAAAAAATAAATAAATTTCAACTGGACATTTACTTTGAAAGTTCTCTTTTAATGAGTTGAGAAATAACCAAGTGAAACTAAAGCTAAAATCAACTCATAAATCAAGCTTTTGCCCACAAAAAGGTCATTTGAAATCGTTTCAAGGTCCAATGCCTTAAATGGTTCCTTTTTTACTTTTATCGGTTAAAATGAATCGTTTAAAAGTCTAAAATCAACAACTCGCATAATTTTCTTGCTTTTCTCAAAGAACTACGTAGGTCTGATTTTCTCATCGCAATTGAGAAATATGTAGGAGCGAGGGAAACACCCTTGTCGACCCCAAAAAAGTAAAAAAATATATAAAAAGGGAAAATAAAGATAAAAGGGAAAATACACAACTTTGAAGTCATGTTTTGCATACTTGATTAGAGGTTGCTGTCCCTTGTGACGGGCGCGTGGGGTGTTAATACCTTCCCCATGCATAAACAACTCCCGAACCCTCATTTTCAAAATACGCAGACCCTTGACCTTTTCCATGTTGGTTTTTCTGATGTTTTCCTCGAATAAAAGTTGGTGGCGACTCCGCGCATTTTCCCTCCTTGGAAGACGCACCCATGAGCTTCACCTCGCCCTCCCGTCGAAAGGGTAGGTTGAGACACATCCTTGTCCAGGTTCCTCCTAAAGCTCTCTGAAAAGGCGAAGCCGTTTTACAAATTTCTCAAAAAAACTAAGCCCTTGTTATGGGACAAGACTTACGAACAAGCCTTCCTAGCTTTCAAGAAAACCATAATCACATCGCAAGTTTGAGCTGACCCAGTCCAAGAGTATCCCTACTCCTGTATCTCATAGTAGCTGACGAAGTCGTTAGCTCAACCCTCGTACAAGAGGAAGGGAAGCACCAACTCTCTATCTATTTCATCAGCCGCATACTTCATAATGTTGGGAGACACTACCAAATGATAGAAAAGGTGGCACTAGCACTCATTACCTCGGCTCGACGACTAAGGCCCTACGTCCAGAGTCATCAAGTGGTAGTCAAAATGAACTACCCCATCAAGAAATTTTTGTGAAAGTCTAAACTCGTAGGAAGGATGGAAGCCTGGTCCATAGAACTTTCAAAGTTTGACATCCAGTATGAACCTCGCGGGCCCATGAAGACACAATTCATGACTGACTTTTGTTGGATCGAGTGGCCTCAAAATAATTAAGAAGGGGGGTTGAATTAATTATTCCTAAACCTTTACTAATTAAAAAATTACTCTTTTAAGGCTTTTACTAAATTGTTAAGAGAATGAGGAGTAGAAGAGAAACTTAAAAAAAAGTAAAAGCGGAAATTAAATGCACAGCGGAAAGTAAAAGAGTAGGGAAGAAGGAAACAAACACACAAGAGTTTTTATACTGGTTCGTAAACAACCCGTGCCTACATCCTGTCGCCAAGCGACCTGCTGTCCTTGAGATTTTTTTCAACCTTGTAAAAATCCTTTTACAAGCAAAGATCCATAAGGGATGTACCCTCCCTTGTTCTCTTTGAACCTAGTGGATGTACCCTCCACTAGAACTGATCCACAAGAGATGTACCCTCTCTTATTCTCAGTCAACAACCCAAGTAGATGTACCCTCTACTTGTACCACAAAGGATGTACCCTCCAATGTGTTGAGACAAAGATCTCAGGTTGTTAAACCTTTGATACTTTGTGAATGGGGATACAAAAGAATTCTTAGGCGGTTAGTCCTTTGAACACTTTTGTATTAGGGAAAGGGAAGAATCAAAAGAATTCTCAGACTGTGTCGTTTTGAATTCTTTGACAAGGGAGAAGGGAGACACAAAAGAATTCAGGCGGTTAGTCCTTCGTTCTTTTGGAAAAGGGAGAAGAGAGACACAAAAAGAATTCAGGCGGTTAGTCCTTGGCGAATTCTTTTTGGCAAAGGGAGAAGAGAATAAAATGATGAATAGCACAAGTTTTCAAGGTTTAGAAAACCAGAAAACTTCAGAAAGCTTTTGGTACAAAGAAGAAGAAGAAATTCAAAGAGATTCAAGGCTTGTAAAGGATTGATTGGAAAAGTAAAGTGTGAAAGAATGATTTTTTTTTTAAATTCAAAATGCAAAACAAAGTCTTGCTTTTATAGACTCTTCATGTCTGGTCAAGAAGACCATTTAGAAGAGTTATAACTTTTAGAAAAACTTAAAACCAATTTGAAAAAGTCAAAAACCTTTTGAAGAGTTACATCTTTTGATTTATTCAGAAACAGTCAATGGTAATCGATTACCAAATTAGTGTAATCGATTACACAAAACTTTTGTGTGAAAGGATGTGACTCTTCACATTTGAATTTGAATTTCAACGTTCAAAGGCACTGGTAATCGATTACCAAAACATTGTAATCGATTACAGCTTTTTGAAAATAATTGGAACGTTGTAAATTCAATTTGAAAAATTTTTCAAAACCATTTTGCTATTGGTAATCGATTACAACAATCTGGTAATCGATTACCAGAGAGTAAAAACTCTTTGGTAAAGGGTTTTGTCAAAAACTCATGTGCTATTCAAAGTTTTAAAAAACTTTTTAATACTTATCTTGATTGAGTCTTCTCTTCATTCTTGAATCTTGATCTTGATTCTTGAGATCTTGAACCTTGAATCTTGATTCTTGTCTCTAGACTTTCTTCTTGAGTCTTGAATTCTTCTTTATTCTTATCTTGAACTCTTGAATTGTTCTTGATTGATCTTTGAGCTTTTTGTCATCACCTTTGTTGTCATCTTTTGTTATCATCATTGTTATCATCAAAACACCTTTGAATCACCATGAAGCTTTGCTTCTACAACTTTCTAGCAACATTCACTAGTAACGAGACAACCACCCCAGACTCATGTAACCTTTATGTTGATAGTGTGTCCAACGTAAAAGGAAGTAGGGCAGGGATCCTCCTCGAAGGACCTGACAATATCACCATAGAGCAAGCCCTTAAGCTCAACTTCAAAGCCTTAAACAATCAGGTGTCGCAACCTACCCTTCGGTGGGAGGGCGACGCGAGACTCACGGGTGTGTCTTCCATGGGAGGAAAATGCGCGGAGTCGCCACCAACGTTTATTTGAGGAAAACGTCGGAAAAACCAGAAAAGGTGTGGTCTACGAACTTTAAGCGTGAAAGGTTCGGGAGTTTTTTTACGCACGAGGAAGGTATTAGCACCTTACGCGTCCGTCACAAGGGACGGCAGCCTTAAATCAAGTGTGCAAATATGACTTTCAAAATTATGTATTTTTCCCTTTTTTATGTTTTTATGTCTTTTTGTATTTTTTATCTTTTTTGTGGTCGACAAGGGTGTTTCCCTTGCTCCTACGTATTCCTCAATTGCGATGAGAAAATCAGACCTACGTAGTTCTTTGAGAACTAAACGTTGGTTAAGGTTTTTTTTATCCTTTTTTTTTGAAAAATAGATTTTTATTGAACAAAGGTCATTTAAGGCATTGGACCTTTAAACGATCTTTTCATTTTTAAAGGAGACAAATGTTTAAGGCTTTGGACCATTAACGATCTCTTAGGGTGGTCGACAAATGGTAAAGCAACATGTTGATTTTATGCTTTTGAATGGTCCATGTTAACCGATAAAAGCAAAGAGGACCGTTTAAGGCGTTGGACCTTAAAACGGTCTTTAGTGATTTTTGCGGACAAAGCTTGATTTGTGAGTTGATTTTACCTTTAGTTTCACTTTGGTTATTAGTCAATTCATTCAAGGAAACTTTCAAAGGAAAAACATTCGATTGATTTTTCTTGATTATTTTATTATTATTATTTTTCAAGATATTTTGATTATTTTATTATTATTTTACTTTTTTTGGTTTAACCGAGGTTATAGCGTCAACGATCGGTTAGATTTTGTTTTCACAGTGATTAAACGAGATTACAACACAAATGATCGGTTGAAATTCATTTTATCATTTATTAGGTGAGAAAACGTCTTAAATAAATGGTTAAAAGCTCGTTAAAGCGGAAGAAAAGAAAACTGAAAGTAAGCGAAATTAAAGTGAAAGTACACAAAACAAGTAGGGACCACTAAGGGTGCATAGAATGAATTGAAAGATTCGATTTCGGGAACTTACCGGTTGAAGACTGGAGAACGACGAAGAACGAACGAAGAACGATGAAGAACGATGAAGAATTTCCACAGAATTGCTTGCGGAAGCGTTACGGAAGCACTTCGACTCAATTTTTCTTCACAAAAACGTGTTTTTCCCCCAAAATAGCCGAAATGCATAGCTTAGGGGTCATGAACATTTTGAAACAGCCCCCCTCCCTTATTTATAGGGAAAAAGGGAGGTGCTTGCCGCCCAGAGGCTTCTTGAGGAAGATTTCTAAGCGCACCCCAATTACTAAGTTCACCCCCCTTTTCGTACTTTACGAAAAAGTTACGAAAGTATTTCGGATTTGATTTTTATCTTTTTTTCTCTTCCATTTCACCAATGTTAAGTGAAATATGCTTACCCAAGGTTTTTGGAAATTTTACAGAAGCATTACGAAAGCCACAGAAGCCCCGGAAACCATTTTTCAACAACGTGGAGGAGCTTACCGCCCAGTTTCTTCCTCCTTAAGCAACCCAACTTGCAAAACGTTCCGGAAGGGCCAAGATTCGAATTGCTATTTACACCCCTATCTTGATAAGTTCACCCCCGGATGAAATTAGGGTGTTAAACATTTTGAGGTGATCAAACGAAGGTTGCATGCCGACAAACAATGGTCCCCGGATGAAATTAGGGTATGATAGTTGCCCCTCTTTACTTATCTTTTATTGGAGATAAAAGAGAAGTAAAGATAAGACACTAATTTCGTTCGAGCTGAATCTTTATCCGACCGGCCACTAGTTCAAATCCAAGTAGTAAAACCCGTGAAGGCATGAAGATATTGAAATTCCTTTTTTTTTGGAAAAAAATGTACAAACAAAGGATGTTGAGTCCTACGAAGCACAGGGGAAAAGGATATTGAAGTTTTTGAGGTGAAGACATTTTCGTCTTCAAAATGTGTGCGGATTACCGTATAGGGCGCCTCCGCATGCTACCTGACTTCTCATAGGTTGGGGTAGTAGAACTGTGTGTGTACGGATAACCACTTGGGGTATTTCTACTGGCCACCTGACTTCACTGGTCATGATTAACAGAAGTGCGTTTGTACGGATAATCACTTGGGGTATTTCTGCCTGCCACCTGACTTCACGGGTCGAGATTAACAGAAGTTGGTTTGTACGGATAACCACTTGGGTCTCTCCGCATGTCATCGGACTCGCCATCTCTGGATGACAAAGGTGCAAAAAATGATGTTAGTCTCTGCGTGTCAACGGGCTTGCTTGCCCTTGGTTGAAAAAAGGTGCAGATGATGACGTTAGTCTCTGCATGTTAACGACTCGTTTGCCTCTGGTTGACAAAAATCATTTTGTACGGATAACCACTTGGGTATCTCCGCATGTCATCGGACTCACCGTCTCTGGATGACAAAGGTGCAGAAGACGACGTTAGTCTCTGCGTGTCAACGGGCTCGCTTGCCCCTGGTTGACAAAGGGTGCAGATGACGACGTTAGTCTCTGCATGCTACCGGACTCTGAGTCTGACGGATAGCAAAAAAGTGTTTATACAGATAACCACTTGGGTATCTCCGCCTACCACCTGACTTCTCGAGTCAGGATTAATAGAAATCATTTTGTATGGATAACCACTTGGGTATCTTCGCCTATCACCTGACTTCTCGGGTTAGGATAGTGAAAGGTGGGGCGGTCGACAAAAGCGAGGCTTTTGCTCCTACGTATCCTCTATTAATGATGAGGAACTCAGACCTACGTAGTTCTTGACTTTGTGAGACTAAAATAGTCTCGATGTTTTTTCATTAAAATGTGAACATGCTTTAGTAAAGAAACAAAACCTCCAACTGATCAGAGCAACATATGATTTTTTGATGAAAAACAATGTGTCTATTGGGGAAGGAGAGTATGCTGATGAAATTTTCTCATAACCATAAATGAGATTTTGGATGTTAGCGTTTTGTTTCTAAACGACCATTTAGAGGAAACACTGGGTCCAACAAAATAGAAGAAAATCACTCGAAGTGTATCAATCTCACACAGGTAAGTGTTTTATCCTAATTTCGAACCATAGATATGTCATGACTTAATTTTGCAAATCATTTCCTATCAAATCAAAGATTACGAGCGTGATCATGGATCAATAAGACTTTTTTGGGAATGGTGTTTTGGTGAGGAATTTGGCTCTGAGTGTTTGGGCCTTTTCCTTTTCTGTTTTTGTTTAGTGCGAGGCGAGAAAGTCACTAGCGCACAAGATTTTGGTTGGCAATCAAAGGGAGGGGACCACTTCAAGTCGTGGTTTTCTTTCTTTTCTTGTTTACTTGTGACAATTTTGTATTGCTCAGATATTGTCTGGTCCAAAGTCCTTTCTGTATATTTCTGTTGTTTTCTTCCGATCTTTGATCTAGAATTTTTCTTTCTTTTTTGCTTTCTTCCAATCTTTGATTGGGAATTTTCTTCTTTTTCTTTCTTCTGATCTTTGATTGGGAATTTTCTTATTTTTCTTTCTTCCGAGGGCAAGGATGAACATTCTCACCCTGGGTCAAGGTTTATGGTGAGTTGGGATTTTGGCTCAAGGCTTGTAGAACGGCTGGACATGATATATGTCAAGGTGTTGGTTTGGCCAATGGTTCAGGGATAAAGGAATGTCTCACATTATTTCCATGACACACATGCAACAATGATGATTTGGAAATTTTATGCAAAACTGGTCATACATGCACCCATGTGGACACTCAAGCATCAAGTTTTATGGTCATGTGACACTAGGGCTCATGATTCATTTTCCCTATTTAAGTCAACCCAGTGTTTCCAAAACAAGTTCTTTTATCAATTCATGCATTCATCCGAGTCCATTTTAGGTGTTCGGGAAAATTTTCACAGCATTCACCCTTCAGGTGTATACACATTTTTTCAAAAAAAAAAAACCCTTTGTTTTGATCGATAAATCTTTTTTCAAAGAAAAGTTGGAAGTTATTTCTTTTCAAAAGCGTGTTGGCTTTTCAGCCAAAAGATATATTTTTTGTTCTTGTTTGTTTTTGTTTTTTTTTTTTAGGTATTTTGCTACCTAAACATATGTATATTTTTGTGAGGTATTTTTGCTATATACATGCATATCCAAGGTATCTTGCTACCTAAACACACATACATATATTTTGTGAGGTATGAATACCTTCCGAGCTTGTGCTTGTTTTATTTAAATTCCTAGGATCATGAGCAACTAGGTGTGTCCTACTATGACTTGAGAAACAAAAGGTGATCAAATAACAAGCAGAAATTTAAAAGGTACTAGGTTACCTCCTAGTAGTGCTTCTTTAACGTCTTGAGCTGGACGCGAGACGACGATCTGCTGATCACGGGCCTAGCGTCTACTCGTACCTGTCCCCTAGCACCTGAAAGCAGGAAATGACATTGCGTAGCAAAACGTGGCTACGCTACCACTTACCTCAGTTCATCTCTGTCTTGGATTTGGCGCGGTATTTGACCATCACTTAAAGCAATCATGTCCCTGTCTTTCGATTCACAAGATAAAAAATATGCATGTGCATGCGTATGCATGAGCATTTTCAAATGCAATAATTCTTTAGCAAAAGCTTGTCGGGTTCAGTTTTAATTAAGCGCTTGGGGCATCCCCATGGACTGAACGAAAAGGCTCGGGTCATTAAAAGACTACACATCTTTTAAGGCACAAAGCGAGGATCGGAACAATGAGCCCCCAATCCCACGTTCTTTAAAAGATTGCGACGAGAAAATTACAGAGGACAGGAATCCCTGGGGGAAACCACAGAAAATAAAAACATGCAGCGACTTCCTTTATTGCCCCAGGTCTTAAGCGTAGTATCGCTTGACGACATTGGAGCTTACGGGTGAAGGTAGTTCCTCGTCATCCATGCTGGTGAGCACAAGGGCCCCTCCGGAGAAAGCCTTTTATACGACGAAAGGCCCTTCATAGTTCGGGGCCCACTTTCCCCTATTGTCTTTTAAGGCCTGGGAGACTTTCTTCAGTACCAGGTCCCCTTCGCTGAACCTGCGCGAGCGTACCTTTTTGTCGTAAGAATTCTTCACCCATTTCCGATACAAACGCTCGTGGCTCATAGCGGCGAGATGCTTGCCTTCTATGAGATTAAGCTGATCGAAACATGTTTGGCCCACTCCGACTCCTTTAATCCGGACTCTGCCAAGATCCTTAATGACGGGACTTCCACCTCAAACGGTAGCACGACCTCCATTCCGTATACCAAGGAGAACGGCGTTGCCCCGGTTGAAGTGCGCATTAAGGTTCGATAACCATGTAGCGCGAAAGGGAGCATCTCATGCCAGTCCTTGTATGACACAATCATCTTTTGGATAATCTTCCTGATATTCTTGTTGGCCGCCTCCACCACTCCGTTCATCTTGGGTCTGTAGGGTGTGGAATTATGGTGTTGGATCTTAAATTCCTCACACATTTCCCCCATCATTTTGTTATTCAAGTTGGTGTCGTTGTCCGTGATAATCTTCCTCGGCAAACCATACCGGCAGATAATCTCCCTCTTGATGAACCTGACCACCACACTCCTCGTGACACTACCGTACGAGACAACTTCGACCCACTTGGTGAAGTAATCGATCGCCACCAGGATGAAACGATGTTCGTTTGCAGCTTTGGGCTCTATGGCCCCGATCATATCTATTCCCCACATGGAAAAGGGCCACGGTGCAGCCAACACATTCAAAGGCAGGGGCGGAGCGTTGACATTGTCCGTAAACGTCTGGCATTTGTGACACTTCCTTACGTGGAGGCAACAATCGCTCTCCATGGTGAGCCAATTATAGCCTGCCCTCAAGATCTTCCTAGCCATAGCGTGCCCATTAGCGTGCGTACCAAAAGAACCCTCATGGACCTCCCCCAGCATGCGCTCAGCTTCCTTAGCGTTCACGCATCGGAGCAAAACCATGTTGTGGTTTCTCTTGTATAGTATACTTCCACTTAAGAAGAAACCGGCTGCCAATCTCCTTAACGTCCTCTTGTCATTGTCAGAAGCCTCCGGTGGGTACTATTTGCTTTCAACATATCGCTTGATGTCGAAATACCAAGGCTTACCGTCCCGCTCCTCTTCCACCAAACAGCAATGTGCGGGTCTTCCGCGACACCTGAACTCAATGTATGGCAAGTCTCCGTGCGGTGTCAGCTGGAACATGGACGCTAAAGTGGCAAGTGCATCTGCCATTTGATTTTCCTCTCGGGGAATGTGATGGAAGGAGATCTCATCAAAGAACTTAGCCAATTCCTTGATATAAGTCTGGTAAGGTATTAGTTTGTGATCCCTAGTTTCCCATTCTCCTCTCAGCTGGTGAATTACCAGCGCTGAGTCTCCGTACACCTTGAGTAGCTTGACGTTGAAGTCAATTGCTGCCTGGACGCCCAGGGCGCATGCTTCGTATTCAGCCATGTTATTGGTGCATTTGAACCCAAGCCTGGTCGTGAAAGGTATGCATTGATTATCCAGAGAGACCAATGCTGCCCCAACGCCATGGCCTAGAACGTTTGATGCCCCATAGAACCACATGATCCACTTGTCCCTGTCCTTGTCTAGCTTCTCTTCAAATGAGGCCATGATGTCTTCATCTGGGAACTCGGGATGCATGGGTTGATAATCATTGAGAGGCTGACGAGCCAAATAGTCTGCCAAGGCACTCCCCTTTTATCGCCTTTTGGGTGACGTAGACTATGTCAAACTCGGATAGCAAAACCTGCCACCGAGCGATCCACCCCATGAGAGCAGGTTTCTTAAAGATGTACTTGATCGGGTCCATCTTGGATACCAGCCAGGTGGTATGGCTCAGCATGTACTGTCTTAAACGGTGGGATGCCCAAACCAAAGCACAACATGTCCTTTCCAGCAGGGAGTAGTTCATCTCACAGGTCGTGAACTTTTTACTTAAGTAGTAAACGGCTCGCTCTCTTTTTCTGGACTCGTCATGCTACCCCAACATGCACCCCATTGATTCATCCAAAACCGTCATGTAAAAGATGAGAGGTCTCCCGGGCACCGGCGGCATAAGCACGGGAGGGTTCATGAGGGGCTGTTTGATTTTTCCAAACGCCTCTTGACAGTCCTCGTTCCAGTGGACGGACTGGTTCTTGCGTAAGAGCTTGAACAGCAGCTCACAGGTAGCTGTGAGCTGTGATATGAATCTGGCAATGTAGTTCAAATTCCCCAGGAAACCTCAGACCTGCTTCTTGGTACGCAGTTCTGGCATCTCAAGGATGGCTTTTACCTTTTCGGGGTCCACCTCTATTCCTTTCTGACTTACGATGAAACCCAGTAATTTTCCAGACTTGACCTCGAAGGTGCACTTAGCGGGGTTCAACCTCAATTGATACTTGCTAAGCCTTTCGAACAACTTCCACAAGTTGACGAGGTGTTCCTCCTCAGTTTTAGACTTGGCGATCATGTCGTCTATGTAGACTTCGATCTCTCGGTGCATCATGTCGTGGAACAAAGCCATCATAGCCCGTTGATAGGTCGCCCCGGCGTTCTTGAGCCCAAAGGACATCACCTTATAGCATAATGTTCCCCACAGGGTGACGAATGTGGTTTTTTCCATATCCTCTGGCGCCATCTTTATCTGATTGTAGCCGAAGAAACCGTCCATGAAGGAAAACAAAGCGAAATTAGCCGTATTATCTACGAGGACATCGATGTGCGGTAAAGGGAAATTGTCTTTGGGACTGGCTCGATTTAGGTCCCGATAATCCACACACATTCGTACCTTCCCATCCTTCTTAGGGACTGGCACAATGTTGGCAACCCATTCTGGGTACCGAGCAACAGCCAAGAAGCCAGCGTTGAATTGTTTCTTTACTTCTTCTTTTATTTTCAGGGACATCTCGGGCTTCATCCTCCTTAGCTTTTGCTTTATCGGGGGACACTCAGGATTTAGAGGTAATCTATGCTATACGATGTCAGAATTCAAACCAGGCATATCTTGGTACGACCAGGCAAAGACGTCTTGGTAGTCCTTCAGCAGGGCCATTAATTCTTTACGGAGGGGGGTGGTCATACCCGTGCCTACTTTTACTTCCTTCTTTCCACTGCCGGTACCTAAGTCTACGAGTTCTGTCTCTTCTTGATGCGGCCTCATCTCTCGATCCTCTTGAGCGATTATCCTCTCCGGCTATGGGGGAAGCCCTACATCCTCATCCTCTTCATCCTCCGTCCGACTTGCTTCTTGCTCGAAATCGACGGCCGGGTCCCCGGTATTAATACCTTCGCGGGACTCGTCGTCGGATCTGTATCATTTTAAGCGTAACAAGGAAATAAACATGCAAATGAATGAGAATGGGTAGAGGCGCAAGAACAGATGAAAAAAGATCTTTATATTATAACTTCAAGAACAAAAGACATAATGCCTTAACAAAAGGAAACCCTAAAGTCTAGGCCCGACCGTAGAGTTTTAAAGCTAAAAAGGTTACATTATGCTTGTCGCGTAAACGTCTGGGCATTCCTCCACCCGCCAATTCCCTAGTTGGAAACCAGGAGGGCATGGTTGTACCAAATCGGATCTCCTTGGGGAGTCCTCATCGCATATCGCATCGATTTGTCCTTCGGGTCTTAAACCTGCACTAACAAAGCTTCTGCTGATGTGGCACGGAGGAACCTCTTGGGCTTGCTGTCCCGACTGCGGGCCTCGGCCTTTGTTTCTTCCTTCCTGAGATGTTTTTCCTTACGTCAGCCTGCGTGGGCTCATAGCCTAACCCAGATTTCCCGTGGTTTCCTCTGACACTTACTAGGCCGGTCCTGCCGCCGTTGTTCTTGCCCAAACCCATTCTGGGCTCATAGTCGTGCCTCAACATCACCCAGGCCACCATCATTGCCGCATCGGATAGGCGGGGCTGCCTAGGGAGGGAATCTACGTAAGCGATGCTTACTACCTCAAAAGATTGGAAAGCCATTTCCAATGACTCCTCCGCGGCTTCCACATATGGCATAGAGGAAGGACAACTTACCAGGACATCTTCCTCACCTGATACTATGACCAAATGTCTTTCCACTACAAACTTCAACTTTTGGTGGAGTGTGGAGGGGACGACTCCCACTGAGTGGATCCATGGACGCCCCAAAAGACAACTGTAGGCCGGATTGATATCCATCACTTGGAATTTAACTTGGCAGGTATGAGGCCCTATCTGTACTGGGAGGTCGATCTTTCCCTTTACCTCTCGGTGGCTGCCATCGAAGGCACAGACCACCATGGAACTTGGCCTTAGATGGGAGGCGTTAAATGGAAATTTCTCCAACGTGCTCTTGGGCATCACGTTCAGGCTTGAGCCATTGTCGATGAGTACTTTGGCCATAACGTGTTCCATGCATTTGATTGACACATGTAAAGCCCTGTTATTTCCTCTCCCCTCGGCAGGGATTTCCTCTTCAGCGAAGGTGAGGTAATTGTTGGCTGTGATGTTATTGACGATTCCCCCAAAGCCTTCTACGGAGATGTCTTGGGCTACGTGAGCTTCATTCAAGACTTTTACCAACAAAGCTCGGTGAGGCTCAGAGCTCATGAGCAGCTCCAGAAAGGAGACTCTAGTTAGGGTCTTGTTGTGTTTTTCAATGACTTTGAACTCGCTTTGTTGGATAATGCGGAGGAACTCGCCAGCCTCCTCGAGTGATACCTCTTTCTTGCCGCAGCCCTCTCTTCCCTCGGCAAAATCCTTCGTCGGAACATCCTCGTCTGGTGCGGGGATCACCTTGGCATTTTGTCCTTCGATCACCTCTGCTTTCCCTTTAGTGTTTGCAGGCTATATCGACAGACCAGGGGGTGCGAACATGCAACCGCTACGGGTTATGCCGCTCAGCCTGGTGATATTGGTCACTTTGGCTGATAGTGAACCGGTATCGGTAGCTTCTTCCTTCCTACTGCCCGGAGGGGCATACCTCCACAAAACTGTGTGGCTATTCTCGTAAGGAAATGAAATAGGTCTACCGCTCGACACTGCCGAGGGGTGTTGAGGTCTTTGGGGAGCCGTGTCCCTAGTGAAGTGTATAACCAAGGGTTTAGGCTTTTTAGGACCTTCCTTATCTGCCGACTGCATGTATACATGTTGTTCCTCCTCCCCCTCATTGTCGACCTCAAGCCGGCCTTGGTCAATCATTTGTTGTAATAGATCTCTTACCGCCGAACATGTTTCCATGTCATGCAGTACGCCCGGATGCATTAAACATGAATCCTCTCTGTGCCCACCGCGGGGAATCATGCCCACCTTTTGTAAGGCTTTGTAGATAAACCTTCTAGAGGTCGTTACGTCCTTCAAAAGTTTGGGCCCGTGTGACCTACTCACATCGATGGCATTAACAACTCCTCCATGATTGGCAAGAGGGTTTGTCTTTATGTTGGGCCCGTCCTTTTGAAATGTCAACCATCCAGCTTCTATCAAGCCTTGGACCTTGCTCTTCAAGGCCAAGCACTGTTCGACCGAGTGGCCTGGGGCTCCCCCCATGGTATGCGTAGGTTGCGCTAGGGTTATACCACTTTGGGAACGGAGACTGAAGGACCCTTCCCGGAATCACATGTTAGACAAATCTCTTGATTCAGTAATGGCCGTTACTTTGGGTTGCCATTCTCTATTTAAACATCTTAACACCTTGTTTATGAGATCCTCATTTTGAAATTCTTTTCCTAAGGTTGCTAGATGATTTACTATATGTGTAAATCTCTTTTGCATGCTTTGAATATTTTCATTTGCATTCATCCTAAATAATTCATACTCATGAGTTAGTGCATTTATCCTAGATCTTTTAACATCTGTAGTTCCTTCATGTGTTAATCGAAGAGTGTCCCACATTTCCTTAGCACTCTTACAATTTAAAACCCTGAAATATTCATCCATTCCCAGGGCAGATGTTATTATGTTTTTGGCTTTTAAATTGTATTGTACTCATTTTCTATCCTCTTCAGACCATCTATCTCTAGGTTTTTCTATAGTTATACTTTCACTTGATGAACTGCCATCTATTGTAATTCTTTCTACTGTGGTGGGTATATAAGGCCCTATTTCTATGGCTTCCCAAATATTTAAGTCTATTGCCTCAATAAAAATTTGCATTCGGGTTTTCCAGTAATGGTAACCCTCTCCATTAAAGATTGGAGGTCTATTGATAGAATTCCCTTCTGGAAATAAGGAGTTTGCTGAGGCCATATTTTTCTTGAAGCTTCTAAACTTTATACAAGAATGAAGCTCTGATACCACTTGTTAGACAAGTGGCCTCAGATATCTTAAGAAGGGGGGGTTGAATTAAGATATTCCAAACTACTTCCCCAATTAGAAATATATTTCACTTTCTATTCAATTTATAAATTCCCTTAACAATGAACTTCTTAAATGTTAATTCAAATAAATACAATTTGAATATGAATATAAAGCAATAATAAACAAAGGAGTTTAAGGGAAGAGAAAGTGCAAACTCAGATTTATACTGGTTCGGCCACACCCTTGTGCCTACGTCCAGTCCCCCAGCAACCCGCTTGAGAGTTCGACTATCTTGTAAATTCCTTTTACAAGTTCTAAACACACAAGGACAATCCTTCCTTTGTGTCTAGAATTTCTTTACAACAAGAGACCCTCAGTCTCTTAATCCCTTAGAGAATTAAAAGGAGAAGAAGAATGAATCTCTCTAGAAAGAGATAGATTTTACAGATTGAGCACTCAAATAATTCCTTAATGAATTGCAATTGAATTGGCCAAGGAATTCTTAAGATGATAAAATGATTTTGCTCTTTGAGAAGATAAACACTTTTGTTTTGAAAAACTCTGAGCAAATTCGTGTTATAAGTCACATATATATATAGACCATTGGTGGTCATGAAAAAGCCCTTTGAGAAGTTGTGACTCTTAGAAAGATTTTTCTGAAAATCTTGTCTGGTAATCGATTACAGGAATTGTGTAATCGATTACAGCTTTTAAAATTTGAATTAAAACGTTTATTAACTGCTGGTAATCGATTACCAAAATTGTGTAATCGATTACACACAGTCTAGAATTTAAATTCAAATTTTAGTAGCTGTTGTAAAACATATTTGGCCACTAGTAATCGATTACATCCTCTGGTAATCGATTACCAGAGAGTAAATCCTTTGAAAAACACTTTTTAATTTAAATTACTTGGCCAAACCTTTTGCTAATTCAATTAGGAATTCCCTTCCTAATATACTAGTGATCATCTTGATGTTGTGACTTGTAATCTTGAAGTATTATCTTGAATTTAATCTTGAAAAGCCCATTTGCATTAATTGCATCATATCACCATGATCATCACCAAAACACCAAAGGCAATTGCATCTACAATCTCCCCCTTTTTGATTATGACAATACAATTCCTGAAATCAAGATTCAAGCAAGCAACAAACAATTGTATATAGATAAAATGTGCGTTTACTCCCCCTATCTTTCGGAATTTATGATCACTTGATTTCTAAGTTTGTTAAGCTTTTCTACAACCTTTTCTCCCCCTTTGGCAACATCAAAAAGCCAAAGTACTCGGGAATCAACACAGATATAACAATGGAGTAGAAAAATATAAATATCAAAGTATAAGGCATAACCATCCAAACTCACAAATAAGAAATAACCAAACCAGAATCCAAAATAAATCAAAATGTCAAAAACCACATAATGTCAAAAGCAGAAAAGGCTGAAATCCAAAGACCACAAGATAAAGAAAGTACTTAACATAATAATTTAAACTCTAGGAAACTGAATAGCCAAAATACACGGCTTATAAAAGACATATAATTAGAAACTAAAATCTAAGAAGGCGGAGGTGGTGGTGGAAGATCGAAACTCTGACGAATATAACCTACATCCCCTTCAAGCTGTGTGAGGCGAATGTCCATGCCAGCAAAGCGTGTATCTAATGAGTCGAAACGGTCACCAACATAAGAACGAAGACCCCATAATTCGGAGAGGACTTCATTCATGAGTGCTGAATCATCGCGCTGAGGAGGAGGTGAAGGAGTACGTTCATCTTGAGGAGGGAGTGCATCCTTCTTCAGCCATTGACCATTCCGATCTTTACGGTACCCAAAGGAAGTCACGGCACCAGCACCAATTGCAAAGGAACGCTTGACTTGAACAAATGGTTCATCATCAAGCGGAATTTGAAAATGACGCAGAAACAGAGTAATCAAATGTGGATAAGGGAGAGGTGCATTGGCCCGTAATGCCTTATGCATTCGGTACCGAACCAAATGGGCCCAGTCAATCTGACGACCGGTGAGAAAAGCCCACATAAGAATCAAATCCTCCTCAGAGGCCTGTGCTAAATTTGAAGACCGAGGAAGCAAAATTCTAACAATTATATAGTGCATGATGCGATTATCAAATGTTAATGACCCGGCCAGCAATCTACCGGTCATTTCAGCCTGATCATTGCAGACCATACGGCGAGCATCATGACTCGAATAATCAAATTTCCAGTCATCAACAATGGTGCCCTCAAAAGGTGCACCTTGACTGGGTAAATGAGTCAAAGAAAAGAACAACGACTGATCAATGACCATAGAAATACCATGCACCTCAGAGATAAGAATGCCATCCTGAATTTTTAAATTGTAGTACAAGACCTTTACAAGTTCAGGATAATGTGGCAGTTTTAATGACATGAAATCAACAAGACCAGAATTTTGAAACACTTGATAGCAATCAAACGTTTCATCATTAAAGAACTCTACATCTAGGTACTTAGGGTCTAATATGATCCTAGAAGAAAATTGAGAGAGGTACCGTAGACGCTGATCATCAGAAGAAAACAAAGTTGATGATCTTGGAGATGATAAAGATGGATGAATAGGTGCTGTGGATGCTTCAGATGGTCCGTGGCGGCGATGGGCAGCAGCAGCAGTGGTGGAGGATGATCCCTTTCTCTTCTTTGATGGCTCTGCCATTTGATGAAGTTTTTGTGGATTTTAATCGGTGGAAGTGAAAGAGGAGTGAAAAAGAGGAAGATTGGGCTTTACGGGACGTGATTTGGTGAAGAATTGAGTGAGATTCGAAGATTTGAAGTTTTAGGTATGGAGGAGACGTGAGAGGGGGCTGTGGCTGCGCAACAGCTCTGATTTCATGCATATTTATAGATGAGGATGAATTGTAATCGATTACAGGGATTGGTAATCGATTACAGGACCAATAAGCCTTCTAGTAATCGATTACAGGATGTTGTAATCGATTACAGGCTGCCTGTTCATGTGTAATCGATTACACTGGATGGTAATCGATTACCAGAGCCTATCCTAGGCTAGTTTCTTAAGAGAATATCTATGTTTATGCTAAAACACATCCAATATGATTAATTATCACTACTAATGCATTTAATTCAATCATTCAATCATTACATACACAAGAAATCATAAATTCTATCATAATAACAAGAATTTAAACAAGATCAATCAAAATAATCTATAAACAATCAATCATAAGAGTAAATCAATCAATCCTTATTTTTCTAAATCTCCAACATCTAAGAGGCCTAATTCTCTTCTAATAGAGAAGAATACTTCCTTGGGGAGAGGTTTTGTGAAAATATCAGCAAGTTGATTCTTAGTATCAACAAACTCTAATACACAATCTCCCTTTAGGACATGATCTCTAAGAAAATGGTGTCTAATCTCTATATGTTTAGTTCTAGAGTGTTGAACTGGGTTTTTGGATAGATTTATGGCACTAGTATTATCACACTTAATAGATATGCGATCAAGAATGATGCCATAGTCAGATAATTGTTGCTTCATCCATAAAATCTGTGCACAACAACTACCGGCAGAGATATACTCCGCTTTAGCAGTAGATAAAGCGACATTGTTTTGTTTCTTACTATGCCATGAGACAAGAGCCGATCCAATGAATTGACAAGTTCCACTTGTGCTTTTTCTATCAGTTTTAGATCCGGCAAAATCAGAATCAGAATATCCTATTAAGTTATATGTTGAATTCTTAGGATACCATAATCCTAAATTAATTGTTCCTGATAGATATCTCATGATTCTCTTTACTGCACTTAAATGTGATTGTTTGGGGTTGGATTGAAACCTAGCACACATGCATACACTAAACATAATATCAGGTCTACTAGCAGATAAATAAAGAAGAGATCCGATCATACCTCGATATTGTTTTATGTCTATAGACTGACCAGATTCATCTTTATCTAAGTAACAACTAGTGCTCATCGGTGTATACATGTGTTTTGCACTTTCCATCCCAAATCTTTTGATCAATTCCTTGCAGTACTTGGATTGATTGATGAATATACCTTCTTGAGTTTGCTTGATTTGTAATCCCAGAAAGTACTTTAGTTCTCCCATCATTGACATTTCAAATTCACTTTGCATATCAAGGGAAAACTCCTTGCACAATGAATCATTAGTGGATCCAAAAATTATATCATCAACATATATTTGAACCAACAAAATATCATTATGCTTTCTCTTTGTGAACAATGTGGTATCCACTTTACCTCTAGAGAATTCTTTTTCTAGAAGAAAATGGCTTAAGTGTTCATACCACGCCCTAGGGGCTTGTTTCAAACCATAAAGAGCCTTTTGTAATTTATAAACATGATTTGGTTTATCCGGAATTTCAAAACCAGGGGGTTGTTCAACATATACCTCTTCTTGAATTAAGCCATTTAGAAAAGCACTCTTAACATCCATTTGATAAAGTTTAAAATCCATTATGGATGCATATGCCAAGAGCATTCTAATGGCTTCTAATCTTGCAACAGGAGCATATGTTTCTTCATAGTCTATTCCTTCTTCTTGATTATACCCTTTTGCTACTAACCTGGCTTTATTTCTAATAATTATACCATGTTCATCTAATTTATTTCTAAAAACCCATTTTGTTCCTATGACAGGATAATTTTCAGGTTTTTCTACTAATTTCCACACATTGTTTCTTTCAAATTGGTTCAATTCTTCTTGCATGGCAATGATCCAGTTATCATCTATTATGGCTTCTTTTATATTTTTAGGTTCAATCATAGATACAAAAGCCATATTATTGCATAAGTCTTTAAGAGAATGTCTAGTTGTTACCCCTTTTGAGATATCACCAATGATGTTATCGAGGGGATGATCTCTTGAAGCTTTCCATTCTCTTGGAAGTTCATCATTGGATTTGACTTCTACTGGAGGATCTTCATTGTTTCCTTTATCTTTTCCTTTTGAATCTTGTTCATCAATATTCATATGTTCTAAAGAATCTGCAATACCATCTAGCATATTCTTTCTTGACAAGATAGCATTAGATTCATCAAAGGTAGCATGAATGGATTCCTCGATATTCATAGTTCTTTTATTATATACCCTATATGCTTTGCTTTGTAATGAATATCCAAGAAAAATACCTTCATCAGATTTTGCATCAAATTTTCCTAGATTATCTTTACCATTATTGAGTACAAAGCATTTGCAACCAAAAACATGTAGATGGGAAATATTAGGTTTTCTACCATTATATAACTCATATGGGGTTTTCTTTAAAATGGGTCTTATTAAGGCCCTATTCATGATGTAACATGCAGTATTGACCGCTTCAGCCCAAAAATACTTTGGAAGAAAAGTATCATTTAATAAAGTTCTAGCAATTTCTTCCAATGACCTATTTTTCCTCTCAACAACTCCATTTTGTTGAGGGGTTCTAGGTGCAGAAAAATTGTGTTCAATACCATGTTCATCACAGAATAATTCAAAATCTTTGTTTTCAAACTCACCTCCATGATCACTTCTAATGGATGCAATCTTAAGATTTTTCTTGTTTTGTATGACTTTAGCAAGTTTTCTAAATGCTTGGAATGCATCACTTTTATGTGTAATAAATAATGTCCAAGTATATCTAGAGAAATCATCAACTATAACTAGAGCATAGTAATTTCCTCCAAAACTCATGGTTCTAGACGGACCAAATAAATCCATATGCAATAATTGTAAGGGTTGAGTGGTTGAAATAACATTTTTAGGTTTGAATGAGACTCTTGTTTGTTTGCCCTTTTGACATGCATCACATAGTTTATCTTTTTCAAATTTCAATCTAGGCAAACCAACTACTAAATCTTTTGAAATTAATTTATTTAAGTGATCCATGTTTATGTGAGCAATTCTTTTATGCCATAACCATGGATCATCATCTTTGCTAAGAAAGCAATGATTGTTTTCTAGTTTTATGCTTAAGTCTATCATGTAAACATTATTGACTCTATGTCCTACATGCTTTATATTAATGTCATGCTTATGTTCTATAAGACATTTCTGAGAATCAAATGATACTAGATAGCCTTTGTCGCATAATTGACTAACGCTAAGCAGGCTATGCTTAAGGCCTTCAACAAGTAGAACATTTTCAATGGAGTTTGAAGAATTTGTAACTATTTTACCAACTCCAAGGATTCTACCTTTGTTGTTGTCACCATATGTTACATGCCCGCTTTTCTTTGGAGAGATATGTGTAAAATTTGATGCATCTCCAGTCATATGTTTTGAGCATCCGCTATCTATGTACCACTTCTTCCTCAAAGATACCTACATAATCAAGTTTTTGACTTAGGTACCCAAACTTTATTGGGTCCTTGCATGTTAGTATAGACTGAGGATCCTTTTGGGACCCATATCATTTTAATGTTGCTGTAATTTTTCTTGAAGTAGCAAGTTGATATGCCATGTCCTCTTCTTCCACAGTAAAAACAAGTGATATAATTACATTTTTGTGTGGAAGTAGAAAAGTTTTTATGAAACTTTTGTTGTTTTTCATATTTATACCCTAGTCCATTCTTATTGGAAACATATCTTTGTTTACTTAATATGACATCTAAATTATTTTTACTATAAGAAAATTTAGCAAGTGAATTTTTTAACTCTTTAATTTCTTTTTCATATTTTTCACAACAACTACAAGGATCTGATATTTTCTTGTCAGAAATAGTGGAGATATTAACTTTTTCATTTGTTTTAGAAATTGAGACTTCATTTCTAAGATGATCTAATTCTTTGTTTAATTTTGAGATTTCATTTTCTAAATTTGAAATTGTTTTCTTTGAAGATGAAACTAATTTTGAAAGTTTAATTGACTCTTTATGCAGATAAGCAAATGCTTCTTGCAATTCATCAAAAGAAATAGATAAGTTATTTGAAGATGTTACCTCTTCATCACTTTCGTAAATTTTAGCCATAAGGCAGAGATTTATCTCTTCATTTTCTGAATCTTCAGAAGATTCCATATCATTTTCATCCCATGTGATGTATGCTTTCTTCAGTTTCTTTTCACTAAGATTTTTCTTTTCAGATTTCTCCATCTTTTTCTTGAAGATGGGACAATCAACCCTCAGATGTCTAGGTTGATTACATTCAAAGCATTTTAAAGTAGAGGATGAAGTTTAAGTCCTTCTTTTTTATTTAAAATTGGGTCGCCTCTGATTTCCTCTTACTTTAAGAAACTTGTTGAATCTTTTTACAAAAAGACTTAGATCATCATCATCATCTGGATCATTTTCCTGATCACTTTCTTCTTGAATTGAGGATGATGCTTTAAGAGCAATTCCTTTCTTTTTCTTGTCATTTTCTTCATGTTGGTGTAATCTCAATAATTCCATCTCGTGTTCCTGCAACTTTCCAAATAAAGTGGCAAGGGACATGTTAGACAAATCTCTTGATTCAGTAATGGCCGTTACTTTGGGTTTCCATTCTCTACTTAAACATCTTAACACCTTGTTTATGAGATCCTCATTTTGAAATTCTTTTCCTAAGGCTGCTAGATGATTTACTATACGTGTAAATCTCTTTTGCATGCTTTGAATATTTTCATTTGCATTCATCCTAAATAATTCATACTCATGAGTTAGTGCATTTATCCTAGATCTTTTAACATTTGTAGTTCCTTCATGTGTTAATCGAAGAGTGTCCCACATTTCCTTAGCACTCTTACAATTTGAAACCCTGAAATATTCATCCATTCCCAGGGTAGATGTTATTATGTTTTTGGCTTTTAAATTGTATTGTACTCATTTTCTATCCTCTTCAGACCATCTATCTCTAGGTTTTTCTATAGTTATACTTTCACTTGATGAACTGCCATCTATTGTAATTCTTTCTACTGTGGTGGGTATATAAGGCCCTATTTCTATGGCTTCCCAAATATTTAAGTCTATTGCCTCAATAAAAATTTGCATTCGGGTTTTCCAGTAATGGTAACCCTCTCCATTAAAGATTGGAGGTCTATTGATAGAATTCCCTTCTGGAAATAAGGAGTTTGCTGAGGCCATCTTTTTCTTGAAGCTTCTAAACTTTATACAAGAATGAAGCTCTGATACCACTTGTTAGACAAGTGGCCTCAGATATCTTAAGAAGGGGGGTTGAATTAAGATATTCCAAACTACTTCCCCAATTAGAAATCTATTTCACTTTCTATTCAATTTATAAATTCCCTTAACAATGAACTTCTTAAATATTAATTCAAATAAATACAATTTGAATATGAATATAAAGCAATAATAAACAAAGGAGTTTAAGGGAAGAGAAAGTGCAAACTCAGATTTATACTGGTTCGGCCACACCCTTGTGCCTACGTCCAGTCCCCAAGCAACCCGCTTGAGAGTTCCACTATCTTGTAAATTCCTTTTACAAGTTCTAAACACACAAGGACAATCCTTCCTTTGTGTCTAGAATTTCTTTACAACAAGAGACCTTCAGTCTCTTAATCCCTTAGAGAATTAAAAGGAGAAGAAGAATGAATCTCTCTAGAAAGAGATAGATTTTACAGATTGAGCACTCAAATAATTCCTTAATGAATTGCAATTGAATTGGCCAAAGAATTCTTAAGATGATAAAATGATTTTGCTCTTTGAGAGGATAAACACTTTTGTTCTGAAAAACTCTGAGCAAATTCGTGTTATAAGTCACATATATATATAGACCATTGGTGGTCATGAAAAAGCCCTTTGAGAAGTTGTGACTCTTAGAAAGATTTTTCTGAAAATCTTGTCTGGTAATCGATTACAGGAATTGTGTAATCGATTACAGCTTTTAAAATTTGAATTAAAACATTTATTAACTGCTGGTAATCGATTACCAAAATTGTGTAATCGATTACACACAGTCTAGAATTTAAATTCAAATTTTAGTAGCTGTTGTAAAACATATTTGGCCACTGGTAATCGATTACATCCTCTGGTAATCGATTACCAGAGAGTAAATCCTTTGAAAAACACTTTTTAATTTAAATTACTTGGCCAAACCTTTTTCTAATTCAGTTAGGAATTCCCTTCCTAATATACTAGTGATCATCTTGATGTTGTGACTTGTAATCTTGAAGTATTATCTTGAATTTAATCTTGAAAAGCCCATTTGCATTAATTGCATCATATCACCATGATCATCATCAAAACACCAAAGGCAATTGCATCTACAGGGACTACTAGCAACAATATGTTATCAAAGAGAAAAACTCTAGATGAGGGTTCACTGTTATCAAGCAAGTCGGAGACCCAGCATGACCACAGATTCACCTCCACTCCTTATGTTCCCATAGACCCGGGTATAGGGCCCTCCCTTTTCAACTCACCGTGTGTGCAAAAAGGTGTTGGTGTTGTGTGCATCAAATGAATACATATTTATCTCATGCATACATTAAAACACACTCAAAGCATCGAAGAAGTTTATACAAGAACATAAAGGAAAAGGGAAACCGATGAAAGGGAAAACACAACTTATGCACAAAAGATTAATAGGCCTAACTCTCTAAAAACAGTCCCCAGTGGAGTCGCCAACTGTCGCAACCTACCCTTTGGCGGGAAGGCGACGCAAGACTCATGGGTGTGTCTTCCATGGGAGGAAAATGCGCGGAGTCGCCACCAACGTTTATTCGAGGAAAACGTCGAAAAAACCGGAAAGGTGTGGTCTATGAACTTTAAGCGTGAAAGGTTCGGGAGTTGTTTTTACGCACGGGGAAGGTATTAGCACCCCATGCGTCCGTCACAAAGGACAACAACCTTCAATCAAGTGTGCAAATATGACTTTCAAAATTATGTATTTTTCCCTTTTTTATGTTTTTATGTCTTTTTATGCCTTTTTGTATTTTTTTTTATCTTTTTTGTGGTCGACAAGGGTGTTTCCCTCGCTCCTACGTATTCTTCAATTGCGATGAGGAAATCAGACCTACGTAGTTCTTTGAGAACTAAACGTTGGTTAAGTTGTTTTTTATCCTTTTTTTGCAAGATAGATTTTTATTGAACAAAGGTCATTTAAGGCGTTGGACTTTTAAACGATCTTTTCATTTTGAAAGGAGAGAAACGTTTAAGGCGTTGGATCATTAATGATCTCTTGAGGTGGTCGACAAACGGTAAAGTTATATGTTGATTTTATGCTTTTGAACGGTCCATGTTAACCGATAAAAGCAAAGAGTACCGTTTAAGGCGTTGGACCTTAAAACGGTCTTTAGTGATTTTTGCGGACAAAACTTGATTTGTGAGTTGATTTTAGCTTTAGTTTCACTTTGGTTATTAGTCAATTCATTCAAGGAAACTTTCAAAGTAAAAACGTCGAATTGATTTTTCTTGATTATTTTATTATTATTATTTTTCAAGATATTTTGATTATTTTATTATTATTTTACTTTTTTTTGTTTAACCGAGGTTATAGCGTGAACAATCGGTTAGATTTTGTTTTAACAGTGATTAAACGAGATTACAACACAAATGATCGGTTGAAATTCATTTTATCATTTATTAGGTGAGAAAACGGTTTAAATAAACGGTTAAAAGCTCGTTAAAGCGGAAGAAAAGAAAACTGAAAGTAAGCGAAATTAAAGTGAAAGTACACAAAACAAGTAGGGACCACTAAGGGTGCATAGAATGAATTGAAAGATTCGATTTCGGGAACTTACCGGTTGAAGACTGAAGAACGACGAAGAACGAACGAAGAACGATGAAGAACGATGAAGAATTTCCACAGAATCGCTTGCGGAAGCATTACGGAAGCACTTCGACTCAATTTTTCTTCACGAAAACGTGTTTTTCCCCCCAAAATAGCCGAAATGCATAGCTTAGGGGTCATGAACATTTTGAAACATCCCCCCTCCCCTATTTATAGGGAAAAAGGGAGGTGTTTGTCGCCCAGAGGCTTCTTGAGGAAGATTTCTAAGTGCACCCTAATTACTAAGTTCACCCCCTTTTTCGTACTTTACGGAAAAGTTACGGAAGTGTTTTAGATTTGATTTTCATCTTCTTTTTCTCTTCCCTTTCACCAATGTTAAGTGAAATATGCTTACACAAGGTTTTCAGAAATTTTACGGAAGCATTACGAAAGTCACGGAAGTCCCGGAAACAATTTTTCAACAACGTGGAGGAGCTTGCCACCCAGTTGCTTCCTCCTTAAGCAACCCAACTTGTAAAATGTTCCGAAAGGGCCTAGATTCGAATTGTTGTTTACACCTCTATCTTGATAAATTCACCCCCCCCCCCTCCATTGTTGTGTATTTGGCTGTTTTCTTTCCGAAATCTCATGAAACTTTACGGATTCCACCGCGATGAGTGTTAAGCCTTCTGAAGCGATTAACAATGGTCATCGGATGAAATTAGAGTGTAACAGTTTATTTACACACACCCCACTTTGCTAGATACACTCCCGCTTTCGTGTTTTTGACCGGTTTCTTCTCGAAACATCTCGGAACTTTACAGATTTCACAACGATGTGTGTTAAACATTTTGAGGTGGTCAAACGAAGGTCGCATGCCGACAAACAATGGTCCGCAGACGAAATTAGGGTATGGCACCAGGCAAAGTATGAGGCGCTCATTGTAGGTCTGAAACTAGCAAGAGAAGTTAGGGCCAAGAAGCTAAGATGTTACACAGACTTGCAACTTGTCCAAGGATAGGTTGCTAATAGATACCAGACCAAGGAAATAGTGTTGCTCAAGTACTACCACGTTGCAAAGACTCTCATTGACAATTTTGAATGTTTCGAAATCTATTACATACCTAGGGAGAGTAACACCAGAGTAGACTTGCTCTCCAAGCTGACCAACACCAAAAAGGTCGGGCACCTCAAGACTATCATCCAGGAGACACTCCAAACTCCCACCGTAGAGGTTGAGGAAGTTATGGCTAGAGAATAGGAAGAACCAAATTGGATGATCCCCTACAAGAACTTCCTAATTCAAGGGTACTACCACCAAACGGGGACGAAGCCCGACGCCTCAAACAGAAAGCCAGCTACTACGTCATCCTTGATGGTGAGCTATTCAAAAGAGGGTTGACAACACCCCTACTCAAATGCCTAAACAACCAACAGGTAGACCACGTCATGAGAGAAATTCATGAAGGGATATATGGTCTCCACACCAGAGGACGCTCCCTAGTGTTGAACAAGTGGCCTCAATAACTTAAGAGGAGGGTGAATTAAGTTTCAAAAATTTTCACTAACAAACTTTTAACCCCCTTCTAAATGATAGGCTCAGAATGCAGAAGAAGAAGCAGCAATCAATTTAATAATGTTCTTTAAACATGTAAGACAAAATTAATTGCAATAACATAAATGAGATAAAGGAAGAGAGAAATGCAAACTTGATTTATACTCACTAACTTTGTGAAAATCCTTTTTATAACTTCTAAACACCCGAGGAATCCCTTTCCCTTGTGTTCAGGAAACTCACAATTCAAGAGACAATTAGTCTCTTGATTACAACTGATTTTCTGAGATGAACATAAAGGTTTCTCTCCTTTAGAGTGGATGATACAAATTGAAGTTCCTGGATGAACTCTCAATATATTTGCAAGTGTTTGCCCAAGAGTTGTTGAGAGAGCATTTGGCAATGAAGTTTTCTTAGAATATCTCTCTCTTGCTTTTCGAAGTCAGACACACACATATATAGGCCCTTCGTGCCTTTTCAAAATGGTTTGAAGAGACGTGTCTTTTCAAAAAGCTTTTTCTGAAATTTTTTCACTGGTAATTGATTACAAGTTTCTGGTAATTGATTACACAATTATATTTTGAAGGGTCATGACTTTTCAAAGTGTTTTCTGAAGTGTCGTTGCTGGTAATTGATTACAAACATCAGGTAATCGATTACATGATTCAAAATTCAAATTCAAAACCCTTTTTAAACCCTTTGAATGTTTGTTGAAACAACCTTATTGTTTGATTCTACTTTGGCATCATCAAAACCATGTATTCATACATTCACACCTAGTTACCAAAGTTGGGAGCCGGCTACTACTAGCCAACACTTAGGGCAGACGCCCTCGACTTTACCAGGAGGTGTAGACAATGCCAAGAGTTTGTAGACGTGCCACACACTCCTCTTGACAATCTACACAGTCTGAGCTCCCCTTGGCCCTTTGCCATGTAGGGAATGGACATACTAGGACCACTACCAAAGGCTCCAGGAGCAGTCAAATACTTACTAGTCGCCATCAACTATTTCACTAAGTGGATAGAAGCAAAACCACTGCAGAAAATTACGTCTAACATGGTGGAGACATTCACCTGGAAACACCTCACATACAGGTATGACCTCCCATACGCCATTGTCACGGACAACAACACTCAATTCAAAGCTCTGACTTACGAAGACTTCCTAACAAGGCGAGGGTGAGAAGTGCCCCCACCAGTACAGCACAAAGCCTTCACCCTTTCCAAAGATGACGACTTGCTATCTGAAGCACCACAACGAGTATCCTCTGATGAGGAACCGCCAATAGAAATGACCTCCTGGTCCATCATGGTTTGCTCAATCAAGTCTCCAGAATCATTGCCACCCATGCCGATGAAAGAATCAGACAAGAATGAAGACATGATAAGAGAAAATGAATACCTTGAAGGGAAAAACAAAGAAGAAAGGGAAAACGTAAGCAAGGAAGCAAAGAAATTTTGAGAAAGAGCAGTGATGGCGATCGAACTCAAAATGTTCACTCCATTTAAAAGGAGGCGAACTCTTCGGTAACTGGTGGAAACTAAAGTGGTGCCCTAAAATTTCACACCACAATGCAACCCCACTCATGTACAAACCACGTCTCTAGTACGTGTTCACTCAATGAGTGACACGTATGCAAGATTACTGCACGTGTGCTGAACACACTTGCAGCAGCAGACAGAACGTAATGTCTGTCTTCAATGCACTCTTCAACGGTCAAAAAAGGGCAAATTTGTCAAATGTGAAGACTTCCCTCACCTAACACACCAAAGACATGTCCATCCCAGACAACTTGACAGAAGCATCTTGGATAACACTTATCCAGGCTCGGGGGCTTGACAAGCCACATCGACCTGCAATTCTTTCACCTGTTGAGATTACCACACCCGACATCGGACAAACACTTGTCCACACTAGGGGGTTCGACAAACTCATCACCCTCTACTTGTCAAGACTACTACCCCGGACATCAGATATTCTCCTTCGACATTGGACAATCTCTTTTGCCTGCAAGCTGACTCAGAGCTTAGGGGGGCTTATGTACTGTCCAAGGTCCAAAAAATACACGTGGCACCTTACATGGAACTCCGAAACACATGTCAACCCTCCATGTCAGCCCTGGAACATGAGCATGGACACTCGACCCTTAGCAGCTGAGCTCCCTAACTGACAGGTTATCTCTAACCTATTAATATTTAAATCTTTTTATCTCTTAGCAGACAATTAATTATCTACAAAGCCACACATTATCTACAAGGTGCAATTATCTACTAGCTTTTATCTCTAAGCTACAATTTATCTTTAACATTATCTACATGCTACTAGCTATTATCTATAAGCTGGGAATATCTGCAAAGGCTATAACAACCCCTACAAACAAGGACCTATAGCTGTGCTCCACTCCTATAAATACCAGGTTCCATCGAACCCTCAACATATTCCACACACTCTAGCATACGAGCAACACGCTTGTGCACCTCTTTCTCTCTATCACTTACTCAAGCTTACAGTCAAGCATATACTTGCTTTATCTCCTAACTCATATACTTACTTGATCGTCGGAGTCCTTTGTTTAGCAGGTTCTCCTTCTTGTCCTCTTGACAAAGGTAACTCTCAAAACTGACGTGTAAAGTCCAAGAACCCACTTTGGCTACATCTACCTTGAAGTGTGCCAGCTTCGAATTTTGATAAGTACACAAAGTATTTGAAAATCTATTGTTTGGATTATTTAGGAGTTTAACTTTGTTTTGTATGACAAATATTTTGAAACATAATTTTCACTTTTCCCATATATAGTCAATACGAATTAAAACAACAAATATATTAATGATAAATGAAATAAAAAGACTTAAAAGTAAGAAAAAAATAAGAGTATGTTTCAGTAATGTTAGGGGTGATTTTGAAAAAAAAAACATGAATTTAGAATAATTTTAATATTGTTAACTAAATCAACTAATTTTCTTAATCTTAATGTATCGATTAATTGAGTTTTGTAAAAATGACCATGCGAAGTATAAATTTAGGATAAATATAATGTTACTAACTAAATTAATACTCCTTATTTTGTCCCATAAAAAGCGTTTGTAAGAAAAAAAACAAAGCACAAAATAAGAGTTATTTTAATTTTTAATATAATATTAATTACTTTTTCATCTATTCCCTAATAATATTAATAATGGGTAAAAGAAACTATTATAAATAAATTAGCGATGGTAAAATTAATTTTATAAAAAATTTAGTATATTGTTATATTTTCATTGTTCTTATAAAATAAAATAAATTATTATTATTTTTTAATTTTATTGTTGGTGTTCAATTTCAATACATGCATGATTGATCAAATACCTGTGAAAAAATATATTAAGAATTGAAGTTTGTGACTAGTTTCAATACAAAGCTGAAACTGTCATTGACCTCCTTCGACAGTTTTCAAGTTGTAAGAGGTGAAGTTTATGGTGAACTTTTTGATAGGGAAAACATTAAGTTTATTTACATATTTTACAATTAGTATGTTGTATAATTAATTTAGAGTTGTGTATTTTTTACTCCTTAAATTTTTTAAGATTTCTGCTTTTAGTTTCTAAACATTTTTTTAATCTATTTTTAGTCTATATTTTTTCTTTCAGATTTTTAGTCCGTTAACTGTTTGTCACCCTTACTTTAAGTCCCTTAAAATGATTAAACGTAAAAAAACAAAAAAAAATAAATGACTAAAAGTAAGGATGAAAAGGAAAGATTAAAAAACTAAATAAATAATTCAGGAACTTAAAACAGAAATTAAAAAAAATTAGAGAGTAAAAAATAGTTTACCTTTAGTCTCTAATAAGTTTATTTATCTAATATATAACTAATATGCTCATATAATCAATATTTTATACATGTCTATTTAATTTATAATTTAATATTTTTATATAATTAATACGTTCATGTAATTAAAAAAATTTAACTTTATTTATTTAGCTTAGTTTGAATAAAAAAGGGAAACATAAATTCTTTGATGTTTTTAAAACCAATCATTATAGTAATTTAAGGTTTAATAGTTCAACTGTTAATTAAATTTATATTATAAAATTATTATTGTAATTAAATAATATATAAAGTATTATTAAAGAAACGTAATATGATATATTTATTTATCACACTAAAAAAGTAGAGAATAAAAAAATATTTTATAGGTTTTTAGTATTTAAATCAAAAGTCTATTCAAAACCTATTATATATAATATTTATGTCAAAGTTTGGGCAATAAATAATAATATTTATTAACCATAATAAGTGTATATTTATTATAAAAAATACAAAAAAAAATTAGGTTCATTTTTTTATTTTTAAGAAAAAAATAATATATTATATTAAACATTTTTTCCAGTATGGATTGGTTTTAGATTGGTTCTTTGACTGGTTTTTGTCAAAAGCTGATTTTGGGGTTTATTTAGTTTAAATTTAAATATATTTTTCATCCTTATAATTTAACGTTTTTTTAATATTCATCCTTGTAAATTTTTCTTTTTTTTATTTTAATTCTTGTAAAATGTGTTTTTTATTTTTCGTTTTTAAAATGTTTTAAAATATGTTTTTTTACTGTTTAAAACATTTTTTTATTGTTTAAAGCGTTATCTAAAGAAATTTAAAGAAGAGAAACAAAACAAATACATTTAACAAAACGAAAAAGAAAATTTATAGGGATAAAAATAAATAAAAAACATCAAATTACAGAAACGAAAAACGTATTTAAGCCTTTAGATGGTCAATTCTTCATTTTTTCGGACATTAGCTAGTGTGATCCAATTTTCAGAAGACTGGCCTGGTATTCTTATATTGATAAAAAGACCAGTTAAAAATATAATCTAGAATATCTAGCTAGAGATAACTATTGATTTAAATTCATTGGAATATACTTGATACGTATGTGGTGTTTGCAAGGTAACTCTGGTGTAACTAGCTGTGTTTGTAGCGGATGCAATGGATACATAGAATTAGGTTGCGCATAGTTATGGGAAGTTCTTGAAAGTCTTAATAAGCTCTAGTTGGAGTTAATTTGAATTGGTGGAATTAGATTACATGAACTTCTTTTTATGGTAGCGTCTTATAATCAGATCTTTGATCTCGAGATTGGCAAGTAAAAATTTTCCTCATCTACAAGGAAGTATATAAGAATGCTTGCTTTCTCGTAAATCATGGAACTTGGTCTCCATGAGCTAAAATTGGTAGTCTATGCGAGACTCCTCCAATGGAGTAGTCATTTGTGCTTCTATTTTATAGTTTAGGAATTTACACTCCTCTTTCTATTAGTTCTATTTTTTTTCTGGACTTTTGTCCTATCTTTTTTTAAAAAAAATATATTGATTTTAATATTTAACTTTAAAATATTATTAAAATATATAAACGGGATACATACTCATTTTTATTGCATAAGACCATTAACGTCAGAGGGGCTTAATGGAAATATGGGCCCAAGATGTGATAATGCGAAGATAGAGGTGTGGACTAGAATGTCATGAGTGTTCTTTGCTAATGAACCACACATGATGGTTGTGTAGGTTGGAGTTCGACCAAAATACTTGTTTATTCCTTCTTCCAAATTGGTATTACTTATTTTTATATGGGAGTGGTCTTATCGGCAAGCGCATCGGGTCGCCAAGTAAAATAATTAAAACGGAATGAACCGAGTATCGAACACAGGGAACTTGTTCATTTAGGAAAGTTTTGTTAAGTAAGCAGACATTTGCAAACAAAAATTAATGATTGTGAATTAAAGCAAAAGTATGTTCTATCCTAAGTAAAAGCAATAAACAAGAACAAGTAAGTGTGAAAACAGATATCTATAGGCGTTGAGTCTTCCTACTGAGTAAGTTGATGCAATTAAAGATGTTTTTCTAATTAAAGACGTTCCTGTGTTCTATGTTGAGGACAAAAATACCAAACACCAATTCCTCTAGAGTTTGGACTAATTTAAATCAAACTTTGTTCGCAGATCCCTCTTATTGAACTTAGCCTAATTTAAATAGCATTATACTCACAGCATAATAGTTCTAAGGAAACAATACATTTTCCAATGTTAAAGTCCCTAACAGCACACACAAATGGGTGATCAAGTCACAAGCATGCATACAATAAGCATAGATAGAAGTAGTGAACACATAAAACAACCTTAATTAGATATGAAAAAGAGTTTACATCAACTACTCAATAAGAATCCCCAACTGAGGGTTTTAGCCTTTCATGGCAAGGAAGCTCCTTTTACACTGAAGAAGAGGAATCAAGAGAAATTGCATGCTTACAAAGGAGTGGGGATGTCTCCTTCACCTCTAGGAATCTCACAATCACTCAAAAACTCACTAATCTCCCTAAAAGATGAGTAAGTGAATTTGAGCTTAGCGTCAATCTCGCGTTAAGCTTGGAAAGCGACAGACAACTGACTTAGCGAGCTGATAGCGCGCTAAGCACATGCTTGCGTAGCAGATGTCTTTCCAGATTCCCCTTTACTCGCTAAGCGCGCTGGTGTTGGGCTTAGCTGTTGATGCGCGCTAAGCGCATTGAGCTTGCTTAGCGCGATGACTCCTTTAGCACTTCTTCAAAATAGTTCCTTTTTGCTTGAAATTAAAGAAAATTTAACATTAATTCCATGTAAAGAGGCTTCTACTGAGCAGAGATCAAAACAAAACAATTTTATTTACAATCCTACCAAAAAGAACCATAAATTGGGAGATTTATACACATTTTGGAAAACTTTTCTATACAAAAGTTAGTCGTAAACGATGACTAACAGTTGGCATGCGATATTTCTTTGTTTGTAATTTCTAAGAGAGCGGAGGAATCACCCCTTATACCAACATTTTCAGGTTTGGATGATGAGCATCAAAATGGATCTTCGCTTGTTGGTTAGCATCTTTGACTGTAGGAAGATCCCTTCGAGAGTTCTTTATCGGGTTCTCGTTTGTGGGTTCAACTTTTTCTAGCACGTACCTTCTTCATGGCGTGGATATTCCGCAGGGCTTGGATAGATGATTGCTCTGAGACTTACACTTTTGTATATTGATTTGAATAGACATAGGTTTCTGAAACTTTTTATATGTGTTTGGTCGTCTTATTTACTTACTATTTACCTTTGATACTTGTTTACTTATGTTTGGTGGCCATGGAGACTCATCTTAGATCTTTATACACACACACACATGATGTTAATTATTTCAAAGATGTAAGGCGTTAACTTAAATTTTAACTATTAATTATGTATATTAACTTATGGCTTTAAATGAAACAAGATTTTGTAAATAAATGAAACAAGATTTTGTAAATACGTATGTTGCATACAATTTCCAACATAGATCACTTTCTTTTCAAGTTGATAACTTTCATTAAAAAGAAAAAGGTTGAGGAGCCTTCATGAAAAGTTTAATTTCAGTGAAAAATTTACCCTATATTTTCATTTTCTATTATGACATTTATGAAAAAACTTTGAACTCACTTACTTATAAAGATGAATAAAAGGTATTTGAAGTATATTTGTAAATTGAGATTTTAGGATGTTACAACTCACCATTTAAAGCTCTCACCTCTAAATTGTACAACATAATTTCCTATATATGTCCCTTAATTATTTAATACTATCCACCATTATCACTCATAAGTCCATTGCTCTATAAAAAAAAAAAAAAACATTACTAGTGTCTTTTTCCCGTTCTATATTGAACTAATTCATATTTTTACACAATAGTTTTGTTTATCGTATCATTCCTCTAATTCTTGTTGACATGTACATTTGTAAATACATAGGAAAACCAACAAGACAAGGTTAAATTACATTTCTTAAAATCTCCTTTTGTAATTTTTATAGAAAACATGAGGTAGACAAATTGATGTATCATCCTATAATGAAAAAAATTATAAGAAAATTAGTTTACAAAACAAAATGTTATATAAGAAATTCAACTCCATAGCATTGCATAAATAAAGAGTAATGGGAAAATGGTTATTCAATTTAAAATATTTTGATAAAATTATATTATTAATTTAATACTTTTTTTAAGTGTTGAAAACTATCAACTATTTATTAAAAATAATTAATATTTTATTATTGGGTATAATGAGTAGTATCATTTTTCAGTAAAATCATTTTTTAAATTTCTTTGACTAATTTATTATAAATGTACAATAATAGAAATAATTATTAATATTTTATAAATTATTCATGTCTGCCTAAACTAGTTTAATTTTTTTTAATAAAATTTAATATCTTAATAAATGGATGTTTTAGTATTACATTTATATGTTTTCTAAACTTTATTTCTAGAAACTGAGTTTAGATCCCTTTAGAAACATCTCATATTTGAGTTTTGTTATACAAAAGCATGGTCAGGAGAAGATGTTATACTAAATCTGGCTTAGCCAAGTTCTTTGGCGGAAACTAACAAAGCTAAAAAACATGAACTTAAAATGCACGTTTAAAAAAAAAAAACTCAAGATTTACATAATATTTAAAATTATATCCTATTTTTTAATGGAAAGTTATATCTTATTTAACATTTAAAATACAATTTCCTTATTTTTGAAAATATATTAGGAAAGTTAATTAAAGATATTGTCATTTTCTTTTTGTTAAAAACATAAGACTCATTCAATTCATTAATAAACTATTAATTATTATTTTTCAAAATAGTTGAATGTTTTTAAGAATTCTAAAATTAAGTTTTTGTAAAATGATATTATCAATTTATAAAAATATGTTTAATTTTGCTACAGACAAACCGAGGAAAATAGGCTAGATAGGGTCAGACCTCACATTTCATTGGTTAAGGCGAAATAATAGAGAGACCTATAAAGGGTTAAATATGTTTTTAGTCTCGTGATCAATTTATGTTATTGTTAATTTTTGTTTCTTAAAATTGTCTTTTTAGATTTTTAATTTGAAAAAAATAATACTTTTATTAGTCTCTCATACAGTAATAAAACTTTCATAAATTGTGTATCCAAACCGCCATAAACCTATAAGTAGGAACTATAGGAATATTTTTTGAAATTAAGTGACTAGAAACACCAAATTTAAATATAGGGGTCCAAACACAATGATGACCCAATTTAAAGTATAAAAAATGTATTTAAGTTTATTCTAAAATATAAAAATATGTTCCACACACAAAAAAATAGACATATAAAATATTTCTCTACTAAAAAAATTAATATATATGCATACAAAATATTACATGCGAATAGATGTTAATTTTTTAGAAAAATAATTTTTTGTTAACTTTAATGCTTGGATAAGTTGAAATTAGTAATTGAAAAAGGCCTTTAAAAAAACCTACATGATTAAGTTATTGCAAAAGAAATTAATTTTATTTTTAATTTTTTTGGGCCCCTCCTCAGTCATGAGCCTAGTGTCATAGCCACTCAAAACACTCCCAGGGTTGGGCCTACTTGGAGGCCTGTAGTGGATATAGTGAGAAATAAATTGAAATAGTGGAATAACATTCACATTTTCATAGGTTGCAGAGCAATCGCATTGTCCCACCCGATCTATTTTCGTTCTTGGTTCAACACTCTAGAAGGTATCATACCTTTACTTGAATATTTATTATTTTGTGGTGAGGGTGTTAGGGAAGTACATTAGGTAACCTAGGAGTAATTCTGTAAGGAAAAGGAAGAAGGTGGACATGGAGTGACAAAAATTAGGGCATCTAATTTAGCATTATTAAAAAAATGGTGATAAAAAATGAAGCAAGATCAATAATAATTGTGATACAAGATATGAAACATAAGTATGAGAGGGAAGAAAGAGTCAGGCATTTGAAGGGGAGGTGTTCCAAATAGTGAATATATATATATATAAATTATCTAGGTAGATTTAATAGGTTTAGATAATAGTGGTTTTCACACACAGTTTGTGAGAAGGTGGGTGGGGGGATACATTTATTTTGGTAAAACCTTTGCGTGCAAGGAACTTATTTTCATATATACAAAGTATACTAGATTATACAATATTGCAATGGCCACAAAAGTCAAAGCAGCAAATTTAAGTGACTGGAGGGAGGGAAATTGATTGTGGAGATGGGAATGGAGAAAATCTCTATTTCAGTAGAAGAAACATATATTTAGTTAGAAGAAAAGTGACTTAAGAAGTATAAATTTGATTATGAGTGAGGAGGACAAATGGGTGTGGATGAAGGAGAACACTAGCCTCTACTCAGTTAAGTCTTCTTATATGTTGTTAAGTTTGTATTGGAATGTTTGATTTGGATTAGGCACGCTCGTGTTGTGGAACGCAATTGTTTATAAATGTATCATATATCTTTATGACTTCCTTAATGTTTTAAATTCATTATGAGATGTATCTCACTCCCCGTCTGTTTGTCTTGTTTGTGTTTGGGCTGAATGCCACCCTTGCAGGTGAGTCTTTATAAGGTTACGATGATGATGCTACATGAGAGATTTAGGTCTCCACTTTATATTACTATTAATTTTAAGGTTATGGATGCTCTAAAATAATGTAACATTGGGACAAAGGTTTTATTTATTTTTCTAAGAATTAAATTAATGAGTAACTTTTCACCATATTTTATTTAATATGGTCTGTATGGACTTTGGAGCACCAAGATTTGTTTAACATGGAGTTACATTATTTATTGATTTGTTTTCTTTAAATTTACAAATATTAGGAATGTAATACTCTTACCGTGAAATAAGTGTTTTTTAAAAAAAGTCGATACCTCCTTTTAATTAAATTCTGCTACAAATGTATTTAGAAAATATTACAAGTGTATGTATATTGGGGTAGAAGGGTGCTACATCCCCAAGCTCAGATATTAAGTCCTAAACACTTCTATTGTATTTCTAACTGATTAAACTTCTCAAACAACTTGTCAATCAAGCCTAATCATCAAAATCCATAAACTTCCTAACTTAGGCTTCAAAAGGGGAAAAAAGGGAAAGAGGAGAAAACAATCACAAACAAGGAGTCAATGGAGCTAAAGGAAAAGCACTTACCCTATTCCTCTTCTCCTTTTCTTCTTCCTTTTCTCCTCCTTCTTTTTAACTCTTTCTTTCTTTCTATCACTTTCTCTCTCTAACTCTCCCTTTCTCTCTTTATAAAAGTCATGAGGGTGTGTGGGTGTCTTTTGAGCATTGGCCCAACCCGGGCCTTGGCTCCCTATTTAGGTCCTATTATCTTATTTTCATCAAATCCTATTACAAAGTTTTTGTTATTGATAATTCCTAAGAGTCTCCTTTAACCATTAATTATAACAACTATTTCTTAAAAGATGTCTTTCAATTATTATTTCTATAGTCGATAAATTTGAAATGTTTCACTCTGGCCCAGTTGAAACAAAACTCTAGTTGGGCCAAAACAAAAATGAAGTTGCGAATTGCAAACTCCATGGCCAACAATGGTATACCCACCCATCCCAACCCTATGCAAGGACTCATCTGTGGTCATACACATCAACAAATATCAAAACCATCATCATCCAATGCATAATGCACACTGTCAAAGCATTCATCCATTCAAATTTAGAGATTCCTTTACCTATTGTCTCCAATCTTAGGTATTAAAAAAGAGGAGATAAAGGAGACAACTTGAGCTCAACAAGAGAGGACTTCTTCTCCCACAATAGCATCAGCATCACTCAAACCCATGGAAAACACTACCCACCAAAACTAATGAGGTTTTTTCACAAATACCCATTATGGGTCTACTCATAGAAAAGAGAAAGAGGAAAGAAAGAAATCTTACCCTCCAACAATGACTACAAACTCAAGTAAAAGGGGGAAAATAATCTTCATCCTTGAGATTGAGTGAGGGATCTCCTTGTGGATGGTGGAGAAAATGAGATAATGAGACAACTCTTGAGAGAAGAGGAAATGATGAGAACTTTTTTATGAAAATGAGGGGAAAGGAATGAGGGTGTCCCTCTTGGAAACACAAAGGGGTAGCTCATAAAGAAATAGAAGGAGTGAGGAAATGGAATTTCCTCACTAAACCCATAGCCCAACTAAAACTCTACCATACTTGGCCCACTTCTCACAAAAACATAAACATCACTTACTTCATTTATATCTTTCAACAACATAAAATAGATTTAATTATTCTTGTAATTTAATTAAGTTACTTAACCATGCATTAATAAAATCACAATGTTACAGGGCACATGTCATATTTATAACACAATGTATGTACTATTTGTTAGAATTTTCTTTGTTTGACCTTCTATTGATTGACGTATTTTCTTTTATTAAAATATGAGTTGAATGTATGACCTAATATATTCTTTCCTATAAGCCCAATTTTAATTAAGTTTTTCAATTTGGGCTTTGGGAATCATCATGTGTTTATATGTTTATTGGGTCAAGCCCAATAGGCAAGTGCATTGAGTTTGTGTGTAGGGTTTAATGGGTGCAATACCATTGATGGTTGGATATTTAGGTTACCTATCTATTTAAATAAGGGTAAGATCCCACCTGACCTCAAGGCCTTTATGATGACTCATTGTTCCACCCAAGAGCTTTTGAAAAGAGGTGAAACTAAGGAAAATTTTATTCTTGATGTATACACTTGCTTGTGTGTGTGCTTCCATAGATCAAGTGATTGCTCTAGAAGATGTCTTCAAGAAATATGTAATTTATAATTACTTATTATTATTTTTGGTGTTCTAAATCCTAATATAGATCCTATTAATTGTTGTACTTTCACAATCACTAATATTTAATTGGCACTCACAGTAAAAAAACATAATTGACATTCTAATGAGATTTAAATTGAGTTGTCAAATTACAAATTTTATATTTCATATTATCGTATATGTTATACTTTATTTTATAATATATGTTCCTACTGAAATTGACAAAACCTCATTTATGGTGTTGCTCCTTAAGCCTCTTTCAAGTACGATGGGGAGTTGTACCTATGAAGACACTTTGACACTCAAACCAATGATGCAGAAGTAGGAGACACGTATCAATAATGAGCTAGAATCAAGTGAGTTACCTAAAACCCTTAGGATTGTTTACACGATGGTTATATTAAGTCCATGTGCCTAATTTCCTTAATCAACCATGATATGATAAAATTAGATCCAATCTTATCTTATCTAAGGTCATAAATTCATGCATAATCTTGATTGATCTTTATCTATTAATCAGTGAAGATAAACTTTTTCTCTTTTCTGATTTATCTCATCCAAGTCTTATGGCGATAAAGTAAGAGATCTACACACACAACCACTCTGTAGGGACGTTTCTCGAATTTGAGTTGTATATTATAAATTTTAGAATTTTTTAAGAAAAAGAAATTAGTTATCATTACAATCACAAACAAGTCAACAACAACATTTAAATTGTGTATAATAATTGGGTACAAAATAAAATATGTTTTACATGAAAAATTTTAATTTATAATTTTTTAACTCTATAAAATATTAGACATATAATAAATGCTTATCCTACAAAAACTGTAACAATAGCAAAGAAGTTGATAATCGGGGTGCAATCCGAATAAAGTAGTGCGATGTTGGGATACATGAATACATGTCGATTGTTTCTTTTAGCCTAACTTGTTTGTTTGATTCATTAAAAAAATAGGTTAAATATTAGTTTTGGTCCATTATATTTTAGTATTATTTTATTTTAGTATATCAAGTTTTAAATGTTTCATTATGATTCTATATGTTTTTGAAAGTTTTGTTTTTGTCTTTTATGTTTACAAAAGTTTCATTTTGGTACATTAAGTTTTAAAATTTTTATTTTGATCCTTTATGTTCTCAAAAGTTTCATTTTGGTCATTTTTTCTTATTTCCATTAACAAACGTGAGCTACAAATCACCACTATCTTTTTAACACTACTAAAAAAAATACTTTCAACATCACTACTCTAACATCGGTTTTTAATAAAATTGATGTTAACAAAAGGGCGGTGGTATTTTTGTAAATAAATTGATTTGATTAACATCGGTTTTTTCAAAAACCGATGTTAATCATTTAAGAAATATACACAACATCGGTTATTGAAAATCTGATGTTGTCACTTTTTCTAAAAACTCTCTTACCCACTTATGCGCTACCATATTCTTCTCTGACACCCTATCCCCTAAAGCCTCTCGAGCTCCCCTCCAAGCGTCTTTCCTTTTTCCTTTCCCACCACTCTCTTCATCTCACACTTCTCCACTACCCTAACCTCAGCCATGGAGGCCTCAAAATCAACGTAGAACAAGTACTCAAAGTGCTTCATTGTTCCCATGTTCGCGTCATCCACAAGCCTAATCTTAAATTGTAGTAAGTTTGGTTCATAATGCAGATTAACTTGCAGAGTTGGATAATTGGCCATTGTTAATGGTTTTCTAGCAAGTATAATCTCTAAAGAATAACGAGTATACCATGATATTTATAGGATATTTTCTCAATGTTTTTGTGTGATTCTCTCCCATCAGTCAACACCATTTTACATTGAATTAGTTTGTGCATATAAAAAATACAGGGTTTGATGGCTTCGTTAATATAAAACATTAGAAATTAGTATTTAGAATTTTTATTCCCAAGGCTGAAAACTCTGACTGAGTCCGAGAGGCATCATGGCCACACTAGATTTCGACGTGACCGTGTTTCTGACCGACGAAGCCTCTAGCAGCGGTGGTCCTTCTTCATCCACCAAAAAGCCGAAGCGGTTCGATATCAAGAAGTGGAATGTGGTTTCTCTCTGGGCTTGGGGTGCGTCACTCTCAATGTTTTCCCAAACCCTAATTTGTCACGACGTAGCTCCATGTGGAGCTTGTAGGCCTTGGATCTTCTTCATCAATAGAGTCCTTTGCTTCTTGAATATCAATGGCAGCGGAATAGAGAAGGAAGAAATATGGTTGGAGACACCACTTCAAGGAGAAGATGAATCAAGAAGAAGCTCACAACCATAGGAAGCCATGGATAAGAGCTTGAAGGAAAGAGAAAATGAGTGGTGGGAGATAGAGAGAAGGAGCACAAAATTTTATACCTCAAATGAGGTCTGAAATTTGAAGTGTAATTCTCAAATGATCACAGTTGAAAAAATGCACACACATGGTCTCTATTTATAGCCTAAGTGTCACACAAAATTGGAGGGAAATTTGAATTTTTCTATTCAAATTTCACTTGAATTTGAAATTGAATTTGTGGAGCCAAATTTTCACTAATTATGATTAGTGAATTTTAGCTATGGTTCAGGCCACTAATCCAATATCAAGTCCAAGATTCTCCACTAAGTGTGTTTAGGTGTCATGAGTCATGTAAAGCATGAAAGACATGCACAAAGTGTGACTATATGAGTGGCAATGGAGTGTAGCAAGCAAATGCTCACCTCCTCCTCTAAAATTTAATTGGATTGGGCTTCTTCCAATTCAATTAAATTTATTTCCCAACACACACATCAAATATTCACTTAATGCTTGTGAAATTATAAAACTACCCCTAATACAAAAACTAGTCTAGTTGCCCTAAAATACATGGGCTAAAATATCCTACATTTCTAGGGTACCCTACCTACATTATGAAGACTTAAATACAAGCCCAAAAATAATGAAACCTTAATCTAATATGTACAAAGATAAGTGGGCTCATACTTAGCCCATGTGCCCGAAATCTACCCTAAGGCTCATGAAAACCCTAGGACCTTCTCTTGCATCTCTGACCCAATCTTCTTGGAGTCTTCTATCCAATTCCCTTAGGGGGTAGGATTGCATCATTCCCTCCCCCTTGAAAAGGATTTGACCTTAAATCCATAGGTTCTTTAAACTCTGGGCTTCTTTCCCCAACACCTGTAAAAAGAATAAAAACATATATATTAGTGGTGTTTGGTATGTTGGAGTAAGGTAATGTCTGAAAACCCATTTCTTGAGCATCTTCCCATGAGGGAACATGGTTCCTCACCATCTCAATGAGTGGTGCTATAAGTATAGAAAAATATGGGACAAACCTTTTGTAAAATGTAAAAGTTTGTTAAGTCATGGAAACCTCAAATTTTTCTTATACTTGGTGGAGTGGGCCACTCATGAATGACCTTTATTCTCTTAGGATTCGTGGGAACCCCTTGATCACCATTTAAAAAATTATAGAAAGTAATGCAATAAAACATACCTTTTTTATATATTTTCATGTTGATTACTCCTACCAAAAAGTATAACAAACCTAAGGTGTCCCATATGAGCATCTAGATTTGTATTGAAAAAAAAAAAGAAAAAACCTACTTAATGAGTCCCTATGTATGTGAATCATGAAGATGTTAGATGCATGGGTGATTTTACAAAAGAGGGTTGCACCCCTCAACACATTAATCATACCACCTATCATAGGGATTTGGTGCCTCACAATACCTATTTTGGGCACCAACAAAGCACAAGGATTTAAGCTCTTACAAACCAAACCCTCATACGACAACTCTTTTACTTGAGGAATAATCTCAAGCCCAAGAGGTGTGGTAGTGCTAACAAGTGTCTTTTTACAAAGGAGAAGATGTGGAGGTTGTCTAAGAGGGGAAGTTTCTTTAATGGTTGTCTTTATTGCAAAATTACTTTCCTTAGCTAACCTCTTGGAGGAGACATTTACCTCCTTAACCATTAAAGGTTTTCCTTCATCTTGGGGGTAGATTTCTTCACTAGATTCTTCCCCTTTTGCTTCTTCACTTTCACTAGAGGAAGGCGAAGTAGTAGCCTCATCTTGGCTACTATAAATGTCTTGGCCCCTCATAATCATGATTTTCTTGGTGCGGCATTGAGAAGTAATGTGTCCTCTTCCAAGACATTTAAAGCACTTTATAGAGCTAGTCTTCTCTTGCATACTAGCCTTAGGGGGTTGCTTTTCTATTGTCTTCCCCTTATAATCTTTGGGCTTAGAAGGTGCCACCCTTAAGATTCCTTGACCTTGGTCTTTCTTTGGATAAGAGTAAGGGCCATAAGATTTTGAAGTAGACTTCCTTTTAAGTTGTTGCTCTACCCTTATTTCCCAATCTAAGTAAGCCTCTACATTGTCCTTCCCAAGGAAGTATGGGAGGTTAATGTTAGCCTCTTGAGGCTTTCTTTCCTTTTCTCTCCTATGGGAGTGAGGTCTAAGATGTGACCTATGTCTTCCTTCATAAAAGTCACGAATTTCTTCACTTAGGCTCTTGCAAGGGTCATGAATATTATAGGAGGCATGTTTTTCTTTTCTTAGTTCTTTTAGTATTTTCCTTCTTTCTTCTTTCCTTATTTGTTCCCTTTCATCTTGATTTATTTCTACCCTCTCTTTTCCTTTTTATTTTCTTTCTATTTTTTCTTTCCATAACTTGAGGGAACTCAACTCATCTAAGATTCTAGATAGAGGGTCCTTATGACTAGTACCCTCACCATTAACACTAGATGAATGATGACTCATGTTGGTTCCTAAGTTGTGGTTCTTTCTTGTTGGGGGTTTGCAAAAGGTAAAAGTTAGGGTTCAAAAGAACTTAATATAAGTGTGATAAGAAAGAAGAAAGTATTATGTAATAACAAGATAAAATAGGTGTGACTAGTAAAGAAAATAAGCTATGAAAGTAAGCAAGAAATTAAAGTGCAAGAAATGTAAACTAGACGGATCCTAAGAGTGTTTGGATGGCCACACTTAAGGTTCCCAACAAAACACTCACTATCCTAAGGGAAAAATTGCCTAAAATTATTACACACGAATGGAAGTTTGGTAACCTATTGGAGGCTCCCAACACATTTCCAATGAAAGGACTTTTTGTTACAAAATTTGAAAGCAGTGAAGGTAAGTAAATTGCCAATTACAAAACAGTCCTCAATTTTGGTGGTTGTGCTCTCTTTGGTGATTCACTCAATTTGGAGTGCTTCTTAGTCCAATAGCTCTTAAGGTGGTTGGCCCCTTACTTCTTGACTCAAATTCTTTAAGGGATGGCACCAATCCTCCTTTCCAATTCCCTATATGCCAACCCACAAACAAGGAAACAAAGACACAAGCAATAACCCAAGACCAAAAAATGAAATGAAAGCTAAAATCAATAGAGTTTTAACAAGATAAATTTTCAAGGATTATTCAACAATTAAAGCAATGAAAAAAACATAAAAGCAAGCTAGGACTCAAAGAGAAACATAGAATGGCTCTAGAGTAGAGTAAAAAAAAAAGACTCAAGAAACCTCTAGTTTTGGCACTTTATTTCACACTAATTTTAAATTTAAATTTTAGAACTAAGATTGATATAAAATAGGCATCAATTATAGAACAAATTTCGAGCCAAAACAATAAGCACACTTCCCTTTCACTTTTTTTTCCTAGACACTAATTTTCCTACCAACTTGTGTGATTTTTTTGTATTTTTTCCTTTTATCCAAATCACTTGGTTCTTTTTTCTAATTTTTTTCCAGATGTCTAGAAAATTCAATAATAATTTAAGCTCAAAATTCGTAGTGACCAATTCCTAATAATTTTTACAAGTTCGTATGTTCAAGCTACCAGTACCAGCGATTTAAACCTAGAAATCAAGAGTAGTGTTTATGCTGCTTAAGGCTTAGATAGTTACAATTTGTGTTTGCTTATGTTCAATTGTCTTGAATAACACAATTCAAGAGAGCTTAAGACTTATTTTGATTCACAAATCCAGCCACAACTCAGCACCACAACTCAATTTCTTCATAGGCATCATATAGGAAACTTAGAAAATAAAACAATGTTCAACAACAAGACTACTTCTAGGAATTGATTTGGAACATGTTATGAACTAAATAACATGCATGAATTAGACTCAAAATTCAAAAGATAGGCTAAGAATGACAAGAATACATGAACAAATGTATCTAGAATTCAATCAACAAAATCAAAATTCACACTTAGATTTACACTTAGATCAACAAAATCATAATTCACACTTAGATTTACACTTAGAATTCAATCAACAAAATCAACATAATGTGACAATTATTATGACTAAACATGACTCTAAGACAACATGGATTAAGTGATTTACACTTAGATTTTTGTGTTTTTTTATAATCATTATTTTGGAAAAAAAATTAGATCTAAAGGTTCATCACAAGAAGATTATGACTGAAAAATGATAGAACCTAAAATCAACACAAAAACATGATTCAAGAGTAGATCTACAAAATTTGAAACATAGAAATGCAAGAACAAGTGTAGATCTAATATTTAATCGGTTTATTTTTTTGAATCTACTCTAAACAACACCAAACCACAAGACAATGGAGGATATACATGGAGAATAAGATGAAGAACAAGGAATCAAAGTGAATTGACCGAACCAAAAGATAGAGGAAGCAAAAGAACATCACCTAAATGAAGATGCTCTTGATACCACATGACATAGCTCCATGTGGAGCTTGTAGGCCTTGGATCTTCTTCATCAATGGAGTCCTTTGCTTCTTGAATATCAATGGCAGTGGAATGGAGAAGGAAGAAAGATGGTTGCAGATGCCACTTCAAGGAGAAGATATGTCAAGAAGAAGCTCACCACCAAGGAAGCCATGGATAAGAGCTTGAAGGAAGGAGAAGATGAGTGGTGGGAGAAGGAGAGAAGGAGCATGAAATTTTGTGACTCAAATGAGATTTAAACTTTGAAGTGTAATTATCAAATGATCAAAGTTAAAAAAAATGCACAAACATGGCCTCTATTTATAGCCTAAGTGTCATACAAAATTGAAGGGAAATTTGAATTTCTATTCAAATTTCACTTGAATTTGAAATTGAATTTGTGGAGCCAAATTTTAGAGCCAAAATTTCAGAAATTATGATTAGTAAATTTTAGCTATGGTTCAGACCACTAATCTAAGATCAAGTCCAATATTCTCCACTAAGTGTGCTTAGGTGTCATAAGGCATGTAAAGCATGAAGGACATGCACAAAATGTGACTATATGATGTGTCAATGGAGTGTAGTAAGCAAATGCTCACCTCCCCCTCTAAAATTTAATTGGATTGGGCTTCTCCCAATTCAATTAAATTTATTTCCCAACACACACATCAAATATTCACTTAATGTATGTGAAATTACAAAACTACCCCTAATACAAAAACTAGTCTAGGTGCCTAAAATACATGGGCTAAAAAATCCTACATTTCTATGGTACCCTACCTACATTATGAAGCCCTAAATACAAGGCCCAAAAACAATCAAATCTTAATCTAATATGTACAAAGATAAGTGGGCTCATACTTAGCCCATGGGCCCAAAATCTACCCTAAGGTTCATGAGAACCCTAGGGCCTTCTCTTGCATCTCTGGCCCAATTTTCTGGGAGTCTTCTATCCAATGCCCTTGGGGGTAGGATTGCATCAAATTTTATTTTCTTTCTTTTAATTTATTATTCTTTCATTGTAGATATTGTCATGGATAATTGCACTATTTGTCGAAACCATATCATGGATCTCTATAAGCGTGTTAATTCAACTTATTATCTGTGTGTTGTGAGTTATCATTCTTCTAAGAGAATAACCTAATTCAATATGATTTTGATTACTGGTTTAGGTATTGAGTGCCAAGCCAACCAGGCTAATGCAAAGTCATCTTCTTAAGCATATAATGTAAAGCACATTTTTTCATCTTTTAGTGTTTTCCTTTTTATCTGGCTGCCTAATCTTCATGATGCCACAAACACCAGTTCAAATTCATGTGGCTGTGAAATTGTTTGATTGGACATCATTCTTATCATAAAATAAACACCCTACCCCACGTGTAAAGTTGAGTTTTACACTCATATAAGCCATGCAAATAGTCTTTTCATAAGTAAAACTCATTAGGAAATGAGTTGAACACTTGTCTAAAGGGAACATCACCCTCTCTGGGTGCAAACAAATTATGATTAGGAAGTGAGTTGAACACTTCTCCATGGAATTACCCACAGTCTAAGTGATGAATGTTAGTTAAAAAAATCCATAAACATAAAGTCTCACTATCACTTAATACCTCCCCCGAGGAATATTTCACTTTCAATCTTACCCTCCTTGAAATCATCACGCAGAATAGGTGTTCATCCTCAGGCCTCACCATATGAGTTATTGTGATGACAACTTTTGTGGTAGGCCTTGGCAACAACGAGGGAGTGGGAAACAGTAGGGAATAAAGGTGTGGTGAAGTTGCAAGAGAGACATAATGCATTTCGCTTGGGTTTTTGAGTTGTGATAGGATAACCACATCTAGAAAATATATTTTTTAATTTTTATTTTATTCAATATATTGTCACTGTTAATTTTTTCAAAATATTATCACATTTGCATATTGTATTAGATACCTGTTCCCCGCACAGAGCAACATAAGGTAAAAATCCATATTGAATGTTTTTTAGGATTTTTAAAAAAGTGTGTGGGTCCTTTCTCCTAGTATATATGCTTCTTTACTTGTTACGTTATGGCTTAACAAGAGTAGGATTACTCAAATTGTTGCTTGCTCTAGCAGAATCTTGTAGAGGAGTTTGTAACCATCTTTTCACTTCCATTGCATAAGCCGATGGCTCAAGACCCGTCAAGTATGTCCTCCAGGTATGATATTGTTGTTTTTAAGGAAGTCAATAGAGATGGAAAGTTCATCGTTGTTCATCCTTACTATGGAGTGATATTTTATAAGCCTGAAAACAAAATTTGCTATTATTTCTATTGCTACAACGCCATGGGTGAGATGACCATTGCATAACATTGGGAGTTGTATTGTTATCTTAAGATGAATGTATTCCCTTTCCTTGAATGCTCTGCTATTTTTTCTTGTTGTTTGGACAAAAAGGTAATTTTTTTGCAAATCTTACAAGTTTCTTTACATTTTCCATTTTGTTTATTATGTGTTATTAACTTATTGATTAGTTGCACTGATTTGATCATAGGGACATGTATTGGAAGATGTGGATTAGATAATTATATATCCATATTGAAGGTATCATACTATAACATATGAGGATTTATGCGATTTAAGAAACTAGCGATATTGTATTATAGTTATAGTAATAGAAAACTAATCATTTATTCGAATTTCGGTACACATGATGCAACATAACTCCCATATATAACATTCACTAATTTAATTTTTCTTAACTTACATGTTTATCTAGTGGAAGTTAAATTTGTATATTTTTTTATGATTTTTTTTTTCATTTCGAAGTGCAACACTAGCATTAATAATTAATTTTTCAAAGTTATTGAATGGTAGTTTCAAATGAGATTCTATGATCACCATTATAACAAAAAAGTGAGACATATTTTTATATATCAACTTAAGTAGTGATCTATTGTGGTTATATGAGATATTATGAATTTAAGCACCTATTGGGCTGCAAAGTGAACTGGTTTTAGCTTAGTTCTCGATGCATCTTTATGATTTTTTCCATGTTTGGAGAAACATGTCTAAGATAGTAATATAGAGATGTGTTTTGGTTATAGAGATTGGAATGCTTTCATGCAGGTATATATATCTTGGACTATTCAAATCCCTGTGTTTGTATTAGGAAAACTCTTGTGTTTGTATTCAAATCTAACTTAGAAACCAAATTATTTTTATAACTTATTCTAAATTCTATGTGTTTATTTCTATAGTTTAACAACTTTTGGTTTATCTCAGGATTCTTTTGCATTAAACATTATATATTTGGTGTAAAACCGATGTAGAAACTGCATTTACAACAATGGTTATGGTCAAAACCGATGTTGTAAAGACACTTTCTACATCAGTTTTGGCCAAAATCGATGTCGTAAGCATATTTAACATCGGTTTTTTTTTTTTAAATCGATGTTATTTTTTGCATGATAACATCGATTTTCAACAAAATCGATGTTGGTTTTTGCATAATTTACATTTTTTTAGTTTATTTCTTATAATACGACATTGGTTTTCTTGAAAACCGATGTCATATAGTATATTTTAATATCAGTTTTGATAATCGATGTTAACGTTGGTACTTTCAACATCGGTTCAAAACTGATGTTGAATGTCCAAAATAACCGATGTTAAAAGTGTTTTTTCTAGAAGCGTAAAATGCATTCAACCACCTATTTTTCTAATCTCCATCATCTTTTTCTACAAACTCCATAATCACCAAACATAAATAATACAACCACCGTTCACTTAGATCTACAACCTCCGCATCATTATTGTCATCATCAACAAACAAATTAGATTCGCAAACTTCATCACCAAACAACACCATTGTGTCACCCGAGAGCCACATTGCAACCCAACAATATCAAAGATCAATAATGTTGGGTTTCAACGATGACGAGAAACTTCAAATTTGACTTCGCGGTAATGATTTTGGGTGTTGCTTCGATTTTTAGCCACCATTATTTTAAATTAATTAATTTAAAAATTAAAAATTAACAAAACACTAATATTTGCAAACAGAAATTAGAAGAAAAAACTAAAATGAAACTTTGAAAAACATAAAGGATCAAAATAAAATTTCCAAAAATATAAAAGGACCAAAAATGAAACTTTTAATACTTAATGTATCAAAATAAAACTTTTAAAAACATAGAGGACCAAAATGAAACTTTAAAACTTAATGTACCAAATTGAAACAATATTAAAACATAATGCGCCAAAAGTGATCTGTAGCCTAAAAATTATGGTACTGGACAACACAAATATTTTATTCCACATTTTATTTGAAAAATGATCAAGGGACAACACAAATGAAGCAAATGAGAATAGGATAAAATCTCTAATTTTTATTACTTAGAAAATCATGCAAGTATATGGAAAATTTTTTGTTCCAGGTGCCAAGTATTAAAAAAAATACATATATCCCTACTTTATCTCTTTAATAAGCAAAAAAAATAGTAACTAACCTACACAATCATTTTAAAAATGAAACACCAGATTTTTTTATTATAATATCTCTCGTTCTTTATTTTGGTAAACACATTAAATTTGATATAAATTGCATCAAGATAATTAATATTAAGTATTTTAGAAAATTCTATATTATTTTACTTGTGTTGTCCATTATTGGTCAAACAATATACAAGATAAAAATTGTCTTGTAACTTGTGTTTTTGTCTTGTAATGTTCTTCTTGTTCTGTATTTTAGTGTATTAAACGCAACTTAAATGTCAATTTTGATTTATTATGTTTTAGTTTTTTTATTTTATTTTTGTATATTAAGTTTGAAAAGTTTTAATTTGGTCTTTTATGTTTTCGAAAGTTTCATTTTGATCATTTTTTTTTTGGCTAAAAACATTACTACTCCATAAATATTTTAAATTTTGACGGAATATTAAATATAATTAAAATAATTAATTCTTTTAAAATTTAAAACATTAATGAAGTACTCAAATTATTAATAGAAAACAAAAAATGATCAAAATAAAACTTTTTAAAACATAAAAAAATAAAATAAAACTTTTAAACCTAATCCACGAAAGTAAAAAAAAAATACTATAATATAATCAAGTGACATTTAGGTTATTTTATTTTAAATAATAGAGCTCATCCAACTTTTACAGCGGGTAACCATGATAAAAGTTGATCCTGCAGTTAAAAGGCAAAATTGCAAAATTGGTCCCCCACTTTATCTCCAACTAGTGGAGTGCCCGTGCGATGCACGGGTCGGTATTTTACTTTAAGCGAAATAAATACTATTTGTCAGGGTGCTATTTGTATCATTAGACTGTAAGTGACATAAATAATATTTGTCAGAGTGTTGTTTGTATAATTTTACTATAAGTGACATAAATACTATTTGTCA